>NW_006921678.1:196647-240404 GCF_000298275.1 Orycteropus afer afer
TAAGATAAAATGTCTTCAGTAATATTGGTTATTTTGGATTTTACTTGCCTTTTAGTATTATATTGTGATTTTTCATTGCTATTATTATCTGATAAATAAAAACATTTAACTATTTATAGTTAGCACTTAAATAATTATATATTTTTCATTTAATTTCAATGTAATTTCTTTCAAGATCTATATATACTTTCATAAGCTGTAAACACCCATAGCTTCAAAGGACTTCAGGTACTTGCCAGTGCAATTAAGAGTAGATTCCTACATATTTTTATACTGTACAAGTACATATTTCAATATATGTATTTTAATTACTCAGAATATTATTCCTCTGTAACTAAAAAATTGTTACAGGTATGTTTGTTGTTGTTATGTGCTGTCAAGTCGGACCCGATTCATAGCGACCCCTCCTTGGGTTTCCGAGGCAGTATCACTACGGAAGTACATTGCCCCGTCTTCCTTCTGAGGAGTGGCTGGTGGGTTTGAACTGCCAGCCTTCTGGTTAGCAGTCAAGTGCCTTTAGCCACTATGACCAGAGCTCCCATTACAGGTATAAGAATTGGGAATTGAAAACTTCTAATATATGTCATGTCATCACATTCCAGTTTTCCATTGTTGCGTTCTTTTCATTTAAT
Organism: Orycteropus afer afer; assembly: GCF_000298275.1. Taxonomy (NCBI): domain Eukaryota; kingdom Metazoa; phylum Chordata; class Mammalia; order Tubulidentata; family Orycteropodidae; genus Orycteropus; species Orycteropus afer. Next base: position 197,280 of record NW_006921678.1, read on the forward strand.
CAAAAGTAAACCAAACACATATCTATGATATATCTGTTGACTATCAATGGAATAACAAACAGATATGTTTAATTATGAGAAGTCAAAAACCAAAATATGCTACCATACTCAAATATCATATATGCAGAATAATAAAACCAAATTAACCTAAAATTTCAAATATAAACTTGCTATATTATGTATATCAAGTCTAATAATTATTTTTTAAAAAAAGTAAAATAAACACATATTATATCACTGCATGCTGATGTTCATATTCTTTACTTAACAAATAAATTCACAGAAAACTAATGAACATAAATAAGAAATATTAATAAAACTTTTTATGTTTGTGTAATAAACATTGTGATTTAGCCTTTAAAAATCAATATACACACACAAACAAATCAAAATACTTGTATGGATCTTACTGCTAAAATGAAATCACTTTTTTTCCCCATGATATGATAACTATACTATTTTAGTCTAGGGTAACTGTAAACTTGGATATTACACAGAAAAATATAAACCAAAATAAATAAATAAATAAATACAAATCACTGTCATTGAGTCAATTCCAACTCATAGCAACCTTCATTGGGTTTCCAAAGCAGTAGATCTTTGTGGAAGCAGACTGCCTTATCTTTCTTCCACAGAGTGATTTGAACTACTGACCTTTTGGTTAGCAGCCAAATGTCTTAACCACTACAGCACCAAAATTCCATACAGAAAAGTATATCACAGATAAATATTTATTTGAGCTCTAAGTAATCTCTGATATTATATTACGTTAAAACGTTTTTACCAGTTTGCTATTCCTGAGTAAAATATATTAGAAGACATTACAATCTCTAGCAACAGAAGAAAGCTCACCTTATTACAAAATTGTGACTGTCAATCTCCTTTCCACATTCACTATCTAGAAGAATGCCAGAATTTCCAACAACTGCGCAGGTCTTAAACCTGCGATTTTTCATTGGTGAAACTTCAGGCAGGAGGCTATGCAGGTCATGAGAAATATTTAGTGTTCGACGCCTGTCGAGCACATAGTGTATTACATCACCAGGCTTAAAACTGCTCTTCACCACTGAGACATCTCTTTCTGCATCAAGGAAACGAAGTATGTTCTTCCTATATTGGAAATACAATGAAAGTTTTCCATTAATGACAATACTTCCAAGTATTACTTCCAAGTAATGTCATTTACAAAGTAAAATATGATGAAATATAAACCGGCAAACTAAAAATCTTAAATTGTAGTTTAATTAAGTGATAATTAAACTATCGAATTAGTAGATTTTAAAGGAAATGAAATATATTTTGAGTATTTACATAGGGATTGCTAATGATTTTGTAAGCATACAAAGCATAGACATTTTTTTTTTTTTTAAATATAACTTTTTTATTGTTATTTCGGTTAAAGTTTACAGAGCAAGTGGTTTTCCAGTCAGTGATGAAAAACACTTTGCCTCTGGTAGCGTAGTGGCCTAAGGCCTAAGGCCTAAGACTGCTAACCAGAAGGCTGGTGGATCAAACCCAACTGCCACTCCTCAGAAGGAAGATTGGGCAATCTACTTCTGTAGTGATACCGCCTCAGAAACCTAAGGAGGGTCATTATGAGTCAGGTCTGACTTGATGGCACATAACAACAACAACATCTAGTATAGAGAAAAACTAATTTATTAAATAAAATGCACTTAATATGAATTCTATATTATATATCTAGATATTCTGCTAACTTAAATAAAAGTTGGGCAATCACTTCCATAGTGATACTGCCTCAGAAACCCAAGGAAGGGTCGCTATGAGTCGGGTCTGACTCAATGGCACATAAAAACTACAACAAGAGTAAGCAACTTATTTTAATATTGTCTAGCTATGAGTTGGAAGCAACTCAATGATGGTGAGTTTGGTTTTTGGGTTAGGAAACATAGAAATAACTTTATATTGTTTTGTATTGTATTATAGTGAACTTTTTTAGGAGGCCTAAAATTTCTTATAAATATATAAAGTCATCTAAATCTTATGCATTATTATGATTATGTGAAGAAGAATAAAAACTATAGCACAGTCAATATAGTTGAACATTTTCTTTCAAGCTTATCAGCCTAGTAGCTAAGAAGAAGTGCATGTGAAAATAGAAATAGAAGGGAAATTCCTGAACATAATAAAGGGTGTATATGCAAAACCAAAAGCCAACCTTAGGCTCAGTGGAGAAAGACTCAAAACATCCCCCCTTGTGAATGGGAACCAGACAAAGATACCCTCTATCACTATTTAACATGGTACTAAAAGTCCTTGCCAGGGGAATAAGGCAAGAAAGAGAAATAAAAGGCATCCAAATTGCCAAAGAAGAAGTAAAACCATCTCTATTCACAGATGACATGATTCTATACATAGAAAACCCAAGATAATCAGCAAGAACTGGAACTAATAAAAAGTTTCAGCAAAGTGGTAGGATGTAAGATCAACACTCAAAAATCAGTTGTGTTCCTCTGAATCAACAAAAAAGATCTTTGAAAAGGAATTAAAGAAAACAATACCATTTATAATAGCTACCATCTTTTTTTTTTTTTTGGTCCATCTTTTTGGTAGCTATTGTAAATGGTATTGTTTTCTTTATTTCCTTTTCAGAGATAAAATAGTTAGGAACGATTTTCACCAGGGAAACAAAAGATCTATACAAAGAAAAATACAAAACACTGCCATAAGGAACTACAAGAGACCTACAAAAATGGAAGAACATGCCATGTTCATGGGTAGGAAGACTGAATATTATGGAAATGTCAATACTACCCAAAGTAATCTATACATTCAATGCAATCCTGATACAAATTCCATCAAAATTCTTTAAGGACACGGAGAAAACAATCACTAACTTCATATTGGAAAGGAACTAGACCTCAGATAAGAAAAGCAAGTCTGAAGAAGAAAAACAAAGTAGGAGATCTCACACTCCCCAATTGTAAACCTACTATAAACCTACAGTAGTAAAAATAATGTGCTATTGGTACAATGATAGACAAATCAACCATTGGAACAGAATTGAGAATTCAGAAATGGACTCATCCAGCTATGGAAAGCTGATCTTTGACAAAGGGCCAAACCTATCAAATGGGAGAAAAGATAGCCTCTTTAGCAAATGGTGCTGCTAAAATTAGATATCCACTTGTAGAAAAGGAAATAAAATTCATACCTCACATCATACATAAAAATGAACTCAATATGGATCAAAGACTTGAATGTAAAACCCCAAACCATAAAGTTCATCAAAGATAAAATAGGGGAAAATCTAGGAGTCCTAATTTAGCGTATAAATAGACTATCAAGCATAACCCAAAATGCACAAGCAGCAGAGAAACAATATGACTGAGACCTTTTAAAAATTAAATTATTATGTGAATCAAAAGACTTCTCCAAAAGAGTGAAAAGAGAACCTATGGCTTGGGGAAAAAAAAAAAAGAAAAGAAAAAAGGGACTTATTTCTGAAATCTATAGAAAACTTCAATACCTCAATTTTAAAAAAGACAATCCAACTCAAAAATGGACAAAAGACATGAACTAACACTTCACTAAAGAAGATGTACAGGCAGCCAACAAACACATGAGGAAATACTCACAATCATTAGCCATTAGTGAGATACAAATCAAAACAACAACAAGATATCATCTCACCCCAGCAGTAATAGCAAAGTTCAACAAGGCAGAAGATAAAATATGCTGACAAGGGTGTGGAGAGATTGGATCTTTCATACACTGCTGGTGGGACTGTAAAATAGTACAGCCACTGTAGAAAACAGTATGACATTTCCTTAAAAATTAGAAATACAAATACCATTTGATCTAGCAATTCCATTACTAGAAATATATTCTAATGAGTGAGAGTCAAGACATGAATAGACATGCATACCCATGTTCTTTGCAGCACCATTCACTATAGCAAAGAGATGGAAACAACCTAAGGGTCCATCAATAGATGAATGGTTAACAAAAGGGTGGTACATTCACACAAAGGAATGCTATGGAACATTAAAGAATAATGAAGAATCCATGAATCACCTCATAACATGGACAGATTTGGAGGACATTATGCTGAGTGAAATATGTCAATCATAGAAAGAGAAATATTCTATGAGTCCATTTTGTTTTTGTTGGTTATTTTTTAAAACATCAAGGAATGGTTTAGACAGGGAAGGAAATTTGCTTTGTTGGTTACCAAGTATAGGATGAAAGGAGATGGAAAATTTCTGACTAGTTAAGAGTCATGTATTGATTTGGGTGAAGAGAAAGGCAATATAACAAAGTGTGTAACCAGCACAAAGACAATAGAGAAAAGAAAGACACAGAAATGTGCATAATAGATATACCAAAACAAAACCAAACTCACTGCTATTGACTCAATACAACTCATAGTGACTCATCCTTGGATTTCTGAGGTGGTATCCCTATGGAAGTAGATTGCCCAATCTTCCTTCTGAGGAGTGCCTGGTGGGTTTGAACCACCATGCTTCTGGTTAGGAGTCAAATGCCTTAAGCACTACACCACCAGAATAGACAGAAGTAAATGTTATTACATACATAACACTGCATTATTAGTGGCAGCAAACAACAGTCTATGAGTAAATGAGTAGATAGGTGAGAATATATTGTGTGTGTAGGTGATCAGGAATATACCCATGACTGTGGATAGATTTGGCTGAAGATGTTCCTACTTATGTATTTGGGCTACAAAAAATATGCATATACATTACAGAAGTAACAGGGAAAAGAGTTGGGGTAGCTTTTCAATGACAAACAAACACCTTGAGGGAGAGAGTTATTGGCCCAGTGGGATTGGAACCATGGTCTTGGGGGGATATCAAGCTCAATTTGCACAACGTAGTATATAAAGATCTTGTTCTGCATCCTACTTTGGTGAGTAGTGACTGACATCTTGAAAGCTTTCAAGTGACCATCTAAGATGCAACTCTTAATATCCACTCATCTAGAGCAAAGAAGAGTGAAGAAAATCAAGGTCATATGGCAACAATGAGTCTAAGGACATGATGGATCATGGGACTTCAGCCTTCATGACCCTGAGATCAGAAGAACTAGATGGTGCCCAGTCACCAATGACAACCACTTGGAAAGGGGAAAAAAAAAAATGGAGATCTTGCATAGAGTGGGAGGAAAAAATGTGGAGGAAAATTCAAAAACACAAAAATGACAATTACTGGTCGGAAAGAGCTGTGGAAGCTCCAAGACTATGGCCCCAGGGTTATCCATCAAGCCTGGATCTGAAGTCACTTCTGTGGATTAGCACTCTGCCAAACAGTAGAAAGGCCTACAACAAAACACCTTCCCCAGGGACATGCACCTATTTGGTCAATCAACCATGAGACACCAGAAGGGCAGCATTTGTATAGTGGGAAACATGGACAGACAGGAGTGCATAGATAAGAAGGGCACAGAGAAGGGGTAGTCACAGGGAGGAGATAGGAGGAGAGGTTTTATTGTTGGGGTTGTAATTGGGGCAATGAAACCAAATGTGCAAGAACTGTTGAGAGTAAAATGAATCTGATTTGTAAATATGCACCTAAATCATAATAAAAAATTAAAACAATGAAAAAAGAATAGGTACTTTAGTGGGCTTGTTATGAGTTGACTGAGAAAATATAGCAAAAATTTTTAACACAATGCTTGGAATATACTAGATGCTCAATAAATAAAAGCTTTTATACCATAATTATATCTATCTATCTATCTATCTATCTATCTATCTATCTATCTATATGGTGGTTAAATTTGTGTGTCAACTTGGCTGGGCCTGGTTTAGTGGCTGGCAGCTGGATGTAGTAGTCCCCATGATGAGACTGGCAATCAATTCCATGGTGGACTCTACTGTGAGCAGCTGAATAGCTGCCTTTGGATATGTGGGCTACTTCCCATAGATAAGATGAAACTTTGGTAATGGTCTCTAGCTTATGGCATGCTTGAAACCTGCATGTAGCCTTGTCATTGTTCAGTAGCCTGTTATGCTCTGCTGACCTTGGGACTTTCAAATGGACTTAAATTAATGGTCTGCCATGTGGTTTGGTAACATTGGGACTGTGCCATTTTATTTGTCAACTTTGGCTTGTTAGCCTCAGCAGCCAGTAGCTGCCTGAGTGAAGGGATGCCTCTAGCTTCAGTGGGCTGGGAGCAAAAGGCACAGCTGAAGGTTGAGGGGCTTTCACCCGGCCCCTAGAGCCTGCCTCTTTGAACTTGGACTTCTAGCCTCCTGAACTATAAGAGAATAAACTCCTGTTTGTTCAAGTCATCCCATTGGTGGTATATTCCCGTCAAAGCGGCACTAGGTAACCAGAGGAAAAAATGGACAGGTAGAACACTGGACTATGTCTGGAAGAGAGCTAGTTGTTCCTGCATTCCTTTCTTCCATTCTTCCTTTTAGTACTTGAACCCTGTTAGTTTTACCTGGGTACTTGGGTGCTCAGATAGAACATTTCTAAGTTTCTCTCATAGTTGAGGTTGGTCATCTAAGTTAGTTTTCTTAACTGATATATAGGTGATACATAGGTGGATCATGTGAAACATAAAAACATTCCCAATTTGAGTCATTGTTTTATGGATATTTAGACTATCCCATACTTAATAAATTAATCAATAATAGATATGGGATGCTATAGAAACAAGCAAAAAAAAAATGGCATATACAAAGTAGTTAGATGATGGAACATGAGAGAAGACATATAGATGGCTGAAAAGCTGATGATTCTTGGTATAATATAGGAAAGCACCTGATAAAGCTGCTGCCTTTAATAATTGGAGACCCATGGCCTGTGTCTATTAAGCCAATACTCTTGAAGAAGGAGTTAAAGAGTGTTTGTATGCTGGTTTACATAGGTTGCTTCTTTTTGCAAGGCACTAAAAGAGGTGAAGTCAGGCATGAAATAGCCAAGTTGCAAGCTGAGATGAAAGGGAATACATCTCTGGAAATGGGTTGTAATCTAAACTGTGTGAGAATCGAGTTAATTGGGATGTCCCAAAAGTTTCTGAACCCTAATTAGCAACAGATAAGACTGAAAATAGGAGCTCTGGTAGCATAGTGGCTAAAAGCACTTGACTGCTATCCAGAGGGCTGGCGGTTCAAACCCACCAGCCACTCCTCGGAAGGAAGGTTGGGTAATCCTACTTCCGTAGTTATACTGCCTCGGAAACCCAAGGAGGGGTCGCTATGAGTCGGGGCCGACTCGACGGCACATAACAACAACAACAACAACAAGACTGAAAATTAGAGACATCCTAGTAGCAAGTAGTAAGTTGCCTTACCACTAAATTTATAGATTAAAATATCTTTTGAGTAGCTGCCATTAAATAACACACTGTAATTGAGTGTATTCCAACTCATAGGGTACCTATAGGACAGAGTAGAACTAACTGCCCCATAGGATTTCCAAGGCTGTATATCTTTACAGCCACCACTTGTTTGTCAATTTATTGTACTGTGGTGGCTTGTGTGTTGCTTGATGCTGGAGACTATGCCACTGGTATATCAAATACCATAAGGGTCACACATTATGGACAGGCATCAGTGGAACTTTCCAACTAAAGCAGTCTGGAAAGAAGGTTGGGGACATCCACATAAAAAATTGACCACTGAAAACCTTATGAAGAGCAGTGAAACACTGTCTGATATAGTGCCAGAAGATGAGCCCCTCAAACTGGACAGCATTCAAAATATGACTGGGGAAGAGCTGGCTCCTCAATGTATATTTGACTTTAAAGACATGGATGGAGTAAAACTTTGAGGACCTTCACTTGCTGATATGGCATGACTCAAAATGAGAAGAAATAACTGCAAACATCCATTTATAATAAGAACATGAATGTACAAGATATGAATCCTGGAAAATTGGAAGATTGTCAAAACTGAAATAGAACACATAAAGATTGATATCCCAGGAATTAGTGAGTGAAAATGGACTGATGTAGACCATTTTGGATCTGACAACAATATGGTCTGCTATGCTGAGAATGACAGATTGAAGAGGAATGACTCTCATTCATGTAAAAAAGAACATTTCACACTCTATTTTGAAGTACAATATTGTCAGTGATAGGATAATATCCATACACCTAGGAGACAAGTTAATACTGATATTTAAATTTACACAGCAACCACGAAAGCCAAAGGTGAAGAAAACAAAGCTTTTTACCAAATTTGCAGTCTAAAAATGACCAAATATGCAATCAAGGTATATTGATAATTACTTGTGAATGGAATACAAAAGTTGGAAACAAAGAAGAAGCACCTGTAGTTGGAAAATATGGCCTTGGTGATAGAAACGACATCAGAGAGCAAACAAAATAATTTTGCAAGACCAGTGACTTATTCATCTCAAATACCTTTTATCAACAATATAAACAGCGACTGTACACAAAGACCTTGCCAGATGGAATACAAAGGAATCAAATCGACTACATCTGTGAAAGAGGTAATAAAGAAGTCAAATATCAACAGTCAGAACAAGGCCAGAAGCTTGCTGCTGAACAGATCATCAATTGTTCACATGCAAATTAAAGCTGAAGCTGAAGAAAATTAAAACAAGTCCATGAGAGCCAAAATACGACCTTGACTATATCCTACTCATGTTTAAACACCATCTGAATACTATATTTGATGCATTGAACACCAATGACTGAAGACGAGACAAGTTGTGGGATGACATTAAGAACATCATACCTGAAGAAAGCAAAAGGTCATTGAAAAGAGGAAAGGAGCAAAAGATTGAAATGGATGCCAGACTCTGAAACATGCTTTTGAATGCTGAATAGCTAAAGCAAATGGAAGAAATTATGAAATAAAAGATCTGAACAGATTTCAAGGGGTAGCTAGAAAAGAAAAAGTAAAATATTATAATGAAATGTGAAAATATTTGTAATTAGAAAAACAAAAGGAGAGAATACTTTCAGAATTTCTTAGCCTGAAAGAACTGAAGAAAAACTTCAAGCCTTGAGTTTCAATAATGAAATTTGCTTCCAGCAAAATATCAAATGATGCAAGAAGCATCAAAAGAAGATGGAAGGAATACACAGAGTCAGTGTGCCAAAAAAAAAAAAAAAATGGTGGATATTCAATAATTTCAGGAAATACCAGATGATCAAAAACCAATGGTTTGAAGGAAGAAACTCAAGCCTCACTGGAGAAGTTGGTGAAAAACAAGCTTCCAGGAATTGACAGAATATCCACTGAGATGTTTCAACAAACAGATGCAGCACTGGAGACACTCACTCGCTTATTCCAAGAAATTTGGAAGATATCTTCCTGGCCAACAGAGTGGAAGAAACCACTTTTATGCTCATTCCAAAGAAAGGTGCTGCAATAGAATGCAGAGATTATTGGATATTAATATTATACAGCTATAAAATTTTGCTGAAGATAATTTTTAAAAAATGCAGCAGTAGATAGACCGGACACTCCCTGAAATTCAAGCCAGATTCAGAAGAGGTCATGGAGCGATATCATTGCTGATGTCAGATGGATCTTGCCTGAAAGCACAGAGTACCTGAGAGATGTTTACCTATGTTTTATTAACTATGAAAAGCACTTGACTGTGTGGATGATAACAAATTATGGATAATATTATGAAGAATGGCAATTCAACATTATTCATGCTCATGAGGAACCTATACGTAGATGAAGAGCCTGTCACTTGAACAGAACAAGGGAATAATCAATGGTTTAAAATTTAGAAGGTATGGATCAGGGTTATAATCTTTCACCACATTATTCACTCTGTATGCTGAGCAAATAATCTGAGAACTTCAAATTGGTGAAGAAAAACATGGCATCAGGCTTAGGTGGAAGACTCATTAATAATTTGCAACATGCAGATGACACAACTTTTCTTGCTAAACGCGAAGATGACTTGAAACACTTACTGATGAAGATCAAGGAGTACAATCTTCAGCATGGATTACACCTCAATATAACGAAAACAAAAATCATTACCACTGGACCAATAAGCAACATCAAAATAAATGGAGAAAGTATTGAACTGGTCAGGGCTTTCATTTACTTGGATCCATAATCAATGTCCATGAAACAGCAATCAACAATATATTATATAATTATATTATATAATAACTATAATATATAATACATATAATTATAATATATAATACAATATAATAATATAAATAATAAATGCATTGCATTGGGCAAATCTGCTGCAAAAGACCCTATTGAATTATTAAAGAGCAAAGATGTCACTGAAGACTAAGGCACTCCTGACCCAAGCCACAGTCTTCTCAATATCCTCACATACATATGAAAGCTGGACAATGAATAAGGAAGACCAAAGAAGAAGTTATGCCTTTGAATTTTAGTGTTAGTGAAGAACATTGAAAATGCCATGCACTGCCATAAGAGTGAACAAATCTGTCTTGGAAGAAGTACAGCTAGAATATTCTCTACTTCTGAGGATGAAAAGACTTCATCTCATGTACTTTAGACATGTTATCAGGAGGAACCAATCTCTGGAGAAGGACATAAGTTTGATAAGGTAGAGGGTCAGTGAAAAAGAAGAAGACCCTCATGATGATAGATTGACACCATGCATACAATAATATGCTGAAACATAGCAATGATTATGAGGATGGCACAGGATCTGGTGTTTCAATTCTGTTGTGCATAGGTCACTATGAGTCAGAACTGACTGTGAACAGTGCCTAACAACAACAGAAAATAAATGTGTTCAGAAGAAATTTAGCAGGGTTATCTGGAAATAATTAAAAGGAAATGGCTCAGAAGTCTAGCGAGTTTTTGAGGGAGTTATATTGCTAAAGAAGCCATGAACCTGGTTGAAAAATTCTGGAATTATTTAATCCTAAGGCTACCAATCATATACCAGAAAGAAGCAATCTAAGAAAGTTCTACTCTAAGTTTCAAGTTGGATATTATTTGCTTAAGTACCCTTTCTGTAAGGTTGTGTTTTAGAACAAGGGTTGTTATCATAACATTCATGATATATGAGACACATTTTTGTGCATTGCTATTATTGTTTAAACTCCATCTCAATTGGTACATTGAACACAGAACGTAGAATATGGCTTTCTCTCATCATTGAGTAAGAGTTATTCTTCAATTCACATTCATAAGCTCTTTCTTACTACTAGATAAGTCTGTAAAATAACCATCCCATATTTTTCTCTGAACTTTTTTTTTTTTTTGTTTGATTTGCTCTAAATAAGTAACTGTTTGGTGTGTTATCTAATTAGAAACTAAGTGGTTGTAAACCTTACTTTTCAAGATTTTATACACAACAGATATGTTCACAAGTTCACTAAAAAAGAATATGTGCTTCTTTTTTTTTCTCTCTCTCAAATATTCTGAATATTAAGTTCAGAATAAATGGAATTTATATTAGGGAAAATTTGTATAAATACCTAACTGATGAAATCACAGTGATTGATAGAAATACTATCAGTGAAAAAATGTATAGTAACAAAAGAAAATTGTGAAATAAGTAACTTTTTATTATATCAAGAACATAGTGATTTTTCACAAAAGTTAACAACATACACCAAGAATAATAATATACAGAAACTTTTGCAAACATTTATTAACTACCATTTGACTATTTAAGGGTCTCTGCTGGTGCAAGGCCTGAAGGATTTGACTGCTTAGGAGAAGGTTCGTGGTTCAAAACTACTAGCTACTCCATGGAAGGAAGATGAGATTATCTACCTCCATAAAGACTTATCACCTTAGAAACCCAATGGGGTAGCTGTGAGTTGGAATTGACTTCATGGCAGTAGGATTTTTTTTTTTTTTTTTTGGTATTTGACTGGGGAAAAAATAAGTAATGCTCGACACCTGCATTTCAACAAAAATTTTCATTTCCTGTGAAAATGATGGGGCTAGCTCTCAAATAAAAAACTTCACGGATGTGGTCAAATCACCAAACTTGATAGTGTTATTTTCTTTTGAACATAATTTTAGTGGGATGTACTAGGTGTATTTGAAGATGTAAGTGTATAATAATGGCATATATTTTTGTGAAGCTGAACTAAATAGATCAAAGGCTCTGATTGGAAAGAAAACTCCATAGCCTAGAAATCCTGAAGGCGAAATCTCTTGTACTCTTCCTCAGAAAAGTTAAATGCTTGTCAAATGATTAAAAAAAAAAGGTGGGAGAACTTTCGAATAACAACACTATTGTTGGTTACAGAAAATTGGCAGTAAAAACATTTTAGAATATTTTATTCAAGGTTGTTTCATTTAAAATATTTTAAAGCACAAGGCTTCTAAATTTATGAGTACAAAAATGCTTAATTTATTCCATTTTAGAGAAAAATGGTACGCAAACAGGGTTTATAAAAGTTAAGCAAAGTTTTGAAAGATGTCATATTTCTAAAATATAAAAAATAATGCTTAATAAGACAAATATTATGGAGTACAGATGATAGTTTTCTACCTGCTCTTTTAGCAGTATACTGACTCAGCATGTTTTAGTAAAAGCAAACACCACAAACATGTGCTATATAAAATAGTATATAGTAGAAAAAGGTAGAAAAAAAATTACCAATTCATATAGTGTAATCAAACTATATAAATGAAAGAAGTTTCCTAAGCACAACTATGAACAATTGTTAGTGTAGAACACCAGAAAGATTTAAAATAATTACTATGAATCAATAATGTTGTGACTTAAGTGCTTAATATTTTTTGGAAACAACAAAGAAAGGTTTGAATTTTTTCCCGTCTAGCAGTCTATGGGCATTTTTCAGATTATAGATGTAATGGCATATAAAAAGTTCTGTGGATTTGATAAGTCTAATTGTTCTTCAGCTGGCAAATCTATGTAAAAAGGAAAATAAACTAGTACTTAAATATAATTAGCTAAACGTTATTGGAAGCATGAAAAACTATTGTACTTACGTTGAACTGAAACAACACTCTAAGCATCACCAAGGAAAACACACATGCATTTGTTCAGAAGATCATTGATATGAATGAGAACGGTAGATTAAATAAAATTACTTCAGAAGGGAGAGACAACAAAAATTCAATTTCATTTTTAGGCTCCAAAACCAACATGAATCCCCAGAAACTAATCTTTAAAATGCAGGTGGTACTAGCACACATTTTAATGATCTGTGGTCAAGGTAGTGCTAGATGTTAAAAGCCAAGGATTGTGTTTTTTGTACATGACTTAAAAGAACAACAACAAAAATCCTCCTTAGATCTATAACTGTCATTTTCTGAGCATCATCTAACTTTTGAAACTCAGATAAGCAAACACTTAAATTCAGTAACTGTTTTAATGATAAAGATAATTGTAAAAACCTAAAATTAGGTTTCACTTTCATGAGACTAAAATACACAGCTGTAGTCATAACGGCTATTTTTTGCTAGGCAATATTGGCTTAAACTGAAAGGTGGGTTTAGACTGTTCAACGGACAAGAATAGATTCTGTACAGAAACTTTTCAACTGAATTTTCAACTAGAACTTCCTTTTCAGCATCACTCATTACTTGACATAGCAGTTGTAAAGGACTGGAGAATTAGGTTACTAAACATTGTTTTCACTTGCCAAATGTTAAATATAGCTAACCTATCACCAGGTGCCACTCTTTCTTGTCTATAGGTTTCTTGTCAACAACATGCACAATGCACACATGCTACAGCAACTAAAAAGTAATCTAATGGCAATGTGGACCCATTTGGAAAGTATTGTATGTCAAAAATTACAGCTGGAATGCAGAATTGAGAAGCAAATTTAGGTTATGCAGCATCTATTAGGAATCAGTTTTCACAAACATTAGACAGTGACTCCAGAACACACCCTAGGCAACACTATGTGGAGTATTATAATAAAAGAGTATTAATTTCATATTTTATGCCTAGAGCCTTTTGGAATCCCACCAGAATAGACACTTAGGACTATTGCTTACAGGAATTAACTTGGTATAGGAATAATATGATTAAGAATAGACCAAAAAGCATCACAGAAACAAAAAGTAAAACGTATAATACTCATTTTACTACAGAATGTCACAATTGAAAAATAGTATCTGAAACTGGAATGGCACAAATTTTCTTACATGTTGCTTAAACACTTAAACTTTGGAAAATATTTAGTTGCAAAAAGAAATTGTTTGCAACAACCAAAGGTTGAGTAGAAATATGTGAAATTTAGCTCTTCTGAATCCACTTGCAAAATCAATAAACCAAACCAAACAAAACAAATAATCCCTATGATCTTATTAATGAAAAATATTTTTAAGTGCAGATTTCTATTACAATAAAAATTACAGTCTGAATAAATTACTAGCATGAGAAAAACAAGCCTAATCACAATTTTTTCATTGTCTCCTGGGCAAATGCATTTGGAATTCTCTTGAGTTACTATGTTATTCTAAATTCTGATTTCATAGCAAATACATCAAAATGACTTATTTTACTCATGATTTCTATCTGGGTAACAAGTTCATTGTAGCATTGGTAGTCAAGCAAAATTAAGGTGTAAAGAAGGAAAGAAGGGTCAATCTTAATATATTAATGCTAATAAAATACTTAGTTTAAGAATAAGCATATTGCAACAATAGTTGCCATGTTAAGCTTTATTTTTACAACAAATGTCAAACAAAACAACTGAAATAAATGAATAAGTAGTCACAAAATCATGCCACTTTAAAGAAAAACAATATGATTGGTGGCTTCTTTTTTACTTAATACTACGGACTCTCAATTATACATCTCTCATTATTTTTAAAAATGTCAAACTATCTGATAAATAAAGCCTCAGAGATTAGAACAAAAATCACTGTATCAATTCAACTGACACAATTTACTAAAAAAAAAAAGACTAAGAAGTGCTAAATGTTACATTATTACCACAAAAATCATATAGAATATGCAAACTTTGTCTCAAAAGATTATTTCTGCAAGGCAATTTAAGCACTAAAAGAGCATTACCTTCCAAGCTAAGATCTTATCTGTTTTAGGAAAGATATCCTAGAATCAAATGAAAAATCCTAATCGCAACCAAATGAAGAGGCAAAATTGTTCCCCAAAACTTGAAGGAAATTATGTTTAGCTTACTTTATATTTCACAACCCCATTTGATATTTGGCTCAGCATTTGGTAATATTTGATTAGCCGTATCTCTCATTTTGTTATTTTAGAGCAAAGAAAAATATCATTTACTCTATAAAAAACAAATACAGCATGCAATTTTATTATTAAAGTATAATCCTCCAAAAAGTGCCCTCAGTAATAAGAGATCTGGCCCTCCAGTAAGACATGCCTGGGACTGAATATTGATTCTGCCTGTAGCAAGATGGTTAATACCAGATAAGCTCTTTTTATGGTTAAGTACCACCATGTATATTTTGGACTCACAGCGACCCAGAGTAGAACTGTCCCATAGGGTTTTCAATGTTGTAATCAGGAGAACATTGCTGGGTCCTTCTCCTGAAGACCCACTGGGTGGATTCAAACCATCAGTCTTCCACTTAGCAACAGAGCACTTATCTGTTGCTCTTCTGTTAACTTGTTGAAGTAGAAGATGGTATAAGAATTATGAGTAGACCTTTTTCTAAAGCAAAGCCATACATGAAAGAGAAAAATCTTTTTGGCAAGTATGCACATAGAAATTTGCAATTATGTTTAGTTAACCTGAAAACCTTGACTGTTCAAGAATTTTGATATATCATTATTCTAAGGGTTGAAAATTTTTTCTCAGACTAATTAGGATGTGATTAATTTCTCCTGAGGAGTAGCTGAGCTCACAAATTTCTTTATGTCCATTTATGGTGCTTCTGCTTCTTTGGATTTCCATACCATGCATGGAACATGACAAAAAAAGAAAGCACCCAAAGATGGAAACTGTTGTAAAAAAATGTTGAACATGACCAACGGATCCCTTAGTTCACAGATTTACTCACATGTGATGAATCTTAAATGTGTCATTTCTTAACTCACAATAATAAAGGTCATACTTGCCCTATCAATAAAATCAAGCCTTTAGAGCCAAACTTACAAATTTAGCCGCAAAATGAGTAAACTCTTTTCTAAATCCTGATGTATCTCCAAGTACAATGAACAAATACGGGGAACCACTTTTCTTAGACAACTCCCCAGAGGTACAGATGTGTAATAAATATACGTAAATCATTCTGGGTATGCTTATGAAGGTAGTGGAGGAGAAGAACTCTGAAGGAATTCATAATAAGAAGGAAAATTATGTGTATAAATATAGGAAAAACAATTTATCTTCAGTGACTGTTTCACATTTTAATGTAAATTGATAAATAATGTGTTAGAAATATCAAAGAGCATTTTAAGTTTAATGAGATATTTAAAAACGAGAAAAATGTGTAAGCATATTTCAATCATATAAGATTAAAAATAATCAGTTGTATGTCTCGAACATTTCAAAGTTGCATTTTTAAAACACTTGTAATATATGCCCACACCCACTCACAGACACAAAGCAATATGGTTCTTCATAAATGCTAGAGATGTGGGGAAGCAGAAGAGAAGAATAATAACCTAAGATACTCTATGATTTCTTTCCAGTATGATTTTTTAAGAAAACATATTTGCAAAAGCTAAGCCAACAATCAGACATTTTCATATTCTAAATTATTTATTACAGGTGTCAAACTGATTAATACTTACTAGCCACTGCCTCTTATAGGCAATTATTATTTTTATGAACTGTTTACACATGGTACAATAATAGTTTTACAAATTAGTCTACCTTTTCAAAGAAGTGACAACTTCCTATGTATTATTCAATATTTGCTTCTTTATCTGTTAAGGAGAGCAATTTAAAAATAGTACTAACATTTCAGTCATGTCATTGGCAGTAATCACTGAAAATAGATTACCTTCAAATATACACATACAATCCTCATTGATTTGTAAAATTATAATACTCAATTGTTTTAGTCAATGTATGCTTAACATCCTTAACTTGAATTTCATCCTAAAAACAAAACATATATTGATATCTGTTATGGTTCTTTTGTGCTGCTCTCAGAGAAAATACCACAAGTGAATGGCCTTAACAAAAAGGGATATATCCTCTTACAGTTTTAGAAGCTAGAATTCCAAATTTAAAGTGCAAACTCTAGGGGCTGAGGGAATGGCCCTCGACCTTGGACTTTGGCACTGCCTCTTGTTCCTGGCCCACTGGAGCTGGAAGCATCTCTTAGGCAGCTACTGACTGCTGAGGCTGACAAACCCAAGGTCAAGAAAGAAAATGGCACAGTCCCAAGATTATCAAGCAACATGGCAGGACACTAGTTCAAGTCTAGAAACAGTTCCAAATCATCAAACAACACAGCAGGCCACTGAGATGAAGAATCAGCTAAACACAGGTTCCAAATGTGCCAGAAAGCTCAAGAGACCGTTCTTAAAGCATCTTTTTATATACTGGAAGCAGACCACATCCTTAAAGCAGCTACTCAGCTGCTCACAGTAGATTCCATCATGGAGTTGATTACCAGCCTCATCATGGGGACTAATTATATCCAGCTGCTCAGCCATTCAAAATCAGGTCCAACCAAGTTATCACATAACCTTAAATACCACACACATCCATTTTTTGTACATATATTAGAAAAGCTTGGCCAGGTATAATAATTGTCAGTTAATTATTTACATATTAGATGTTGTTGGTAGCTCTGGTGGTGTAGTGTCTAAGCCATAGATGTTGTTATGTTTAATATATTATTTAGTATAACTAGATATATTAAACCATTACCATGCTTATTTTACATTACTCTCTCTCATTAAGGAGCTCTGGTAGCATAGTGCCTAAGGCACTTGACTGCTAACCAGAAAGCTGGTGGTTCAAACCCACCAGCCACTCCTCGGAAGGAAGGTTAGGCAATCTACTTTTGTAGTGATATCACCTCGAAACCCAAGGAGAGGTTGCTATGAGTCAGGTCCAACTCCACGGCACATAACAACAACATCAACATCTGTCATTAAGGAGTCCTGGTAGTGCAAATGATTAAGTATTCAACTGCTAAGTGAAAGGTTGTCAGTTCAAACTCACCAGCTGCTCCATGGAAGAAAGATATAGCAGTCTGGTTCCCTATAGATTATAAAACTTTTAAGGAGTTTTGATTTGCCAAAATGTTCTGGTGTGGTAGTTAAGGTTATTGTCAACTTGGCTGGGCCTGGTTGAGTGAGTGGCTGGGCAGTTGGAGGTAGTTATCCCCCATGATAAAACTGGTGATCAACTCCATGTAGGAATTTGTCAAAAGCAGCTTTACAGATATGGTCTGCTTCCTGTATATGAGAAGCTTTGGGATTGGTTTCTAGCCTTTTGGCAGGCTTGAATCTTACAATTAGCAGAGTCATTGTTCAGCAGCCCTGCTGATCTTGGGACTTCACCTGGACTTGAATTAGTGGCTTACCATGTTGTTTGGTAACATTAGTACTGTGCCTTTTTACTTGTCAACCTTGGGCTTGTCAGCCTCAGCAGCCAGCAGCTGAGTGAAGAAAAGCCTCTTGTTTTAGAGGGCCAGGACCAGAAGGCAGAGCTGAAACCCAAGGTTGAGTGACTTTCACCAAGCCCCTAGAGCCTGGCACTTTGAACTTGGACTAAAAGCCTCCAAACCATAAGAGAATAAACTCCTGTTTGTCAAAGCCATCCCATTTTTGGTATATTCCTCTCAGAGCGCACTAGGTAACTGAAACATCTGGTTTAGACATAAGCAGCACATCAGTTTAACCATAGAGGAAATTGGCCTACTTTTCCAGCTGCATAGTTAGGAAAGTCAAATCCTATTTTTTTTTTATTATTAATATGTTTATCATAGAAGAACATGAGACAATGGATATGTATAGACATTGGTTTTGATTTTATGAGTTGATGTTTCATTTAAAATGCCAAATGCTTCCAAAGAAATGGTAGTGTTCTAAAAAGCTTATTTTCTGATTATTTACCCATTTGAGATTTAATTATTGACATTTTTATTACAGGTGTTCACACAGAACTACTCATATACAGGACAGACCAAATTCATTTATAATTGTCAGAAAAATAGAAGCTGAATAAACAACACTTTCATCTAGTGTAATAAAATACAAGATCAGGATGAACCATCAATAGGGAAGAAATTAAAGATAATTCCTAAATTATATGTCCATTTTGAGTAATGGAAGCAGAAAAGAAAGTGTGCTAAATTTTAATACTCTGTTGATTTTTTTTTATTCTAATAGCATAAAGACATTATATTCAAAACTTACATATTTATTCTTAAACCTCTGACTGTATGGGGATTCCAGCTTCATGGATTCATATCCTTCAGTGAGCAATGTAAGTAGAGTTGGTTCACTCTTTTATTAAAGTATTCATACTTAAACTATAAATCAACTCTTCAATATACTTTTGCCAAGCCCAACATTTCACAAGTATGTTAAATTTATTATGCCTTATTAAAGAAACTCACCTAATCTCCAGGACCAAAGAGGAATTGATTTTCCAACCTTCTACAGAGTGCTGGAAGATTGAAGATCCAGCCTTTCGAATAATTTTATCAGAGCTATTGACAAGCGATCGACTCAAACACAGTTCACCATCTCTGAAACAAACAAACAAGAATAAGCTAGTGTTGTGAAAGTAAGAAAAATTTTGTTTAAGTAGCATGAAAAATAATTTATTTATCTTAGTAGTGAAAAGTTACAGATAAAATTTGATCTGTGTATTAGATGGAGAGTCAAGAACATGATGTTCATGGGTATCATAATGATGAAGTAAATATAACTTTATCCAGAAAAACACCTATGCATATCCTTTTGAAATGAGACTATTTTCATACTAAATAAAGGTCTCTGTGCTTCTTAAAGAAACAACAACAAAAACTCATCAAAGCTCTTACCCCCCCCACACACACACACACACCGTTCCTCCCCTCTACTTCCCCATTCAGACAATAGAGACAGGATATTTGCTCAATTCCTGTACATCTGTACAATTGTTATACTCAAGAAAGTAATTTTATTTTCCCAGAAAGCATTGAGGAATAATGGAAAGAACTTTTGTTTTGGAGGAAGA
This sequence comes from Orycteropus afer afer, assembly GCF_000298275.1. NCBI lineage: Eukaryota > Metazoa > Chordata > Mammalia > Tubulidentata > Orycteropodidae > Orycteropus > Orycteropus afer. Next base: position 217,323 of record NW_006921678.1, read on the forward strand.
TTCCCTTGAAATATCAGGTGATGATATTCCAAAAGGCATGTTTGTAAGTCTAATACTCATTAGCCCAGTGTTCCTGAACAAGTCATATCATTTTTATAGTCCACAGTGGCCTCACCTTAACTTGAAAATTATAGTAACATTATATAATAAATTTGTGAGAATTAAGTGAGACTCTGTAAATGAAAATCATTTAAAATGTACTATTGAAATACCAAGGAGCTCTGTTAGCATAGTGCCTAAGGCACTTGACTGCTAACCAGAAGGCTGGAGGTTCAAACCCACCAGCCACTCCTCGGAAGGAAGGTTGGGCATTCCTACTTCCGTAGTGATACTGCCTCGGAAACCCAAGGAGGAGTCGCTATGAGTCGGGGCTGACTCGATGGCAAATAACAACAACAACAACAACATTGAAATACCAATTTTTTAAACTGTGTTGGCCTTAAAGCATCTCAACAATGAGGAAGTTTCCTTAATAGTTAGTGGTGGGAGAAAACAAGGGTTGTTGTGGGAAGAAAACTTATTCAACGGTCTTTAATATTTGCTACTACACTGAAATATTAACTAAGCTACCCCCTTCAACCAATAGTGTCATATTAATTTACCACGTATTGCCTCAGAAACCCAAGGAGGGGTCACTATGAGTTGGATCTGACTCCAGGGCACATCACAACAACATGTGGTTAGCAGAGGTACTGGCAGTGGGTAGCAATGATGGTGATAGATGACTATAATGTCATTTATATTATTCAGTTATGTATAGCTGACAAACTCACTGTTCAACAAACTATTATTATTATTATTATTATTATTATTATTTTGGGGACATTTGTAGGTGTGAACATCCCTGGGTGGTCCAAATGGTTTATGATCAGATGCCAACCTGAAAGTTGGCAGTTTGAACCTACCCAGTGGTTCCTTGGGAGAAAGGGCTAGCTACTTCTATAATGATTACATTCAACAAAAACCTCTGGAGAAGTTACTCTGTCACACATGGAGATGTCATGAGTCAGAATCAACTTGATGGCAGCAGGTGTTTACAGGTTTGAATACAGACTCAGAATCAAAAATTCACTTGCTTATGGCATACAAACAGAAAACATGGCTCTTCAATATGTACATGTATTTCTTTACATGTCACCTTTAATTTTTTAGAATTTGAAAAACATAGTAAAAGGTAACATGACTCTTTGCTCATTGGAAAGTCTAATTCTGTGTTTATTATGTAGGCAATCTTCTCATACTGTCAACAGAAATCTTGTCTATATACTAGTCACTTGTTGAATTCTGTAATTGGAGGATTACAGTTTGATATTTTGGTTCACATTCTTTTCTAAAGATGTGGTACAAATTTGAAGCAGCACAAAGCAAAATATACAACTATATTCTGTGGAATTTAAAACCCTGTAAAGTAATATTTTAAACTATCCTACTGATGAAAGTGATACATTTGCCTGTCTATGTATGGATAGTAATAATCATTTTACAGAGGTCACTTAAGATACTAGGAAACATAGGATGCAATTTACTACTCAGTGCCTAATAAGTCAATTTTTATATTACATGTCTAAGGATAATAACTGCATATGAATGAAAATGTGGCTATAGGAAGATGTTAACCTTCACACTTTTTGAGAAATACCATCTAGATTTTCAACACAAACTATGACCATTTCTATGGGTGAAAAATCTTTCTAATCGTCATCCTTTAAATAACTGTAAAACCACCTTGTTCTAAGCAGAGACTGCTATATGATTATAATAATTATTTCCACGACCAATGAACATTCACAAAAAAAGTAAAAACATGCATGAGGTGGTTTTCATTCTTTCTCTCCCCCCACCCCAAATCTTTAGACCTCTTTACTGACTATGTAGATACAGACACATTTTTTACATGACAGAATTATTGCATGGTCTACTTAGTGTAGGGACCCTTTTCAGAAACTTTAAGGAAAAAAAAATGTTTAAAAGGTTAAGTCAGTTAGAAAACAATGCAATGCTGTCATGTTACTGTGCTGTTTGGATTATTTTCATTGAACTGGTATTAGGCTAAATTTCAGAATTTTGTCACTAGAAAAACTTTGAATAAAAGTAGCTACAACTGTGCACATTTCTTATGATAGCTAACATAATTCACATGTGAGAAGCTCATGAAAGCAGCAGTCAAGAAATCAAATGACATACTGCATTGGGCAAATTTGCTTCAAATGGCCTCTTTAAAGTATTAAAGAGCAAAAATGTCACCTTGAGGACTAAGGTGCACCTGAATCAAGCTAAGGCATTGTCAGTAAGTAATCTCACACTCATCTGAAAGCTGTCAATGAACAAAGAAGACTGAAGAAGAATTTATACTTTTGAATATAGTATTGGCAAATAATATTGAATATACCATGGACTGCCAAAGAATGAACAAATCAATCTGGAAAGAAGTACAGACAGAATGCTCCTTTTAGAAGAGATGATGGCAAGTCATTGTCTCGTGTACTCTGGACATGTTTTCAGGACAGATCAGTTGCTGGAGAAGGACATCATGCTTGGTAAAGCAGAGGGTCAGAGAAAAAGAGGAAGTTCCTCAATGAGATGGATCGTCACAGCGGCTGCAACAATGGTCTCACACATAACAAAAGTTGTGAGGATGGTTGAAAGCCAGGAAACATTTCATTTTGTTGTGCATAGGTCACTGTGAATCAAAACCAACTCCACAGTACCTAACAACAATAGGTGAAAAGGTCAAGTTTAGTACAATTTGAGGATTTAGAGCAAATTTCTTTTTATAATGTTAAATGGGCCCCAAAGGATTTTTCATTTATGACCTTGATAGAATTCTGTCTTAGAAAATTCTGACTTTCTTTCCTGTGAATGCAAGGAATGAAGTATGTTACGACCCCTAATCGTTTCTCATTCCAGAGAGTCTGTGATTTCTAAACAGCTGCACTTAGGCCTATCCACGGCAATATTCAATATATACTTCTAGAGGAAAAATAACAAAACCCATCCTGGGAGGCACAGAGCATAATGCAATATATTACAAAGTAGTCCTGCTTCTATGAAGCTAAGAAAAATCCACTAAGTTATCTATGAGATACTAGTGTCAGGAACTGATCATTAGTTATGATAGTTGGTGTTGTTCATTGTTGTTGAGCTTTCAATTCATACCAATCTTATGTATAACATAAGGAAATGTGGCCCACTACTAGTACCTACAACCACTCTTATCTTTGACATATGACTTGCTAAATATCACCACAATTTATTCTACTAGATCTGCAGTATATAACCAAATATTATTAATTTCTTTTCATGAAATTAGGTCTCAAAAGGCTTGCTTCAACCCTAGTGAAAACTCTTTACAACATGGCTCTGGAATGAATGTGTTCCCTTGGGGAGAGGTTAAACTCTCTTCTTAATATAAGACTGAAAAACAATTAAAAGAAAAGAACATGAGTAAAACTAAACTTGAGCAAAAACCAGGCACTTTTGTGTTTTCATTGCCTAAATGTCAAACAACTAAAAATAAAGATGGAATGTTCTACCTTTACTTACTGCTTATGGTTTTTAGCAGAATTACAAATATAACATGAGAAATGAAATGGAAAATCTGAATTTCCTGATTTACAGGGGTGGCTCTACCCTAAAACAAAGAGCAACTTTAACTTTTTGCTGTTAATTGTAATACTCTAAGTATGAATGTTCATCTTCACTGTCAGTTCCATCATACACTTTTAGAACTAATACTGATGATCACTTATAGAGACAAACTAAAATGGATTGTCAAATTAAAAAAGACACCTCTAGACAACAAGAAAAATAAGTTAAGGTCCAATTGTGGCCCAGTACAGAAATAATATGTAGCATTATTTAAGGATGTATAAGTTTATGGTACACTTTCAGATTATTTCATTAAATGAGCATATTCTCATATGTTATCTTTATGACCCTGAGTTAACATATTTCCAGTTGTACCCAAAAGAGCATACAAAGCCAGTGAAATTATAGGGCAGTTGTGAGGCAAGAGTCATTGCTCCCACTAAGAAAAACTTGTTCGGTTAATAATAGAGCACTTAAAACCCTTGCTACCTTTTGAGTTAAGCATTAACTAATCATCATTTCAGGTATTTAATTGTTTTATGTGAAGAAAACAGAAATTTTAGATGTCCAATAATTATTACTTGACTTATTCAAAAACAATTCCTTATTAAAACAATGACATGCTGTTAGTATTTTCTGGAGATATGAAGATGTGGGTGGTTGGTGGAAAAGTCCAGGAGGTATTCTCTTCTTCCCTTTGCAGAGAATGATGATGGCTTAATACAGTATGTGGAATAGCACTACTGCACTAGCTCTAGATGGGCCCCCCCCAGCGATGGGATGTTAAAAAAGAAAAAGGAAGCGCCTGTTGCAAATCAGTGACAGGGAAACTAAATGTGAGTCCAGAAGGATGTTCTAAGATCCAAGGTCTGTGGAACACCCTTAATTAAACCTACTTCTCACCCACAAGGCATGCAGTGCCCCCCAAAGGCCAGAGTCTGCCTCTGTTACCTCACTTTTGAATGCTTGGCCCTGGCCAGGGCTCTGGTGCCAAATCTCCTCTCTTGTTTACTATCTCAAAATTGGCTTCTCCACATGGCTTGGTTAGAGAGTCAATGAGATGATTAGATGATTTGATGAGTCAACTCTTCCCACCAAAAACACTATTTGGGAGTTGAGACATTATGAGCTTTTTGTAAAGGCTTTTCCTAATGAAGATTTCGTCCTAGAGGAAAAGAAAAAGAATGCTCAGAGGGATTAGTTGTCCCTCAGCACTAGCAGCAGCGCCAAGTCCAAGGTCTCCAGAAGTACTTGGAGGTAGAAGAGCAACACCTGCAACCAGATCTCAACCTGGTCCAGCAGAAGTGTAATTGTGGATTTTAATTAAGAAGGAGGAGGTGAATTTGAATTCCCATATGTGTGTGTTTGTGTGTATTATGCATTTATTTATTTATTTGTCAGCCCCAAAGGGGGCCGATTCCCTCTTTAAATATGATTCCTCCCATCTTTGCACTCATTTGGGGAGGAGAGGACCGGACTGCTGTGCACCTCTCTTCCTGTTTGGTTAACTCAAGCGCCAGCCTCATGCTTTCTCAGAGGACCTAGGAGGAAACCGCAGCCCAGCCCCGAAAAGGGTGCCAGCGAAAACCCAGCCACGCTAGTCCAACCGCCGCGACAGTGCCCGCCTCCTCTTCCTCTGTGCCCAGGGCTGCGTCCATGGGCCAGCGATGTCTAGGAAAGGGTCACAGGAAAAATACTACCTTTGAATTGTGGGAGGGGTCCTGAGTCCGCTTTTTCTTCTGGCGGCGGGAGGGGGGGTTCCTGGTGTGCACTCCTTTTACTGTGAATGGTTTCTGGAAGCCGGGAGAGGACGCGACAGCGATCTCTGGCACCCCCTCTGCCTCACAGGCCCCGCCTACTCCTGCTCTCCAGGGTCCCAGCCAAGGCCCGAACCCTCTGTGTTCTAGCAAGGCTTGGCGGCTTTGTCCTGATTCAGATTTATCCTAGGAGTCCACCAGCTCAAAGGGGAACAAAGAGCTTAGAACCTCAAGCCCTTGCCTCTCCCTGGCACATGAGCCTCCACGCGCCCATTCATCACCTTCCTAAATACCCTTTTGTCTGCCTGGAAGCACAGGTCTGTTGGAGATGCTCACACCCCGCCCGAAGGGCTTCTTTTCAGACAACTGAGCTTGGCAGAAATTTCAAACAATTCATCTCCTGCGCAATCTCATACATTTCAGCATATATATATATATATATATATATATATATATATATATAATTTTTTTTTTTTTTTTCCTAGAACGTATCTTTTAGTGGTTTGTAGATGCACAATGTGCACAATGACCAACCGGCCCATTTCTCATTAGCTTTTTCATTCGCTTTCGGTAGCTTTCGAATGTATTTCTGCTATTTTCCATTTCTATAAAATAGTAATTCCTCCTGTAAGGATAAACCTGCGCCCTGCTCACTTAAATGCTCATTGCCTAGGGAAAAGCAAGAATATTAAGAACAGGAGCGCATGAAGTTTAAGGGTGTGTTTGCATGTGTTTCATCAGTCCTGTGACACACACACATACATACAAACACACACAATGGCAAAGGGATCACTCTCCTTTTAATAAATGTCTGGGAAAATCAAAACCAGTGGGGCGTCTCCGTTAGTGTGGAGTTTCCTATAGCAGGCGCCTCCGGATGAGGGAGGATTTCCTAAACAAGACTTTCAGCAGAGTTGACAACCAGGTTCACATCCTCAGAAAACACTTCCAAGCTATATCAGAAACACAAAGTTGCAGCCACCTCCTGGGTAAACTTCAAAGTCACACACACAGGCCAGAGGAGGGGTGGGGGAGGAAGGAAGTGTGATATTTAGAGAACTTAATGGGAGGAGGTGGCAATTCTGAACTCATCTACACAAACTAAAGAAACAGCAGAAATACAATCTGTGTGAAGCTACAGTACCAGTTTCTAAAACGCAATCCCATGCCACCCATGCATTTTACCTATGCTTCTATCCAAGGAAGAGCAAGTAAGGCACTTGGAGTCCTAGTTCAAATTATGATGCAGAACTCTACCCAAAGCAAAGAGCAGAGAAACAGGAGAGAGAGAGAGAGAGAGAGAGAGAGAGAGAGAGAGAGATTTCCTCTTTCTGGGTTTTAAGTTCAACATTTCAGGCAACCAGCTTTCACTAATATATTCCTAGAGTGACAGGACAGAGAAAGAAGAAAGGGCAACGGGATGGTGAATAAAGACATCTCCCTTGAGTTTGACCCACGGATTAAAAAGACAAGGGCACACGTTCTTTGTTGACACTTCAGCAATGACTTCTCCTTTGACTTGCGGATCCCTGGGCGCCAATATAACTGTCACCACTACCGCAATGGGCAAGTTGAACTCCTACTGGGAAGAGCTGCGTGGAGAATCTCACACACACCTCAACAAACACCTTTGTTATTTAATTTACGGACTAAACACACACAAGCTCACACAGGAACACACACACTACCCCAATCCTTATTCTACTGTCTATATTCTCATGTCATTCATGGCTTGACTTTTTATCATATCCTAAAATGAAGCTTTGCATTTACCCAATGAGTTGCGTTTCCTGGTGCTCCTCAGTTCTTGCTATTTCTTTTGTCTTATAAAAGATCAAGAGCAGACTTATCGTGCAGATCGTCAACCTCTTCCTGATGGAGCGCATTTTGGGTGCCCGGGAAAGTCCTGGCGGCTCCAGTTCCCACACCTTATCTGAAAATAAAGGCTCCGTTTTGAGGAGATACAGCCGCGGGGATAGATCTGTAAAATGCGAAGAGAGCGTGGAGCCGGATCCCAGGAGCAGATCTTGAGGGTCAGCGGCGGCCAAGCTCGCCCCGGTCCTCACGCGCTGACCAGTGCCGGCCCGCGCGGGTTGCCCCTGCCCTGCTGGGGTCGCTCGGTGCCGACTCCCTAGGGCTCAGGTTTCTTTTCAGATGAGCTACCTTGTGCATTGGAGGTGGCGGCCGCTTCTGCAGCTGGGCTCGGGGGCGTCACTGGCCCTTCCCTCTTCCTAGCAGGGAAATGATGAGCAAAACCAGCCAATCGCTGGACTGAGGGGGCGGAGGCTGCTGTTGCCTTGCTTTGCCTGCAGCCGCTTGTAGAGTATCGCCGTCGCCTCTGCCTGCACATTGCCAGAGGAGGAAGCTCTCTGTCATACCCTTACACACACACCCACACACGCACACACACACTCACGCACATACTTGCACTCAGCAGCGCGCGCATATCCATTGGAGAGCCCAACGCTCCAGGGGGTCAGGCTGCCTTCCCGGGCCACCAAAGCGCTGGCTCCCTGAAGCCCAGAGCGCCAAGATGCTCTATTCCCCTGAGCTTGGAGATGGCAACTCTGCTGGGAAAAGATTAGATGTACGTCCCGACAGAGGAATGCTTTGGATAGAGCTGTGGGCGAGGGGCTGAAAGGGTAGGGTAGCTTCTTCTGAGTCTTTGTTAAATTAAACATTCACACAGGAGCACACAAGCACATCCAGGCACACCCCCTAAAGTAGATTGAAACCGGAGAGGTCGAGTTTAAGAGGCAGAGGAGTTTTATATGTCGTACACAGTTAATCTGGAATTGTGAACCGATCCGCAGACCGTACACCCAAAGAGAATAATGAGTGATAATCCTGGCTGGCTTCAGGAAGGGGTTAACAAGGGTGTCACTAGGAACTTCATGGTTATTTATGTGACTTTCTTTCATTTCCATTTGGAAACTTCTCACCCAAAATCAAAGAAACTCTGATTCTACTCGAAATTCATTGAGGATAAATAGGATTCGGAGGAAAAAATAGGCTGCAGCTACTACCCACTTCACTTTTAAACTCAAGTCCGTCCACACTAACATTCGCACGCGAAGTGAGGATAGGAACGAAAGAAGGAAGAGAAAACTCCTTCCTAAAAGTCGCAATAATAAGCATTTGGCCCTTTATTTTCACCCTCCTAAAACGGTTCAAACCCACAGCCACTCCTCGGAAGGAAGATGGGGCAATCTACTTCCGTAGTGATACAGCCTCGGAAACCCAAGGAGGGATCGCTATGAGTCGGGTCGACTCCAAGGCATATAACAAGAGGTTTCTAGGAGCTCTAGAGCATAGTGCCTAAGGCACTTAACTGCGAACCAGCAGCCTGGTGGTTCAAACCCACCAGCCACCCCTGAGAAGGAAGGTTGGGCAATCTACTTCCCTAGTGATGTTGTTGTTGTTGTTTGCCATCGAGTCGGCCCCGACTCATAGCGACCCCTCCTTGGGTTTCCGAGGCAGTATCACTACGGAAGTAGATTGCCCAATCTTCCTTCCGAGGAGTGGCTGGTGGATTTGAACCGCCAGCCTTCTGGTTAGCAGTCAAGTGCTGTAGCCACTATGCTACCAGATACTGCCTCTGAAACCCAAGGAGGGGTCGCTATGAGTGAGGTCTGACTGGAAGGCACATGACAACAAGACGTTTGTAACTTATTTTGCATCAGAAAGCCATTAAAATGGTTGGAGCACTTTCTGAGTTTTCAAAGTTCTGCACTTCTGCGTTAACCTCTCCACTGCCTTTTGTCCCCTGTCCTCATCCGGAGGGACTGCAGCTACGCCCTTTGTTTTACAGACTCAGTTCTACTCTTTATCTTGGGATGTTGGAGGTAAGTGAGGAGGCACCTCAAGCGTGAGACTACGCTGGAAGCCCAAATTCTCTCTTCCACACTCACCTGGGTCCAAGCTTCTTCGCCCCTCAGAACCTCTCTCGAATTCCTGGTTCCTTCAGAAAGAACAGCGGTTTCAGTGGTCAACCTCTCTGATCCGGAGGTTTACATCTCCCCACACCCGGAAATGGTGAAACCCAAAACCAATCCCTTGCCCGCTTGAGTGTTCTGAGTTATTAAGTTTTCTGACAGCTTAAAATGACAACTATCTTACTACTACCTTTGGTTAAGAAACCCTAGGTTCCTCTCAATGCTGGCAATTCTTCTCCTAGGATTTAGGAAGTTAGGGGCCTCTGAGTTGTTGAGCCGCTTCCGCGTGGCTAGGCAAACTGGTGGCTTGGGTCTAAAATGCTCCAAGGGGCAAGTAATTATGAGCATTTATTGACACTACAAGTGGCCTGCTGGGAGCCTTTCAAGTTTATTGATGTCTAAGCAAATCCTGCTTGCATTAATGTGTTCTGTTACACTGATTTCTCAACTAGCAGAATTTGTAAGACTAAAACAACTCCCTAAATTAAAAGGGAACTGGGACAGGGTTGGTGAGGGCAACACTTGGTTAGGACACTAAATCCTTTCTATTCACTTTTGGTCTTAGATAGTGAACAAATTTCTTTTAGATTTGAAATAAAATGTGACTCTTTAATGGAGCTGGAGAAATACACGGATGTTAATTAATAATGCATCCAACATTTCTTGAGTTATCATCATGGGCTGGAAAAGGTGTGGTGTAGGCAAACATAGAGATCAATAAAATATAGGTCCTAAGTAAAAAAGAAGATCACTCCCCCCAACCAAGGGAAATAGATTTTAGAAGGAATACCTTGCAACATTGCATTTGAAGTATGTACGTGGTAGCTGGGTAAGGTCTTAGATAAAGGAAGATGAAATGATCGCTCTTTGTGAGAAAGAAGTAAGGAAGAGAACATATAGGCTGGGTTTTTCAAAGCCAAGGGGTAAGTCAGGCAGATGGAAGGAAGAACTTTACAGAGGAAAAATTATACACAACATCAGAGAGGAATAAAACACTGGTGCTTTTGAAAGTTTGAAGCATTTCAAAACTGTTGTAATAGGAAGCAGGGATGAAGAATGGAGAGACCTAAGTTTTCAGTTTAACCATAATACATTATAACTGCAATGTAAACTGTCTTCTTTAATGGGAAAGCTTGGGGAAAAATCCTTCAAAAGGAAAGTGGATCTCATCCACAAAATAAAATTTAGATTAGCAAAAACTCTAACCCACCAACAGCAAAGCAAACAAAAAAACAAGAACACCAAGAAATAGTTATTGAAACACCAAATAAAAGTTTAAATGTCTTCAAGAGAAAAAGTAACACTCTCAAATTGTATATGCTGCTGTTTCTGAAATTGTTGTAGTACATCACTTCATCACTTCTCGTATTAAGCTGAATTGTTCTCTGAATGAATGCTAATGGTTCAGTGAAACCCAAGGGATTCTGCTGTCTTTGACCAATTTGGTGTTTAGACTGGAGTTTCTGTCATTTGTTTAATATTGTTGGATTCATGAAATATGCATCCATCTCAATTTGTCAGTTAAAAAAAAACTTGGCCTATACTTAGCCCAATTTGAGACAGTCTGATTCTTCTCAACCTGCTATTAGATACAAAATCCATAAATATTAGATAAGCAGTCCTGTATACAAAATGAGTCTTTTGGACTCACCTCCTTCAATTAAAATGTCCATTTGGATGATCCTGAGAAATTAAAGTTGTTCCTAAATTTCCATTCTATATTTGGACTCTAAGTTCTTCAATAAAGAGAACATATTTGTCTTTATCAGCACAATTCTGCAATCACACAGTACCTTATGAATAAATAATACAAATAATAGCAACTGGTTTTAAAATGCTCTTTATCCTTTAATTAAATGAAAAGTCATGTTTTCATTAGAACAATGTCATCAAATTTAGTTGGAAAAGAATGAATAAACATGCAGTCTCATAGTGGGGTTTTTAATAGTCCAAGTTATTTTTTTTTCATAATGGGAATGAGTTGGGCATGTTGAAGTTCTTCTTAATGACCTCACAATATAGTAACGATTATTCATGCTTTGCTTTTTTGCCAATGAATCAATGATCTGGAAAAACTGGAAGCTTGTTAATGAGAAAACTGTGTTGTTCACCCTTAAGCAACTCTCTTTCTCCCGACAAAACACCCTGTTTTAAAATGGATTCTAAGTAAATACATTTTTACCCATATACATAGCCATGTTGTTGTTGTTACTATGTACCATGGAGTTGATTCCAACTCCTAATAATTCTATTGGACAGAGAAGAACTGCTCCACTATGGTTTCCTAGTCTGTAATCTTCACCGGAGCAGAATATCAGGTCTTTTCTCCCTGAGTGACTGGTGGTTTTGGACCACTAAACCTACAGACCTTTCAATTATCAGCTAAGCACTTTAATCATTGTGTCACCAGAGCACCTCTGTAGCCATCCATAACATTTCATAAACTACTTTTTTTCCTGTATGTGCCCTTCACTTTAGGTAGAAGACACAATTATGGATCTAGTACAATTTCTAGGACAACAGATAAATCTCGTCATTGCCATTCTCAATTCTTCCTCATTGTTTGACCCACTCCACTTACACTATTATCCTTTGTATTTAGTTCTCTGACCTCTGTTTAAATAAGAATGTCCTTGGAAAAGGCAAGGTTAAGTATTGTTGATCTAATATTGCTCAACTCTCCATTTAAAATGCTCTTGTGAGAGCAATCTTTTAACTGCTGCTGCTCAAATATACCCCGGTATATAATGACTGCTTCATTTGCTCGTAGTCCATACTTTAATTGATTATAAGATCTTATTGCCTATAGTTCTATAGTCCCATCTCTTGCTGTTTAATTTCTTGTTGCACAGACTCTCGAAATGCTAAAAATATACAGATACACCTACCCTAAACACATGTTTTGGGAAGTCCCAGATGTTCTTCCTTATTACCTGGCTATATCATCTTTTCTGTGTTCTCTTTATTGCTGTGTTTCTCCAATCGATGGCAATAGGAAGAACAGTCTGTTTGATAGGAAGAGAATAGCCACCAAGTTGATTATTGCCCCAAACTGCTCTCCTATTAAATATTGGTCACTCACTAGACAGTTTCCTATGTCATTTCCTCGAAAGAGTTTATTGTTTGGGGATCTGGCTTCTTAAATCTGTGTAAACTGTCTAAATTTGTTTTTCTTATTTTTGATTTACCCTATTTCTCCCTTTCTTATTTTCTTTTTCTCATTTCATTGAACTCAATCATCTACTTGATTTGTTCTTTAGAGTAGCCCACTTTCCTTTTATATTATTCTCAACTCATCATTAGAAAACTAATAGAAGAAATAACAGTACAAATTTTTCAGGACTAAAAACAATTTGTGTAGGTTCATCTTTTTCTAGGTATGTACAGCTAGCTGTGTCATTGCTTTTGCATTTTGTAGTTTTAATAGAGTACAATGAGTATCTCTGGAAAAAATATTGCTTCAACAAACATATTATAACATGGAACAGCTCTATATATTTTGAATTCTCTACAGTAGATGATATTTTTAAATGGTCTATTAATGTCTACTATATGAAGATATTTTTTATAATATTGAAGTTACCATTAACTGGCAGACTGATGATGTATATGTTGTTGTTGTTGTTGTTATATGCCATTGAGTCGGCCCCTACTCATAGCAACCCCTCCTTGGGTTTCCGAGGCAGTATCACTATGGAAGTAGATTGCCCAGTCTTCCTTCCAAGGAGTGGTTGTTGGGTTTGAACTGCCAGCCTTCTGGTTAGCAGACAAGTGCCTTAGGCACTATGCTACCACTGAATAAACTTGTTTTCCTACAAAAAAGTTTGAAATAAAAAAAAAAAATAGTCACCATACTTCAAACCTTTTTATTATTATTTTTTAATATCATAAGATTTGTAATAATGGACTCACTTTTGTCAATTGAAACATTTGAGTAGAGTTGAGTAGCAGGTATGTTATCTCACTTTCACTATATATTTTTTTTTTTTTTAAAAAAACTTGTTTATTTTAACAACTTACCCTGTTCATGTATTGGGATTGTAACTTTTAAAGTGAATAATTTTATAAGGGAATATGCACTTCATTATTTACTTGTTTGATATATCTAACTTTTAGTAATCTTGGCTTTCATAAAGTGAAAACCTGATAAAATAACTAAATAAAGCTTTTGTGAATTAAAAATATTAGTGCCAAGTCCAGGGATGCTTAATCTGCCAGCAAGAAAAAGTTGCTCTGGGAGAATGAATCAATAAATACTTATTGGAAGGAGCCTGTGGGAATAAAGGGAAAATAATGAGTCTAATTCACATCTGACCTGTGCCTGCCCAACATAATATAAATAATTGATCCATTCTCTGAACTACCATAATCATATTTCCCTACATTCCACCAGAAAACTTTATGTCAATACTTAAGGTTGACATAGGCAGATATTGTGGCTAAACACATTATACAAATGCCACAGCATATGCAAATTTGACAACTCATATTAGTTGTAATTGTGATCCTATCATTGGAAAATCAGACAAATTCATTTTGAAATTCTACTGGGCAAATTCAAAAGCATATGAAGACATAAATAATAATAATAATAATAATAATAACTCTAGGAGTCCCTGGATGGTGCGAGTGATTAAGCACTTCAACTACTTGCCAAAAGTTTCCCACTCAGTGGTGGCTCAGAAGACATGCTTAGTCATCTGTTTCTGAAAGGTCACAGCCCTGATAACCATGTGGATTACAGTTCTATACTGATACATATGGGGTCACCAATATTTGGAGTCAACTCAATGCTAAATAACAACAACAAAAGTGCAACCTAAATGTGCAACTTTATCTTTTGGCTGCATGTCTTAAATGGGGCTGTAAAGAAGAAAGTAGAGTAGATTTATTCACTTATAATCTTTTGGACAGAACACTAAATTTACGAGGAGTTCTCAGTAGTGAATGGATTACTGTAAGATTTTTATTGCATAGAATTCCTGTCCAGACTAACCTAGAAAGAGTAAAGAGTGAATGCTTGTACCAAGTAGTATAGAGATTCATCATATGTCTGCTAAGGTGAGCAAAGGTGTTTAGAGGTCTGCTGATTGTTATCCTTGGATGCTGAGATCTCTTTGAGGATGCAATCACCTATGTTGTTGTTGTTGTTATGTGCCGTCGAGTCAGACCCGACTCGTAGCGACCCCTCCTTGGGTTTCCGAGGCAGTATCACTACGGAAGTAGATTGCCCAACCTTCCTTCCGAGGAGTGGCTGGTGGGTTTGAACCACCACCCTTCTGGTTAGCAGTCAAGTGCCTTAGGCACTACGCTACCAAAGCTCCCTTAGGAAGCATCAAAACTAGCCTCATAACGTCCATTCTCTGATTAAAAAAATGGAACGACAAGTAAAAATAGACACTTATAAGTACCAGCTAATTTACCTAGGTATTTAATCCTGGCACAGAAAATAAAGCAGAGAGCAAAACAGATGCATTTTCTTCTTTATGGGAATTTAATTTCTAGAAGTAGAAAAGGAAAATAAAGGGGTAATTGGTGGTAGTTACATATTTTGATTAGTGTTGGCAATAAATCAATAGAGTACTGTAACAGATAGTCATAATTCTTTAGAAAGGATGGACAGGGAAGAGCCCTCTGAGGGAATGACACTTGAATTGAGACTTGCAGGATAGGAGGGAGCAAGTCACACAAAGAACTGGGAAAGAGCAATAAGATAAAAGAACAGTAAGTGCAAAGGCCAGAAAGTAGTAAAATGTCTGGGAATAAATGACAGAAAATAACAAATACAATAAATGTCATTACATGAACATGTTAAATTAAGATGGTGGAATAAGCAGAAATTTGGAATATGTCTGAATATTTATACCACATTTCTGAAAAATTTATGTCGAAGCCTGGTGCGGCAAACTTACTTAGGGCCTGCACCATTATTTTTGGCAGAACTGTTTGTCTTTTGAGCTTTGGGGTCATAAATTTAAAAAAGAGAACTGTCAGTGTGCTTATATGGGTATTTCCAGTAGAGTATAATTATACTCATTTTAGATATAGAGATTGTATATACTCAACCCAAATTGGGGTTTTTCCAGGCAAGTATGACAGAGGAAATTCTGAGTGTTTAAAAACTCATGATAGTAGTGAGTTTTAAAAAGAGATTGAAAACAGATCAGTGCTGATATAAAGTCTAAACCTCTGTGGATTGAGAATCTAAATACATTAAAACAATATTAAGCGGGTGCCAGAGAAAAATTAAGCTGAAAAGATGAATCAGAGTAGTCAGAATGTGAGATTCTTGAAATTTCGATTTCTGGGAAAATAAGTTATTGGTGGTGCAAGATCCAGAGTATTTCTATAGACATAGGAGAAAGGGGTATAAGTAAATTTTGCTAGAGGTGAGGAAGTCAAGAAATAATGAAAGATGAGGGCTTTGAAGTGGATCATTCACATGCTTATTGGAAGTCACTAAGATTGATAGCATAAGTATGGAGCTGAGCAGGTCTTCAGTTACTGGGAAGAAATAGGTAGTTTGTAGATGACAGCCTTAGGGGTTACAGAGGGAGATGCCACTGATGACATGAGCTCCAAAGGAGATGGAGGTATGTTTTGTGTACGTAGTGGGACTTCAAGAAGATCATCTTCCCTATTCTTGTCCAGGACTTACATGACATGTCAGAAAAAAAACAGGCTTCATTTCACAGGGCTGACAGGAGAAGAGCTCTCTCCTTAAATGCCCAAGATGGTCATTAAATGATGAGAAGATTAGTTACTTAATCTCAAGTTATTACCAAAAGGCAAAGAAAATATACTTTTTAGTAATTGTGGATTGCATAGAATTGTTTTCTTTGTTCGTATTCACATGGTAATTTCACTCTTAGTTCTAAAAATTGATTCAAATTTGCAATTGAAATTTATTGTAAAACATTTTCATTTTCACTGCAATCTATTTGTTTATTTATTTATTGGATGCAAGAAGAGTTTTTTTTTTGTTTTTTTTTTTTAATAATAATATCTTATTGTGTTTTTGGTGAAAGTTTACACAGTAACTTGAGCTTCCATTTGACAATTTCTGCACAAGTTATTTCATGACATTAGTTACATTTATTACTGTGTGTCAACTTTCTCTCCCTGTTCATTTTATTTCATTTCCAGTACTCTAGTTTCCCTGCCCCCTTATCTTCTCATCTTTGCTTTTCAGCAATTGATGACCTATTGGTCTCATAAAGATATTTTTAAGGTAATCTTTTCTTTGTGTGGTGATTTTCTATTGCACCAAATGGTTCTCTCACAGGATAGGCTTGATTCTAACTTTCAAGAGTGTGTAAGGATGATTGAGAGTCTCAGGGAATTTTCTGTTATCTACTTTACAGTTTGTCTGGATTTTTCTTTTTAAATAAGAATTGAAACTCTCCTTCATAGTTATCTCTCATTCTGCCCAGAGTTATCTATTGTGATTCCAGTAAGAATGGTTAGTGGTAGTAGCTGGGCACCATCTAGTTCTTCTGGTCTCAGGGAAGATGAGATCTTGGTTCATGTAAACTTGCTTCTTCTCAAAGTTTTTGTTTATCTTCTTACTCTTCTCTTCCTGGCAATAGAGACCAGTAGTTATATCCTAGATGGATGCTCAAAAACTTTTAAAACATTAGATGCTACTCATTTCACTAGTTTGCAGATCATGATTTCTGTGAACTATGTCATGCCAATTGACTGAGTTGTTCCTTGAGACTGTGCTCCTGAGCTTTTAAAACCAGAAAATTAATCTTGGAATGTGTTTTTTTATGTCTGCAGAGTGTCCATATTTGTCTTCAATAAATATTTGTGCATGTACCCATGTATTTGTATTTACCCAGGAGCTCTAGTGGTGTAGTGCCTAAGACATTTGACTGCTAACCTGAAGGCTGGTGGTTCAAACTCACCAGACACACCTTGGAAAGAAGGTTGGACAATCTACATCCATGGTAATATTGCCTCAGAAACCCAAGGAGGGGTTACTATGAGTCGGATATGATTCTACAGCAGTGGATTTGGTTTGGTTTTGGAATAGATACTTCTAGGGAGCATTGGTGGCATAGTGCCTAAGGCATGTGACTGTTAACCAGAAGGCTGGCGGTTCAAAACCATCAGCCACTCCTCAGAAGAAAGGTTGGGTAATCTATTTCTGTAGTGATACTGCCTCAGAAACCCAAGGAGGGGTGGCTATGAGCCGGATCTATTCCACAACAGTGGGTTGGGTTTGATTTTTTATAGACACTTCTATCTGTTCTCACCTATGTACACACCTGTATCTATTTATATATGAATGTGCCTATTCCCATATATATATGTACATAGGTGGGAATAGGCACATTCATATATAAATGTGTATATATATATATGCTCAAACACTCATTTTTACTTTGGTTGTACTGTGCTTGCTACATTCATTTTTAGTGTCAATTTCTCATTACCAAAGTTACAAATTTCTATAATTTAAAGCATACTTTCTCTTTCCCTCCTTCTTTCCATGGTAAACACTGATGAGCATTGGTTTTTCTCATATATGTCTTCTTGTCTTTTAAAAGAGCTATCATGCACTATTTGTTGTTATATGTTTGGCTGCTCATTTTGAGTCATGTACATTAGCAAATGAAGTTTCCCAAAGCTTTTCTCCATCCACTTCCTTATGGTCAACTCTATTTTGAGAAGGTAGCTTTTCCCAGGACATATTTTGAGTGACTTCCAACCTGAGAAACTCTTCTTCCAGCACAATATCAGACAATGTTCTGCTGCTATTCATAAGGTTTTCACTGATGAATTTTTTAAGAAGTAGAGGGCCACATTCTTCATCTTAGTCTCTTAATCTGGAAACTTCACTGAAACCTGTCCACTCAAAATGAGAAGAAACAACTGTAAACATCCATTAATAATCAGAACATGCAATGTACAACATTTTCCTAATCTAGGAAATTAGAAGTTGTAAAAAATGAAATGGAACACATAAAGGCCAATATCCCAAGCTGCAATGAGCTGTAATGGACTGGTATTTGTCATTTTGAATCAATCATATGGTCTACTATGCCAAGAATATCCATTTGAAGAGGAATGATGTTGCATTCATAATCAAAAATAATATTTCAAGGTCTATCCTGAAGTGCAAGTCAGTTGGTATCAGGACTATATCCAAACATGTATGTGGAAGACCAGTTAAAACGACTACTTTCCAAATTTATACACCAACCACTAAAGCCAAGGATGAAGAAATTGAAGATTCTTACCAACTTTGGTAGGCTAAAATTGACCACAAAGGTAATCAAGATGTGTTGATAATTAGTGGTGATTGTAATGTGAAAGTTGGAAACAAAGAAGAATCGGTAGTTGGAAAACAGGACCTTGGTGATAGAAATGACACTGGAGATCACAAAATGGAATTTTGCAAGAGTAACTATGATTGCTATGAGTAGGAATATACTCAGTGGTAATGGGTTTAGTTTATTTTTGGTGGGGAATATAGGAATGGTATTACTAGATTCCTGGGTATTTCTATTTCTAGTGTTCTGAGAAAGTACCATACCACTATCTGTAGTGGTTGTACCATTTTACAGTCTTACCTACTTACCAGCAATAAATAAGGGTTTCAATCTCCCTTCATCTTAATCAACATTTGTTATCCTTTTTTTTTTTTTTTTTAAATCATTATCATTTTAGCTGGATGAAGATGGCATTGTATTGTAGTTTTAATTAACATCTCTAAAAATACTAATGATATTGAACATCTTTTCATATGTTTGTTGGTTGAAGGTTCTGTTCATGTTCTTTCTCCATCTTTTTATTGGGTTGGATGTCTCTCTCTCTCTCTCTCTTTTTTTTGGGGGGGGTTGTAGTTTTTATAGATTTTAGAGATGAAAGCCTTAAGAGATAAGTCATTTTTGAATACTGTTCCACTATGTTTACACTTTAAATAGGTTGTCTATTTACAGTTTCATAAAGTTTTTTGGCAAACTACTTCCGTAGTGATACTGCCTCGGCAACCCAAGGAGGGGTCGCTATGAGTCGGGTCCGACTCCACGGCACATAACAACAACAACAACAACAAAGTTTTTTGATGTACATATATTTTTAATTTTTATGAGGTCCTATTTATCTAGCTCATGTTGTTTTATTCATGCATTTGTTATTATGTTTGGTCTCCTATTTTTACAAATGATTAGGTCTCATTATTTCCTCCCAGAAATTTTTAGGTGTTAGGTTTAACATTTATGTCTTTGATCCATATTTTTTGTGTGTGTGTTAATCTTGTACCCTGCAACATTGCTAAATTCTTCTATTAGTTACAGAAGCTTTCTTGTGAAATATTTGGGGTATTCTATGTATAGGATAATGTGAAATGTAAATAGTGATAATTTCACTTCTTTCTAATTTGGATCTGTTTTATTTCTCTTGTCTTATTGCTCTGATGAAGAGTTGCAGTATAATGTTGAATAAGAGAGATGATGATGTGCACCCTTGTCAGAGAACTGAAGACTGTCAATTGAATATTGCCTCAGTACATCAAAAGCATCTTCAAATGCTTGAACCATTTTGTCTTGTTCAATATAAGTCATGCTTCATAAATAAATTGATGATTATGTCCATCATAGTACTGCCTAGCACACACATGAATCAGATGGATGTAATCTCCCCTTCTTTTGGAACGCATGTCTGCATCTCCTTTACCTAATTTGTAATCTGTCATTTTAAGAATTGTCACATTTGACAGGGGAAAACTGCCTAATAATTTTTTGTAAACAGTTTGTATCTCTTTCTTCACTTTTAATGTAGGTATTTATTCTTATGTATTTCCCCTCCGAGTACTGCTTTTACTGAGTCTCAACGGTTGTAATATATTTGATTTTCATATTCATTTGATTCTAGGAATTTTAAATTTCAGTTTTGATTTATTCCATGACTCAGTAAATTCTTAATAGTGTATTACTTTCCATGTATTTATTTATTTTCTTTATTTTGTCTGTTGTTGATTTCTAGCTTCATATAGTTATGGTCTGTGATAGTTGGAGCTGTGTGCCAATTTGGCTGGACCACAATTCTGTGTGGTTTAAGCTGTTGTGATATGGTTATTCCCATGATGGGATCAGATGATTATGTTTTGAGCAGCCCATCTGTTGAAAGGGAGTTTTTCTAGGGGTGTGGCCTGCTTCCAGTATATCCAAGGACATCCTGGGAAGAGAGACATTCTTCTGTGGATCGGGATTCTGTTGTGCTGCCTACAACTGTCCATGAGTGAACAATCCACCATTTGGCCTGGAGATCTTGGATTCATCATTCATTGACGTCAACAGCCAGTAAACTGCCAGTCAACCTTGAGCTCCTCAGCCCCTGCAGCTGCAAGAGTCAAGAAAAGCCTCCAGCTTGACGTTCTGTCCAAGAACTTTGGGCTTGCCAGGTTCTGTAAGTGTGTAAGCCATTTTCCTAAGAGAATTTTTCTTTTCTCTCTCTCTCTCTATAAGCTTTACTGGTTTTGTTTTTCTAGAGAACCCAGTCTAACACATGGTCACAAAAAATGCTTTCCATGACTTCATTCTTTTAAAATTTGTTGAGATTTATTTTATGTTCTAGCATATGGTCTTCTGGAAAATGATCCATAAACACTGAAGAAGAATGTGTGTTTTTCTGATACTGAGTGGAATATTCTATATATGTCTGTTAGATCCAATTGTCTTCTGAGTTTATTTATATTCTCAATGTCCTTAGTCATCTCTTTTCATATGTTCTTATTATAATTGAAAGTGGTGTGTTGACATTCCCTACCATTACAGTGGATTTGTTTATTTCTCCTTTCATATTAGTCAGTATTTGTGTCATGTGTTTTGGAGTATTGTTGTTAGGTGCATATATATTTATAATTTGATGTTTTATGGCTGGATTGACTCCTTATTATTATATGATGTCCTTCTTTTTCTTTTGTAATAGATCTTGATTTAAAATCTATTTTATTTGATATCAGTATTTCCACTCCTGCTCTTTTTTTTGGTTTACTGGTTGCATGGAATATTTTTCTCCAACTTTTCACTTTCAGCCTCTTTGTGTCTTTATCTCTAAGGTGTGTTTCTTGTAGACAGTAAAAAGATGGATCATATTACAATTATTATTTTTTTATCCATTCTGCTACTCTCTTCTTTTTGCATGGTGTGTTTATGCCATTTAAATTTAATGTTATTTACTATTGTTTTGAGTGTTTCTTATCTTCTTCTTAATTCTGGTCTTTTCTGTTTTGTTTGTATTTGGCTAATTTCTTATATGAACTTTTTGCTTTCTTCCTTCTTTCCTTCTGAATGCTTTCTCTTGGTGATTTCTAATTGATTACCACCTATATTACATTACACAACTTAAAATTGCAACAACATTTAACAAATGAAGAACAGTTAACTCAACCTTAACATAATAAATCTATTCCTGATATGCTGCTCCCTCCCCCATTTGTGTTGATGTGTCTCCATTAACATCAATGTACAACTTGTACTTGATATGTTTACTCATACTCATGTCTTACAAACTTGATGTTGTATTGTTTGTAGGCTTTCATTATTCATTATTGCCTGTGGGAATTTTTGTTTTGTTTTGTTTTATGATATTTCTTTTTTAATCTTTTTTTGTTTTCCATGCAATAGATACAAGTATTTATTTAATGCCCTTGCTTTTTTTTATTTGGAGTACTCCCTTAAGTGATACTTGCAAACCTCATGTGGTAGTGCAAAATTCACAAAACTTTGTTTAGGAAAATCATGATTTCCCTCTAGATTTTTCAGTGACAACTTTACTGGGTCTAGAATTTGTGGTTGGCAATTGTTTTCATTCAGTATTTTATATATGTTGCTCCATAATTTAGTGGCCTCTAAAATTTCTGGGGAGAAATCAGCATTGATTCTCATGAAAGTCTGTTATATTGTAATGCATTTTTCACTTACTGCTTTCAGAATTCTCTCCTTGAATTTGGTTTTCAAGTATTTTATTGAAATATGGCGTGTAGTTTATTTTTTTGTGTGTTTCTTCTATTGGGCTTTGTGCACTTTCCTATATATTTAGGTTTGGTTTCCTGTTACTGTCAGGGAAATTCTCTGATTATCTCCTGGAAAATTGTTTGTATTCCTTTATTGTTGTCATAAGGAGCTCTGGTGACATAATGCCTAAGGCATTTGACTGCTAACAAGAAGGTTCACAGATCAAACTGGCCAGCCACTCTGCAGAAGGAAGACTGGACAATCTACTTCTGTAAAGGTTTAATGCATTGGAAACTCAAAGGGGGTTTCTATGAGTCAGAATCAACTTGATGCCGATGAGTTTGTTTCTTTGTTTGGTTTTATTGTTGTCATAGTACTCTGGGATTTTAATATGTCTAATGTTGGATTTCTTAATTGAATTCCATATTTTCATTTTGGATTGTTTTCTTTGCTCTCATCTCTTGTTCCTCTTGAGACTTGATAAATTCAGTTATTTTGTCTTCTAGTTCACTTATCCTATTTTAAGTCAGGTCAACTCTACTATTGAGTGTTTCTTTTGCTTTTTCTAATTCAGTTGCTTTACTCTTCAGTCCTAGTGGTTCTCCTTCTTTTGTTTTGTTTTTGATGTTTTCAGTTTCCTTGTTGAGTCTTTCATTTTCTCCTACATTTGAATCCTGGTCTCCACTAGTTTGTTTTTTGTGTGCTTTTTGGTTTTAGACATTTTTAGAACAATATTCTGAAAATTTTCAATTTGTTCTGTTAGCCTGGCCTCCACAGGAGAAATTTCCTCTTCTCAAGGTTTTTCTTTTGATTGGTCCTTTTTTTTTTTTTTTT
>NW_006921678.1:240504-243506 GCF_000298275.1 Orycteropus afer afer
TTGGGCCATTTTGTTTTCTCATTTTTTTAACTTTGAATTTTTTATTCTACTTTTTGTAAGAAATTTTTCTCATTAGGTGCCTTCATGGTACAGTGGACAAGTGCTTGGACTGACAATTGAAAGCCTGGGGCCAACACCCAGCAGCCAATCCATAGGAGAAAGCTGAGGCAGCCTGCCTCTGCAAAGACTCACAGCTCTGGAAATCCCATGGGACAACTCCCCTCTGCCCTATAGGCCTCCATGAGTCAGATTTGACCCAGTGGCTGTGGGTCTTGTATCTTCACCTGACATCCATTAGAGGGTATTTTTATCCTTATATTATTTCAGTGCTGATTCAGGAACTCTAGATGCTTGATGTTTATGATTTTATATTCAGTTGATCACAGACACTGATGTAATTGGTGGGCCTCAACTTTCCTCTGGCAAATGTGGGGGCTCTTTATGTCTTTCTCATTGGGGCATCCTGCACAGGCTCTCCTATCATGCCCTGCTGTAGGCAAGAAGCCAGCTGTTCCCCTGTCCTGCTGGTCTGTTTGAAGTATCATCTTAAGACTTGCTGATCTTGCAATTCCTCCCTTCCTAATACCTGCACATCTCAGGCCTCAGCAAGACTCAATAGCACTCTCTTGCAGCAGTACAGACTCCCCTCATATCCTCCCAATTGTGTGGCCTGTGAATTCTCATAGCCAATCTGCACTGCCTTAAAATCTGGGCTGTACCTTCCTCAGATTAGCTCCCTTTCTGTGTTTCCTGTTCAGAATAAAGCCAGGTTTGTCCCAAATGGATGCAATGAACAAGTGTACCAGATGTTAAAGAGTAGCTTCTCCAAGGTTTTGTGCCATCCCTGCTCCTCCTCTTCTTTACTTCTGAACTGACTTCTACTCTCCAGCACTTCAGCTGCTGTCTGTAGTTGTGACACCTTAGTTTGTGTTTGTTCTATTTGTTGTTCAGTGAGTTAGTTGCTGAGTGAGTTAATGGGAGTGTCTCTTTGCCATCTTGTTCTACCCTCATTGTTTTATTTCCTAATATAACACGTGAATTTTATTAGTTGGCTTTTTTTGATAACAAAAAGTTTCAAAATATCAATAGCTTACAATAACATCCATTTATTTCTTGCTTTTAATGGATGTTGATGGCTATGGTCAACTGCTGTGACTGTGCTTCATGTGTCTTCTCATTCTGGATCTATCCTAGAGGACAGGGATTTATTAAGGACATGTAGCAAGAGAGTGACATAAATTTTTGATGCTTTCTAAATTTTCTGCTCAGATTATGTTATATACACTTATATTCTATTGTCTAAGGCTTGTAATACGTATAAAAATGACATGAATGCAGGTCTCTACATTGTCATATATTACCAAATTAAGCAGAATAGTTTTTACCAGAAGATAAAGGAGCAAGAATCTGGGGACAAATATAAGGTCCACCTCTAGAAAGTCCCCCACTCATCTGTCAGTTTGTTGTATTGTGGTGGCTTGTGTATTGCTGTGAGGCTAGAGGTTATTCCACTGGTATTTCAAATACCAGCAGGGTCACCCATGGTGGACAGAATTTCAGAGGAGCTTCCAGAATAAGAGACTCAAAAGAATGAAGAGGCAATTCACTTCTCAAAGAATTGGTCAGTGAATACCATATGAATAGCAGTGAAACACTGATATATTACTGAAAGATCCATGAATAGCCCTGGAATATTGTCCAATAGAGTGCTAGATATGACTGGGGAAGAGCTGTCTCCTCAAAGGAGACTCACCCTTAATGATATAGATGGAGTAAATATTTTGGGACCTCCATTTGAAGATGTGGCATGACTCAAAATGGGAAGAAACGGCTGCAAACATCCATTAATAATCAGAATGTGGGATGTATGAAGTACGAATCTAGGAAAATTGGAAATTATAAAAAATTAAATGGAATGCATAAAGATCAACATCCTAGGCATTAATGAGCTGAAATGGACTGGTTTTGGCCATTTTGAGTCACACAACCATATGATCTACTATGCTGAGAATGAAAATTGAGGAGGAATGGTGTGACATTCATTGTCACAAAGAATGTTTTAAGATCTATCCTGAAGTACAATGCTGTCAGGGATAGGATAATAGCCAAACATTTACAAGGAAGACCAGTTACTACAATGATAATTCAAATTTACACACCATCACAAACCAAAGATTAGCAAATTGAAGATTTTTGCCAACTTCTTTAGTCTGAAATTGAACAAACATGGGAGCAAGATGTGTTGATTATCAACTGGCGATTGAAATACAAAAGTTGAAAAATCACCAGAAGAATCACCAGTACTTGGAAAATATGATCTTGGTGATAGAAATGATGTTGGAGATCGCATGATAGAATTTTGCCAGACCAACATCTCATTCATTGTAAATACCTTTTTTTCAACAACATAAATGGTGGCTATACACAGAACTTCACAAAATGGAATACACAGAAAGCAGATCATCTACATCTGTGGAAAGAGGTGATGAAGAAACCCAATATCTTCAGGCAAAACAAGGCCAGGATCTGACTGTGGAACAGACCATCAACTGCTCACATGTAAGTTCGAGTTGAAGCTGAAGACAATTAAATAAATCTGACCTTGATTACAAACCATCTGAATTTAGAGACAACATAAAGAACAGATTTGAGTTGTTGAAAACCAGACAAATTGTGAGATGGTATCAAGAACATCATCCATGAAGAAAGCAAAAAGTCATTAAAAAGACAGGAAAAGAAGACAAGACCAAAATGGATGTCAGAAGAGATCTTGAAACATACTCTTGAATGAAGAGTATCTAAAATAAATGGAAGATTGTTCCACCTACTACTTTGGTGAGTAGCGACTGGGACCTTAAAAGCTAGGAAGCTGCCATCTAGATGCAACAATGGGTCTCTCCTCATCAAGAAGAAAGAAGAAAAGCAAAATTAATGGAAACAATCAGTCCCAGCGACTGGTACACCATCCGATCTGCAACCTATACAACTATGAGACCAGAAGA
>NW_006921678.1:244216-247038 GCF_000298275.1 Orycteropus afer afer
ACTGAAGAAAAGATCCAAGCCTCTAGTTGCAATATTGAAAGATTCCATGGGCAAAATATTGAATGAGACATCAAAAGAAGATGAAAGGAATATACAGAGTCACTGTGACAAAAAGAATTGGTGGATGATCATCCATTTCAGGAGGTGGTATATGATCAATAACCAATGGTATTGAAGGAACAAATTGAATCTGCACAGAAGGAATTGGTGAAAAACAAGGCTCCAGGAATTGAGGGAATACCCACTGAGAAGTTTCAACAAACAGATGGAACACTGGAGGTGCTTTCTCGTCTATGTCCAGAAGTTTGGAAGACAAATCCCTGGAAACTGAGTGGAAGAGATCCATATATATACTCATTTCAAAGAAAGGTAGCCCCACAAAATGTAGAAATTATAGAATAATATCATTAGTGTCACACACAAGTATACTCTTGATGAAGATAATTTAAAAATGGTTGCAGCAGTATATTGACGGGGAACTTTTAGAACTGCGAGGTGATTTAGAACAAAACGTGGAAGGATATCATTGCTGATGTCAGAAGGATCTTGGGTGAAAGTGAAGAATGCCAAAAAATTTATATTTGTGTTTTATTAACTATGCAAAAGCATTCAACTCTGTGGATCCTTACAAACCATGGATAACTTGGAGAAGAATAGGAATTCTGGAACACCTAATTGTGCTCATGAGGAAGCTGTACATAGACCAAGAGACTGTTGTTTGAACAGAACAAGGGGATACTGCATGATTTAAAATCAGGAAGGGAGTAAATAAGGGTCTTATCCTTTCACCATACTTATTCAATCTGTATGCTGAACAAATAATCTGAGAAGCTGGCCTATATGAAGAAGAACATGGTATCAGGATTGGTGGAAGACTCATTAACAACCTGCAATATACAGATGAAACAACCTTGCTAGCTCAAAGTGAAGATGACTTGAAGCACTTACTAACAAAAACTAAAGATTATAGTTGACAGTATGAATTGCACCTCAACATAAAGAAAAAGAAAATCCTCACAACTGGACGAATAGGTAGCATCATGATAAATGGAGAAAAGATTGAAGCTGCCAAAAATTTCATATTACTTGGTTCCACAATCAACATCAATGGAAACAGCAGTCAAGAAATCAAATAACATATTGCACTAGGCAAATCTGCTGCAAAAGACCTGTTTAAAGAACTGAGGAGCAATGATGTCTCTTTGAAGACTAAGGTGCACCTAACCCAAGCCATGGTGTTTTCAATTGTCTCATAGTCATGTGAAAGCTGGAAAATGAGTAAAGAAGACTGAAGAAGAGTTGTTGCTTTTGAACTGTGGTGTTGGTGAAGAATATTTAAAGTACCGTGGGCTGCTAGGAAAACTAACAAATCTTTCCTGGAAGAAAAGTGCAGCTGGAATGCACTTTGGAAGAGAAAATGACCAGACTTTGTGTCACCTCCTTTGGTTATGTTGTCAGAAGGGATCATTCACTGGAAAAGGATATCATGCTTGATAAAGTGGAAGGTCAGCAAAAAAAGGAAGGTCCTCAATGAGATGGATTGACACACTGACTACAGTGATGGGCTCAGGAATAGCAAGTATTGTGAGGCTGGTGCAGGAGCAGACAATGTTTTCTACATAGGGTGTCTATGAGTCAGAACCAATTTGACAGCACCTAACAATAACCACTGGACAGTAGCACTGATATTTCACAAAAGATATAAACATATAATAGATAATGATTGAGAGACTCACCTAGGGATCTAATTATTATTATTATTATTATTATATAATTATATAACAGTAATAACCTATGAGATCCAAAGGAACAAGGGATTTAAGAAAAGAATAAATATCAAGATTTCTTTTTTCCTTCTGAGATACAGAAAACAAAAACAAATATAACCAGCACCAGTTTGAAACATTAAACATTTCCTTCATCCTCAAAATGTTTTCTCTCCCTTTCATGTGTGTTACTATAGATCTGTTTAACTTGTTCTTGAAAAAAATAACTCATTGGCATCTAGTTGGGTCTGACTCATAGCGACCCCTCTTTGGGTTTCCGAGGCAGTATCACTACCCAAGTAGATTGCCCAACCTTCCTTCCGAGGAGTGGCTGGTGGGTTTGAACCACCAGCCTTCTGGTTAGCAGGCAAGTGCATTAGGCACTTACCACCAGAGCTCCCACTTGTTCTTGAGTTCCACATAAATGGAATCATATAGTACATAGTCCTTCAAAGTGTCACTGAGACTGTTCAATGTTGTATTTATCATTATTGTTATTATTGAGTAATTTTCATTGAATGGATATACTTCAATTTGTTCATTCATTTTCTTCCTTTTTTTAGTGAGTAGCATTCGGGAACTCTGGTGGCATAGTGCCTAAGGCATTTGACTGCTAACCAGAAAGATGGGGGCTCAAACCCACCAGCCGCTCCTTGAAAGGAAGTTTGAGCAATCCACTTCCGTAGTGATACTGCCCCAGAAACTGAAGGAGAGGTCACTGTGAGTCTGATCCGACTCAAAGGCAAAGGTTTTTTTTTTAGCATTCCCATGAATGTTGTTCTTATTGTTATGTGCCATCAAGTCATCTCTGACCCTTAATGATCCTATGTACAACAGAATGAAACACTGCTTGGTCCTGTGCCAGACTCAGGATTCCTACTATACCTTAGCCCATCACTGCAGCCACCTTGTCAATCCATCTTGTTGAAGGCCTTTTCCTCTTTCCTCAACCCTCCACCTTACTGAGCATGATATCCTTCAGAGAATGGTCCATTCAGACAACATGACCAAAGTAGGTGAGAGGAAGTCTGGCCTTCTTGCTTCCAAGAAACATTC
>NW_006921678.1:247708-248998 GCF_000298275.1 Orycteropus afer afer
GGAGAGACCCATCATTGCATCTAGATGGCAGCTTGCTAGCTTTTAAGATCCCAGTCGCTACTCGCCAAAGTAGGAGGTGGAACAATGTTCTGTATAGTATGTTATGCCAATTGATCTTGATGTTCCCTGTGACTATGGTCCCAAGCCCGCAGGTTCAACTACTCAGTCCCTCTGGGTAGCTGGCTGTGACCAAGCAATGATCACAACCTTGCTCTTTGTCAGCTCTACTATACACCTGGGAATTCTGATCATTCACATAAACTTATAGGGCCATTGTCTGCCAACCCTATGTATGTTCTTGGGTACATTTCCCATTTCATGGACATACCAGTCATTCAGCCTGTCCACTCATCTATCCACCCATATATCCATGTTAGCCTTCACTGACAACACAGTACTGTATGTATAAAAGGGTTCATATTTGTTGTCTGTACCTCCCGTGTACCTCTCTATGTTTTTCTCATCCTGAATGCTGCCATATTGGTCAGTGACATTTGGTATATTGCCCTTCTCTTCACCCAAATTAATACTTACATCTATCTATCTAACAGCGTTCCCTCCCCTCCCCTCCCACCCCTGTTAATCAACAAAGAAAATTGCCTTCTATAATAAACCTTTCCTTAACTTTTACAATAATGGACTAATACAATATTTGTCCTTTTGTGATTGTCTTATTTCACTCAGCATAATGTCCTCCAAGTTCATCCACATTATGTGGTGTTTTACAGATTCTACATTATTCTTTAGGGTTGCATAGCATTCCATTGTGTGTATGTATCATAGTTTGGTTATCCATTCCTCAGTTGATGGACATCTAGGTTGTTTCCATCTTTTGGCTATTGTAAACAGTGCTGCGATGAACATGTGTGTGCATGTATCTGTTCTTGTCATACTTCTTTAGGGTATATACCTAGTAATGGAATGGCTGGGTCAAATGATACTTCTAATTCCAGCTTTTGAAGGAATTGCCATCCTGTTTTCCACAATGGTTGTACCATTTTACACTCCCACCAGAGAGTATATACCTAGTCATGGAATGGTTGGATCAAACGGTGTTTCTAATTCCAATTTTTGAAGGAATCACCATATTGTCACTCCTGCTCTCTTATAGTTGCCATTTGCTTGATATATCTTTTTCAGTCCTTTGATTTTTAGTCTAATTTTGGCTTTATCTATAAGGTGTGTCTCTTGTAGGCAGTATATTGATGGGTTTTGTTTTCTTATCCAATCCAAGTTCTGTAACTACACAGTCTTTTCCCTCTTTTTGTTTGTAGTTGTCCTCACTTGCCA
>NW_006921678.1:250248-251620 GCF_000298275.1 Orycteropus afer afer
GCTCTTCTTGGTGGTTTTTTATCATTGGCCCATTGGTGGAGAAGGAGGTAGTGGCTCTTTCTCAGTAAGGGAAATTGCAGGAGGTGTGGGTGTAGTTGTGTCTTATGGGGACTGTTGCTGTCTCCCACTCACTGAGACAAAAATTACAACTGAATAAACATCAAAAAACTAAAAGCACTTGGACAAAAAACACACCATATAATCACACAGGAACGGTAACCAAAAAAAGAAAAAAGGAAAAAACAAGAGGGTATTCAGTTTCCATGTGTTTTCTCTTTTTCTGTTGATCTTCCTATTGTTGATTGCTAATTTTATAGCATTATGATCTGAGAAGATGCTTTGCAGTATTTCAATGTTTTTAAATTTATTAAGGCTTGCTTTATGGCCTAACATATGGCCTAACATGGAAAAAGTTCTATGTGCGCTGGAGAAGAAGGTATATTGTGTTGCTGTTGGGTGAAGTGTTCTGTAGATATCTATAAGGCCCAGTTGGTGGATTGTATTATTTAGCTCTTCTGCATCTTTATTGAGTTTCTTTCCTGTTGTTCTATCTTTCAAAGAAAGTGGTATATTAAAATCTCCTCCTATGACTGTGGAGTGATCTATTTGGCTTTTCAACTCTTTTAAAGTCTGGTTTATGTATTTTGGGGCTCTTTCATTGGGTCTATAGATATTAATTGTGGTTATAACTTCATGTTCATTTGATCCTTTAATCATTATATAATGTCCTTCCTTGTCTCATATGGTGGTTTTTGTCTTAAAGTTAATTTGATCAGAAATTAATATTGCAACTCCTGCTTTCTTACAGTTGCCATTTGCTTGATACACCTTTTTCCAACCTTTGATTTTTAGTCTATTTTTGTCTTTATCTCCAAGGTGTGTCTATTGTAGGCAGCATATTGATGAGTCTTGTTTTCTTAGCCAATCTGCAACTCTAGGTCTCTTGAGTGGTGCATTTAATCCATTAACATTCAGTGTAATTATTAACAAGTATGATTTGGTTGCTGTCATTTTATTATGTGTTTTTTCATGGTTTCCCTGGTTTCTTTATTCCATATTATTTTCTGTGCTGAGCTCATTGTGTTCATGAATCCTATTATCATTTCCTTGTTGCTGTTGTTTTAGTATTTGCTGGGTATTTGTGCTTGTCCTGTTTTTTATTGTAATACAAAGGTTTATCATTTTTCTTTGAGGTTACTCTATGATTTATACTTTTCTCCTTGAGTTTAGAGCAGTCTATTCTGTCTTGCAACTCTCTTAACTTCCTCACCATTTAGAAATTCTGTGACTACACAGTCTTTTCCCTCTTTTTGTTTGTAGTTTTCCTTGCTTGCCCATTGATGTCTCTAGTTCCCTGTTTACAATCGTGAAA
>NW_006921678.1:251951-257996 GCF_000298275.1 Orycteropus afer afer
TTCTCACTTGCATGGTTTCTGCTGAGAAATCAGAGCTTATTCTTACTGGCTGACCTTTGTATGTAACTTTTTTTTTTTTTTTTTCCCATGCTGCTCTCAGCATTCTGTCTTTGTCCTTGGTTTTGGTGGTTTGATGATGACATGTCTCAGTGATTTTCTTTTGTGGTCTATCCGGTTTAGGGTTTATTGGACTTCCTGAATGGATATGTTCACCTCTTTCAACATATCAGGGAAGTTCTCCTCCAGCAAATCTTGGATGATTTTCTCAGTGGTTTTATTTTTCTCTTCCTGTTTCAGAATTCCAGTGACATGTAGTTTATTCCTTTTGATGGTGTCCCACATAAACCTTAGGCTTTCTTCATTTTGTTTTGATCTTTTTTTCTGATTGATCCCTTTCCAAAGAAATATTCAGGTATTTTTCTTCCATCTCATTAATTCTGTCTTCTATTGCATTATTCTACCCCTTTGCCCTTCCAATGTGTTATCTATTTTTAACAATTTAGTGTTAATCTTCTGGATTTCTATCTGTAGATTTAGAATCATTTCTAATTTTTCATTTATTTTGTCATTTTGTTCTTGTATTTCCTTCCAAAATTCTTCTAAGGTTTTTCCTGTGTTTTCTTTAGTCTGTCTCTCAATCCTTTGATGATACCTAAATATAATTATTTTGAATTCCTTATCAGAGAGTTCTAATGGTGCTTCTTCCTCAGGGATGTGTTCTGGGTCTGTAACCTGTTCCCTTGTTTCTACCACTTTGTCTTGTTTCATTGTGTGGACTGTGATGGTCTGTTGTCTCTGAGGCATTAGGGTATTGTATTAAGATCTCTGTTAATTGTTTGCCAAGAGCAGCCAAGGGTGATTCAGGCTCTTCTTGGTGGTTTTTTATCATTAACCCATTGGTGGAGAAGGAGGTGTTGGCTCTTGCTCAGTTAGTGAAGTTGCTGGAAGTGTGGGTGTATTTGTGTCTTATGGGGACTGTTGTCTCCCACTCAGTTAGACAAAAATTACAATTAAATAACCATCAAAAAAACTAAAGCAGATGGACAAAAAATACACCCTGAAATCATACAGGAATAGTAACCCAAAAACAATAAAAAGTGAAGAAAGGAAAAAGAAAACAGGTAAATATGCAATATCTGGGGATAGGTCACTAAGAGAAAAAAGGTAGAGAAGGAGAGTATTGAAGAAAAAAAAAAAAACTAACAAACAGGAAAGAGAGAGGGAAAAAAAAAAATCAAAAACAAAACAAAACAAAAAAACCCAACAAGTAATGGGGTTAATCAAGAGAGGGAAAACAAACAAACAAACAAAAGGTGTAAACTAAGACCTTTTCAGTCGTTTAGTGCTGATCCGGAGAGTTTTTGGTGTTATTGGAAAGCAGAACCTCTTCTTAAGCCCTTGGAATCTGATAGAGTGTTGTCTCTTTAGATTGTCTCTAGCTGCTTGTTCAGTGTTGATTTGTTTTGTCTTGATTTTATGGTGTAATATTTTGAAAAGGTGAAGCTGATGTGTTTTATCTTATTATTGATTCAGATGTGTTGGGTCACTTGGCTGTTTTCTTTGTGATGGTGGAATCACTGTGTGTAGTGTGGATATGTGTTTCTGTTTTTCGTACAGAGGGTTTAGAGTTCGAAGCGTGAGGTTTATGGTAATTTATGGTTTCTTCTATTGAATGAGTGAAGTTATTGGTGGAGAAGATGGGAGCAGAAGAAGGAAGGCTTGATGTTGCTAGGGTCAGTTTCTAGGGCTTCGAGCAAGGTATTGTTGATGACGTATTTATTTGCAAGACCATGGCTCAACCTCAGGAAAAATTCCTCTTGTTAGAGGATCACAAATTTCCGCCAATTTCAGGCACACTCAAAGACCCTGCCTCTGTGGCCCCACAGCACCAAAGCACGGCTCCAAGGCAAAATTCACAGGACCTGGCTCAACTACAGTTTCTTTGTTCTCCATGCCCTGTCTGCCCATGGTGCTGACACAATCCAGCCAGATCGCCAATGGCTGGCTCTGAAGTTTGTCTGTGATACCACCCACCTGCAGTGCCAAAAATGCATGCAATTTTAGGTGTGTTGGAGTCGGGGGATTACCTGAGCAGGCTCTTATCGATGACATATTTATTTGTAAAACTGCGGCTCAATCTCAGGAAAGATTCTTATTGTTAGAGGGTCACAAATTTCCGCCAATTTCATGCAAAATTTGCAGGATCATGCTCAGCTGTGTTTGTTTTTTTTTTTTTTTTTTGCTCTCCATGCCCCGTCTGCCCACGGTAGTGACACAATCCTGCCATTCCAGTAATGATTGGCTCTGGAGTTTGTCTGTGATACTGCCCACCTGCGCTGCCAAAGATGCATGCAATTTTAGCTGTGGTGGAGTCGGAGTAGTACCTGCCAGTGTCCTGCGGTCCCGATAATGGTGGCAAAGAAAAGCATGGTGTCTCCCAGTCTGACCCAAGCCCTCTCTGTAATCTGCTGGGAGGGGAGGGAGGTAGTCTTTCTGGTGCACCAGTGAGATCTCCACCTGAGTCTCAGCAATGGTGCCCGTGTCTGGCTGCACCCACACCACCCAAGTTACTGACAAAATCAGCCGCTGGAGGCAGGTCTCTGCTGCTGCCTGCTGTAATATTGTACTGGTTGCTGGTAAGCTGCTATAAGTGACCTTGTTCTTGGCTTGGGATCTCAGGTGGCTGCCTCCACCTGGAAGACAGTGACTGCCCCAGAAAGGTTTCCAGTGGTCTCTCTCAGGTGCCCGTTCATCTTCTGGCAGTAGCTCTTTCCTAAATAATCTTCCTGTGCCTTTCCTCCAATTCTGCTCTTCTGTGTTTGGTGCACTCTGATTCAGTGAACTATTCAGAGCACCAAAGATCCCAATTCAAACTGTTGTACATAGTTCTTAAAGTCCTTAGATGCCAGAAGGAAAAATAAACGTGCTGCTTACTTGTGAGACTCCATTTTTAAGTAGATTTGCTAATTCTTTTAGCAGTCCAAGGTACTTTCAGCATTCTTCACCAACACCACAACTCAAAAGCATCGATTCTTCTTTGGTCTTCCCTATTCATTATCCAGCTCTCACATGCATATGAAGTGATTGAAAATACCATGGCTTGGGTTAGGCACATCTTAGTCTTCAGGAGACATCTTAACCCTTCAGCACTTGAAAGAGGTCTTTAGGAACAGATTTGCCCAATGCACTACACATCTTTTGATGTCTTGGCTGTTCTCCCATTGGCATTGACTGTGGAACCAAGTAATATGAAGTCTTTGACAACTTCAATCTTTTCTCCATCTATCATCATTCAGTTATCATTGAATAAATATGCTTCAATTTTTCAATTTGTTCGTTCATTTTCCTTTTTTTTTTTTTTTTTGTAGGGATTACCATTCCACTGAACTAATGTACCTCAATTTGTTTATTAATATTCCTTTTGATGGGTAATAGGGACAGTTTCCAGTTTGGAGTCACTATGAATAAAATTATGAACATTTGTGCCCAAGTTTTTTTGTGCAAATCAAATCCTAGACATTTTCACCAGAAAATATTTTCATTTATGTTGGGAAAGTACCTAATATTAGAATTTATGGGTCATAGACTGGGCATGTTTGATATTGTAGGAAATAGCAAAATATCTTCCATGGCCCTAGTGTTATTTCATACTTCTTTAGTATTTTAGAAAAATTTTAAGTGTTCCACATTCTCACCAACATTTGATGTTTTCAGTCTTTCTTCTAACTTTATACCTTCTATTGGGTATAAAGTATTGTTCTATTATGGTTTGAATTTGCATTTTTTTGATAATAATGTGCTTATTAGCCATTGTCATTCCTTCATTGGTTAAGCATGTGAGTCTTGTGTCTATTTTTATTGGGTCATTTACATTTTCTTTTAATATTGAGTTATAGAAATTCTTTACAAAACCTGGATATAAATACTTTGCCACATATATGTATTGTTTAGGGAAAATATTTATTTTGAATATTCATTTTCAATATTTTCCCTTAATCTTAGTACTGATGTCATGTATTTCCCCTTTGCATATAATATAACCCCCACAACAAAATGTTATGACTTTTGCTTTGAGCAGTTAGTTATGTTTTAAAAAATTTAAGAGAGCACAAGATAAAGATATTTGTTTATATTCATCAATATATATTTAAGAATCCATGGACAGCTCACATGGCTAAATGCTTGAATACTAGCCTAAACTTTGGCAGTCAAACCTTCTCAGAGGCTACTCAAAAAACAGGCCTGGTGATCTGCTTCCAAGAGAAACCTTTGGAACAGTTGTATTCTGCACACATGGGGTCACCATGAGTTGGGATAGACTGTATGACAGCTGAAAACAACAACATCCATACATTTACTATTTTAGGTACTCTGTGTTCCTTTGCACAGATCTGAATTTCCATCTGGCATCATTTTTGTTTTAGCAGTGCACTTCCTTTAAGTGCTTCTTGTAGTGTCGGTCTTCTAAAAACATATTCTCTTACTATCTAAAAATATCTTCATTTAATCCTAACTGTCTTTTTTACTTTTTACTGTGAGTGAAAGTTTACAGAGTACATTGGTTTTCCATTCAACATTGTTTGGTGACAATGATTGCAATCCCCACTATGTAACAGCACTCTTCTCAGTTCCTCTCTGTGTTTACCATTTCCATTCATACTGCTTTCCTATCCCTTCCTGCCTTTGAGTCCTGTCCCTGGACAAATGTAGCCCTTTTGATCTCATACAGTTGATTGTTCTAAGGAATGAGTTCCTCCCTGGTGTTGTTGTTCACCTTAGGATCTCTCTGCTTGATATAAAACAATGTGTTGATAGTATTTGTTTTTCTTAATGAAGCTGTTATTGCTGTTCCAACACTTTGAAGATGTTATTTCATTATATTTGTTTTTTACCGTTTTTTTCTGAGGGGAAAGCATCTATGATTAATTTATTTGTTTCTTGTTAAATATGTGCCATTTATTTTGGCTTTATTTAGTTTTTTTTTTTTTTTTTCTTATCTTTAACTTTTGGAAGTGTGATTACTATGTATGGAGCTCTACTGGTTCAATAGTTAAAGCTCTCAGATAGTAACCAAATGGTTGGTGATTTGAACCCCTCCAGCCACTGCATGTGGGAAAAGACCTGACACTCTTCTCACTGTAAAGATTACAGCCTAGGAAACCCTATAAGGCAGTTGTACTCTGTCTTATGCAGTCACTGTGAGTCAGAATCAACTCAGTAACATGCAGGCAAAAAATCAATAGACATTGTTCATCAAGTTTTTGGAATCAATAAGTTTTATAGCATTTGGAAAAGTTTTGGCCATCATTCTTCAATTATTTTTTCTGAGCCATTCTTTCTTTTCTCTTCAATGAAGTCCCAATGACATGTATTTTATTAAAAAAAATGCAATTGAGTCCATTCTGACTCAAGGTGAGCTCTTTGTATCTGTGTTCCATAGAGTTTCCATTGACTGATGTTTTGGAAGTACATTGACAGGTCTTTCTTCTGAGGTGCAGCTGAGTGAACATGGACCTTCGGCTTTCAGCAAGCAGCCAAGTGTGTTGACAGTTTGCATGACCAGGAACTTCACACGTACCCTATACAACTTGATAATTGAACATTGCTCACTGAACAGGCCCACCCACCATCTTTCTACCTTTTCTTTGAGTTTTGCAATTTCTATTAGATTAGCAGGTGCTGTTATTCAAAAGGTCAGCAGTTCAAGCCCACCTGCCACTCCATGGGAGAAAGATGAGGCAGTTTGTTTCTGTAAAGAATACAGCCTTAGAAATCCTATGGGGACATGCCTGTTCTGTTTTATAGGGTTGCTTTGAATTGGAATCTACTTAATGGCGATGTTTTTTATTTATTTTTTTTTGTTTTCAAGTTCACTAAGACATGATCCACTTCGAATATCTAATTCCCTGTTATGTCTGTCTTGCAAATTTTCATTTCTGATATTGAACATTGCATTATAAAGCTTCAATTTTTAGAATGTATATATAGTTTCTTTGTCACCACTGAGAGTCCTCATCTGTTCATTTATCATGACCAACATTCCCA
>NW_006921678.1:258896-260046 GCF_000298275.1 Orycteropus afer afer
GGGCAATCCTACTTCCGTAGTGATACTGCCTCGGAAACCCAAGGAGGGGTCGCTATGAGTCGGGTTTGACTCGACGGCACATAACAACAACAACAACATGCAACAAATTTACTCAGTGTAATAAGGCATCTAATTTCTTGAATGCTCTTTCCATGGGTGTTGATTGTGGATCCAAGCAAAATAAAATCCCTAACAACTTCAATCTTTTCTGCATTTATCTTGATGTTGCTTATTAATCCACTTGTGAGGATTTTTGTTTTCTTTATGTTGACATGTAATCCATACTGAAGATTGTAGTCTTTGATCTTCATAAATAAGTGCTTCAGGTCTTCATCACATTCAGCAAGGAAAGTCATGTCATCTGCATATCACAGGTTGTTAATGAGTCTTCTTCTAATCCTGATGCCGTATTCTTCTTCATGTAGTCCAGTTTTTCATATTATTTGCTGAACACACAGATTAAATAAGTATAGTGAAAAGATACAACCATGATGCATATCCTTCATCATTTTAAACTACTCAGTATGCCTTTGTTCTGTTTGAATGACCAACTCTTGGTTTATGTATAAATTCCTCATGAGCACAATTAAGTGATCTGGAATTCCCATTCTTTGCAGTGTTATCCATAATTTGTTATCAACTACATAGTCAAATGACTTCATAATCAATAAAACATAGGTAAACATCTTTCTGATATTCTTTGCTTTCAGCCAAGATCTATCTGACATCTGTAAAGTTGTTCTTATAACCCATCATCTTGTAAGTCTGGTTTGAATTTTTGGAAGTCAATATACTGCAGCAACTGTTTTTTAACTATCTTCAACAAAATATTACTTGTGTGTGATATTAATGATATTGTTCTATAATTTCCATATTCTTTTGGATCACCTTTCATTGGAATGGGCACAAATATGGATCTCTTCCAGTCAGTTGGCCAGGTAGCTGTCTTCTAAATTTCTTGGCATAGATGAGTAAGTACCTCCAGTGCTGTATCCATTTGTTGAAACTTCTCAGTGTTCAGAAATATTATTAAATTAAATAGAAAGTTTTTAATGCATTTTATTATTTTTTTTTATTAGGATTTGGGTGAAGATTTACAGAGTAAATTCACTTTTCATACAGCAGTTCACATATACTTTGTCTCATGTCA
>NW_006921678.1:263621-269410 GCF_000298275.1 Orycteropus afer afer
CCCATTGTTGCTGTTGTTTTAGTATATGCTGAGTATTTGTGCTTGTCCTCTTTTTTATTGTGATGTGAAGGTTTATAATTTTTCTTTGAGGTTACCCTATTTTTAATGCATTTTAATTCAAATATTGGTAGATTTGAATCCTTGAATGACCTCTGGTATCTTTATTAGCTCTACTTGGTATTGCTTGCTCTCTCTTTGGTCTTGTGAAGTCTTACTAAACACTTGTGCAGTCTTGGTCTCTGGCAGTAATTTGTGATGAACCACACTCAATTCTGGATATACTATTTAGCATTTTTATGTCTATTTTGTTACTTGTCCTTCAAATTCCTGCCTCTTTAGATGTCTCAATCTCTAATATCTGCTCCACAGCTCAGCAGACGGTACTGTTTGTAATTATGTTCTACCTTCTTTGATCAGCAGGATTCCATCCCAATTATTCTCTTCCAACTTTTTCTAGTGCATATTGACCCCTTCAGAACCCAGTACAAGTTTATTGTGGGTGCCCTCAGGTGTTTTTGGGGTGTAGTCCTTTATTAGAAGGTTTAGTATTTCTGTAACCTCATGACACACTTGTAGGGAAAAGAAGAAAAGTATGTATGGTTAGATGCTGAGGGGTGTGCATGATGCCTTGTGAGGCAGAAATTTGCATGACTTTCAAGTAATGGAGCCATTGTAACTTTTAATAGGGAGAGATGAGTCTCTTCTTCAAGCATAGAGTGTTCAGGAAGTCTAGGGTTCATATTTTGGATTTAATCACCCAGCTGTCTCCAGCTCAAGCTTCAGGATCCCATTCATTATCAACTAGAGACTTATTACTGTCATAGCTTTTGTTGGAAAAGCTGAGAACTGAACCTTCTCTGGAGCTGTGCTACTATTATAATTGATTCTTGGTCTTGATTCTCAATTCTGCCTCACACCTGCAGGAGATGAGTCTCTCTTTATAAGCAGCTAAGGAGGCCCCTGAATTTCACACTTTCCCTTCAATTGGTAATTAATCACCTGCTGCCTTTTATTGGCCTTCTCCAATACATCAAAGTCACTCTGTAAAAAGCATCTGATTTGGTTTCCATCTGACTAATACTTCCCTCAAGCACTCAAAAACCTGAGATACTGCACCTGCGTATGCCTTCACTTGTACCAATTGTTGTTGTTGCATGCCTTCAAGTTGGCCCTGCCCCGACTTAAAGTGACTGCTCCTTGGGTTTCTGTGGCGGTATCACTACAGAAGTAGGATTGTCCAATCTTTTTTCTGAGGCTGGAGAGTTTGAACCCCCAGCCTTCTGGTTAGCAGTCAAGTGTCTTAGGCACTATGCTACCAAAGCTCCTACTTGTACCAATGTTGTTGTTGTTGTTATGTACCACCAAGTAGGCCCCGACTCATAGCGACCCCTCCTTGGGTTTCCAAGGCAATATCACTACAGAAGTAGATTGCCCCAATAGTCCATACCAATTCAATAGTCCATCCCAATTCACCACAGCTGAGTGTAAACACAATTGTACTGCTGTCA
This sequence comes from Orycteropus afer afer, assembly GCF_000298275.1. Taxonomy (NCBI): domain Eukaryota; kingdom Metazoa; phylum Chordata; class Mammalia; order Tubulidentata; family Orycteropodidae; genus Orycteropus; species Orycteropus afer. The sequence goes on from NW_006921678.1 coordinate 265,130, forward strand.
TCACAGTGTTTCACCTCCTACCCATGTCAGGGTCCTCATTGCCAGCCAACTGGATAGGAATCCAATTTCAACATCCCATATTAAAAACTGTTCATTTAGACCACTGCTGATACCAATTGTCTTCAGTCAGGATTCCTGGAAAACAGACTGAGATGGTGATTTGCATATGGGAAACAAAAGAGGGAGTGCCCGCAATATTGATATTGTTGTTGTTGTTATGTGCTGTGGAGTAGGACCTGACTCATAGTGACCCCTCTTTGAGTTTCCAAGGCAGTATCACTACACAAATAGATTGCCCAATCTTTCTTCTGAGGAGTGGCTGGTGGGTTTGAACTGCCAGCCTTCTGGTTAGCAGTTAAATGTCTTTAGGCACTACGCTACCAGAGATTATGTGGGTGTAAAGGCACTAGAATTGGGCAGAAGAAGTTGAAATTCAATGCAGTTAAAAGGATGGTATCCTTTAGTCCCATGGGATGTGCTGGATTTGGGATGACCCTTTAGAGTTGTCTTGCTTTTTGACAAGGGAAACATAACTTTAAACCCGATTGACTGTGGGTAGTTCTCCAATTTTGGAACGACCATGACTTTGACCTTACCACAGAGGATCTTCTCAGCTGAAGGAAATTCCTAGTGGGACTTAGCTTCTGACACTATCATCAGGTGAGGCAATGCATGCCTCAGCCTGCAGGAAGAATATGGGCAGCATATTTCATCATCCACTATAGAAAGTAGTTGAGATTGACATGATGTTGTCCAATGCTTTTATTCTTTTTATAACCAGTTTCCATTGAGTTGGATTCTACTCATGAAGACCCCATGTGTTTCAGAGTAGAACTGTACCCCATAAGGTTTAAATGGCTTACTTTGTGAAAGTAGATCACCAGGCCTTTCTTCCAAGGCCTGTCTCACTACACTTGAACCTCCAACCTTTTTGTTAGTAATGTAGCACCTTAACCCTTTGTACAATCCAAGGACTCTGTTCTCTTTATAATCTCTTGATTCTACATACTTATGGATTTTAGGGCCTTTTTTATCTTGCTGTTTCTACTTACTACAGTTTCTGGGTTTATGAAATAATTGATTCCAATTCTGTTTTTTCTCTACTGTCATTAATGTCAACACATCTGGCAATTATTTTAAATGAAACGTGCTAGAATTTAGTTATATAGAGTTTCTATGAGAATTACAGCATTTTTTTTTAAAGAAATTCAGAATTTGATAGCAAACAGCTTATTTTAGCCAGCAATTCCAAAGGCCACTTCATGAAAAACAGTATCTTAATAGGTCTTAGGAAATAAGGCTGTTTAATCAATTCCTAGAGGAATGAACTTTGGAATATCTTCCAAAAGGAAAATAAAAATAATGAATAAATAAACATCACCTAAGGAGTTTGGGTGTCACAGTGCCTAAGACATCTGACTGCTAACCAGAAGGTTGGTAGTTCAACCCTACCAGCAACTCCATGGAAGGAAGACTGGACAATCTACTTCCAAAAAGATTTACTGCCTCAGAAACCCAATGCGAGTTGCTATGAGTCAGAATCTAGTCGACGGCAATGGGTTTGGTTTCGGTGGGTTATAGTTTTATGTGGATTTTGTTCCTCCTGCTGTTTGAAGTAGCCTGTTGTTAATTTAGGAAGTCTTTTTGCAATATTTAACTTTCAGATCACATTAATGCCACTGAAAGTCATTGCTTAATGAAACAATAAAAATAAGGGACATGTGAGTGGCAAGCATCTCTGCTCTACTATCGATGATAAAGCTCAGGTCCACTGAGCCAGGTACTACTATGTTACAGCATCCCATGGCTCATAGCACAAAATCCCAAAGATGATATGCACTGAATCACATTCTAATATGGTATTAAAATCCTCATAGTAAGGTAATGTATGACATTATAGTTTGGAGAAGGAATATTTTTTGTGAGAGATTGCGCATTCAAACATATTGAATGTTCAATGTGGCATTTAGTTGGATGGGCAATGAAAGATTCATATAAATGTTCATGAATGATCACACAATTGCACATAATGTTTAGCAACACTTACCTGAATGTTTTCATATTGCTCTGGGATGCATTAATATATAAAGCCTGAAAGCACACATTTGAATGTATGATTAATAAAAATAGATCTAGTGAATATTATTCTAACATCATCTACTCACCTTAATGTTTATATATGTCTTTGGTAATGTTTTCAAATATAAAAATAAAACACGGCATGAGAGGTGTTAGAATATTTTACTGATTATTGCAAAAGAATTAAGGAATATAAACAAATGAATCAGTTGCCCTTTTGTATTTCCACTTATTTAAGAAAAAAAAAAGGATAAACAATCCCCCTGTCCTCAAGACAATTCAAAATCATAGCAACCTTTTAGGATACAGTAGAATTTCCCCATAGGGTTTCCAAAGCTGTAAATCTTTACGGAAGCAGACTGCCTCATCTTTCTGCTGCAGAACAACTGGTGGTTTCAAAGCACAGACCTTCTCGTTAGTGGCTGACTGCTTTAGCCATCACACCACCAGAGCTCCTTCATAGATTGAAGAAACATAAACAAGCAAAAAAAAAAAAAAAATTGCCTTCTAGCCAATTATGACCCATGGTGACCTCATGTGTTGTAGAACTGTGCTCCTCTGGGTTTGTGATGGCTGATTTTTCAAAAGTAGATAACCAGGTCTTTTTTCCTTGGCAACTCTTGGTGAGTTTGAACTGTTTGTACCACCCAGGGACTCCTTACAGAAACATAGTGGGAGAGAGTTTTTCAATGAGTGTTTCAGAAACTTGAGGAAGTAGAGCAGCTCAACTATCTTTGAAAACCTGGGGGAGAGCTGGTTGTGTGCTATCTTTGACAAAAAAAGGAGCAGTTTCTACTTCTTTGTTCCCTCAGTTTCAACCAATGTGACTGCAAAGCTCAACCAAAATGTTCATAATCACTGGCTAAAGCACTTAAATTTGAGGAAGGGAATGGGAAATTATCAGGTGAGGATAGGAACTTTATATAATCTAGATACTCTTGGGGAAGAGAAAGAAAATAAGATAGCCTCAAAGAATACTTCAGCAATCAGTCAGGAACATGCTAACACTTTGGCTTTTTCTTTAAGACCTATAGGAGATTTTCAAGGGAAAAAAAATCTAGAGTAGAAGGCAGAACAGATACTTCTTAATATAGTTTATTACTTAATTATTGATGTATATGATATTGCTTTCCCTTTGAGAATGCTTACACCAAAAGCTAGGATTGGAAAATCTCATCCTAGCCGTTCAAATCCACCAGCAACTCCTCGGAAGGAAGATTGGGCAATCTACTTCCATAGATACAGCTTCAGAAACCCAATGAGGGGTGGACTTGATGGCAGTGAGTTTGGTTTGGTTTGTTTTTTGTGTGATTAAAACTGTTAATTAATTATCACATAAAGGTAGTATTTTTACATATGATACTTTAAAGTATCTGATGTCATTAGTGCTCACGTGTATTCAAGGTTGTCCTTATGTGCCACTGGCATGTCAGACCTTTGGGACAGCAATAGATACTCTAGAAATTTAATAATTGATTTGAAAAAGAAAGAAGAAAAACACACAACTCTTTTCCTTATCTCAGTTTCTTGAGTGCTTCCTATTCCAACACATTTTCTATAGCCTACACCTCTAACACATCACCACAAACCTACATTGAGTTCTATAAAATGGGTAGGCCATTGATTAGTTTATCAATAATATACATTATAATTTGCATATCTTCTTTCCAGTATTTTAATAAGAACCAAGGAATTAATATAAATGCTAACATATAAAACATGTTCAAATTACATAACGCATATTTCAGAAATTTAACAAGGATTCCATTATTTGGCTCTCCTTAAGGCTATATTCTAGATCTCTTAAGTATATTTTGCTTTAATAGCTGGGCTTGTTTAATGGAGAAATTAAAGATACCTCTAATTGCATTGCCAGACAAAACTTATATGTACATAGCAACTATCTCTTTCAAGAAAGTGACATGAAAGGAGTTTCTCTCATATTCTCTCCAAATTACAATAGCACATGGAAAAGGAAGAAAGAAAAGATTGAAAATGACTAAAAATATTAATTTTTCTGTTTTGTGGAATAAAAAAGAAAAAAAATGTTACAATATTTAATATAGATAGCTGGACAGATAAGGTACAATCTTTATTTTATTTTATTTTTATTAGGATTTGGGTGAAGATTTACAGAGTAAATTCACTTTTCATACAGCAGTTCACATATACTTTGTCTCATGTCATTGACCAAAATTTACA
>NW_006921678.1:276415-299310 GCF_000298275.1 Orycteropus afer afer
TTTTCACGCAAATTCTTCTGCTAGTTGGGGTTTAGTCCAAATCTGCATCCTTTCCTTCAAGGCTCAGGGGTCCAAGATTATCTTCTGTGTCTGTGGTAATTGGTTTCCCTTTTCTTTGTTGAAGAGGGTCTGTGCAATCCTTCTGCCTAGTCCGCCATCTTGCCCTGCCTCAGGTACAATCTTTAAAAGTGACTATTAAAACTCTAATTCTTCTCCAAAATTTTGCTGCTTATTACCTCTCTTGCTGGAAGATTCAGTCAAAATAGGCAATGATACTTTGTGCTTTAAGTTTTTCATGTAACTATAATTTTAATGCCCTAGGAAGCAACACAAAAATGTAATATATAACAATATTTTTACCTTTAGCAACTGTTCTCAAGGTATCTTTCAAAAGTAGATGTTTGCCATGCTAAAATACTACAGAACTTCTAGTCCTTTGACCTCTTACAGATTGTATGAAAGAACAGTTATTTTTCTCTCATCCTCTCTCTCTTTTTCTTTTTTTCCAGAAATGTCCAATAGTTTTCTTCAGAGAAAATGTGCACAGATTGTGAGTTTCTCATTGAAAAGCTTCTTCTTAAAAAACCCCCTTAGAACACTTCTGGGAAAGGCCTTACTTTGCAAAGCTGTGATTTGTATGGAAGCAGACTGCCACATCTTGCCCCAAACCCCCAACTGTGGCTGGTAGACTCGACCTTTCAATTACCAATTGCATTTTAATCCTGCACCATTCGGGCCCTTCTTCCACCCATAAACAATTGGAAATGTAAACAATACATGATTTCAGATACAGTCAGTATAGTATAGTATTATGACACAGGAGACACAAAAGAGGTAAGCCTTACAATCTCCCCAGCTTTCTGACTACCAGGAATTTATAGATCCTGGAGCAGGGAGTTGTTGCTATTAGGTGCTATGGAGTCAGTTACCATTCACAGAGACCCGATGTAAAAGAGAACAAAATACTGCCTGGTCCTGTGTCACTCAGAATATTTGCGATATTTGAGTCCATTGTTGTAGACAGTGTGAAATCCATCTCACTGAAGGTCTTCTTCTTCCTTGACTCTCTATGAAGCATTGCTCTGGTTGCCTAGTGCTGCTCTGATGGGACTATACCACAAATGGGCTGACTTTAACAAACAGGAGTTTATTCTCTTACAACTCAGGCTTTAAGTCTGAGTTCAAAGTGCCAGGCTCTAGCAGCTGAGTGAAAGCCCCTCAATCTTGGGCTTCAGCTCTGTCTACTGCTCCTGGCACAGTGAAGATGGAAGCTTTTCTTCACTCAGCTACTGGCCACTGAGACTGACAAACCCAAGGTCGACAAGTAACAAGTCACAGTCCAGATATTACCAAACCACATGGCAGGCCATTAATTCAAGTCTATTAAATTAAAAGTCCCAAGATCGGCAGAGCATGGCAGGCTGCTGAACAATGATTCAACTACATGCAGGGTTCAAGCATGCCATAAGCTGGAGACCATTCCCAAAGCTGCTTGTTATATATGGGAAGAAGACCACATCTCTAAAGCAGCTACTCATCTGAGTAGCTGCTTGTGGTAGATCTCACTATGGAGTTAATTGCCAGTCTCATCATGGGGAATAACCATCACCAGTTGCCCAGACACTCAACCGGGCCCAGCCAAGTTGACACACAACCTTAACTACCATAAGCCTGTTTTTTTTCTCTAGGAACAAGTTACTCCTGATAACCTGTCCAAAGAATAAAAGATGAAGTCTTGCAATATTAAGTTGCATTCTGGCTATACATGTTCCAAGCCAGATTTGGTTGCTCTGGCAGTCCACGTTATATTCAATATTCTTTACCAACAACATAAATCAATGGAATCAATGTTTCTTCAATTTTCCTTATTCATTGTCTAGCTTTCACATGCATATGAAGTGATTGAAAATACCATGGTGTGAGTCAGGCATACTTTATTCCTTGAAGGGACATCTTTGCTTTTAACACTTTAAAGAAGACTTTTGAAGCAGATTTGCCCAAAACAATACATCTTTTGATTTCTTGACTGCTGCTTCCATGGGTGTTAACTGTGAATACAAGTAAAGTGAAATCATTGACAACTTCAATATTTTCTCCATTTATCATGATATTGTTATTTGGTGTGGTTGCGAAGATTTTTTTTTCCTCTTTATTTTGTGGTGTCATCCATAAGGAAGGCTGTAATATTTGATCTTCATTAGTAAATGCTTCAAGTTCTCTTCACTTTCAGCAAACAAGATTTTGTCATCTGCATATTGTAGGCTGTTAATGAGTCTTCCCACAAACCTGATGTCACGTTCTTCTTCATATAGTCCAATATTTGAGATTACTTTCTCAGCATACAGATTCAATGAGTATGATGAAAGAATACAACTGTGATGCACATCTTTCCTGATTTTAAATCACAGGACATCCGCGTTTTCTGTTTGAGTGACTGCCTCTTGGTCTATGTACAGGTTCTGCATGAACAGTTGAGTGCTCTGGAATTCCTTTTCTTCAAAATGTTATCCATAATTTCTTACGAACTACACAGTTGAATGCTTTTGCATTCCAATAAAGCACTGGTAAATATTTCTCTGGTATTTGCTCTGAGCCAAAGTTCATCAGACATCAGCAATGATACCCTTCGTTCCACAACCTTTTCTGAATCTGGCTTGAATCTCTGGCAGTTCCCTGTCAATGTACAGTTGCAACTGTTTTTAATTATCTTCAACAGAATTTTACTTGAGTAGATAGAAAGAAAGAATTAATGTTACTGTTGTTGTTATGTGCAGTTGAGTCGGACCCAACTCATAGTGATGCCTCCTTGGGTTTCCAAGGTGGTATCACAACAAAAGTAGATTGCCCAACCTTCCTTCTGAGGAGTGGCTAGTGGGTTTGAACTGCCAGGCTTCTGGTTAGCAATCAAGTGCTTAGGCAGTACATTAATGACTGAAAATATTAATATGAGCAGGGAGAGTGAACCCAAAACTGTTGTGGTGGACTCTTTAAGTAGAGGAGACAGAATTTGGAATATGGAGTGTTTGAGTATGATATTAAAATGAATTACCAGTGAGGAAAGACCTGTACAGAGAAAGACCTCTAATTTGCATAAAGATCCTATGGAGTCTTTTGTTCAATATTAATCAGCATGTATAAGGTGAAACTTTTCTAAACCAAACCAAACTCACTGCTTTCTAATCGAATCCTACTCATATCAATGCCTCCTCAGGTTTCCAAGGTGATATCTCTAAGAAAGAAGGTTGCCCTGTCTTCCTTCCGAGAAGTGGCTGGTGTGTTTGAACTTACCTAGGGGCTCTGGTGGCATAATGCCTAGGGCATTTGATGGCTAACCTGAAGGTTGGTGGTTCTAACCCACCAGCCACTCCTTGGAAGGAAGACTGGACAATCTACTTCCATAGTGATACCACCTTGGAAGCCCAATGATGGTTTGCTGTAAGTCAGAAGTGACTTCATGACAGTGAGTTTTTTCGTTTGTTTGTTTAGGCTAAGTCGGGGGAAAAACAAACAAACAAAAAAATTCACACGAAAGAGTATGATTCAGTATTAGAATTCTCTCTGTCTATAAAAGAAACTTGGTTTCAATTCCCTCCTAACACACATCAAGCACAGCTACCACCCATCTGTCGCTGGAGGCTTGCATGTTGGTGTGATGCTAAATAGGTTTCAGCAGGACTTCCCATCTAAGGCAGACTAGGAAGAAAGGCATAGAAATCTCCTTCTGAAAATCAGCCAGAAAAAACCTATGGATTATAATAGTCCTGCAACTTATCATGAAGATGACATAGGGCCAAGCACCATTTTGTTCCATTTTTCACAGGATCATTATGAGTTAGTGGCTGACTATATGTTAGTTAACAATAACAGCATCCATTATGCCATCTTAATTATTATAACAAATAAAGCAGTCAATATGGACAGATGTCAAAAGGTATTATGAGGAGAAACAAGATGTATTTTTTTGTAATAAAATCTCACATTTTAATACAATTTATTTTTTTTAAAAAAACTATGCTTATGTACAGATATTTGTATTGGAATATGTGAGTAAAGAGAAAAAACATGAATTACTTCTCATGGTAATTGTGTTGGTATTAGTGAAGAAGAAGAATGATATAGTATACAAAATAATATATACACATGTTGCTGTTGTTGTTTGCCATTGTGTTGGACCCAACTCGTAGTGACACCTCCTTGGATTTGTGAGGCAGTATCACTACAGAAGTAGATTGCCCAACCTTCTTTCCAAGGAGTGGCTCATAGGTTTGAACCGCCAGCCTTCTGGTTAGCAGTCAAGTGCCTTAGGCACTATGCTACCAGAGCTCCCAATATATATACATACATACACACACACACCCATATATATATATTAAAGTTTAGTATGAATATATTATATTCTCCCACCAGGGAGCTCTGGTGGTGTAGTGCCTAAAACATTTGACTGCTTACTAGAAGGCTGCTGGTTCAAAACCACCCAGCCACTCCTCGGAAGGAAGGTTGGGCAATATACTTCCATAGTGATACCACCTTAGAAACCCAAGGAGGGGTGGCTATGAGTCGGATTTTACTCAATTGCAGTGAGTTTGGTTTGATTTTTGGTATATTTGTTCAAAATTATTTGTATGATATGTAACATTTAGATGTTAAAAAAAAAAAGTACACAATGACAAAGAATTTGTGAAACTGGATATATTTTTATACAACTATATGCATATCTGGGAGCTCTGGTGGAATAGTGCCTAAGACACTTGACTGCTAACCAGAAGGGTGGTGGTTCAAACCCACCAGCAACTCCTCAGAAGGAAGACTGGTCAATCTACTTCTGTAGAGATATTGCCTCAGAAACCCAAGGAGGGTTCATTATGAGTTGTATCTACTCAACAGCAGTGAGTTTTTTTTTTTTTTTTTTAATAGGCATACCTATATAGATAATGATATCTGTATCTTTACTATATCTCTATCTACATATGTATTTTTTTTCATCTCTATCTTCACTGAACATGAATTACTGAAGACCAGATGGGTTGTGAGATGACATCAAAGACATCATACATGAAGAAAGTAAAAGTCATTAAAAAGACAGGAAAGGAACAAAAGACCAAAATGGATGTCAGAAGATACTCTGAAACTTGCTCTTGAATGAAGAGTAGCTAATGTGAATGGAGGAAATGGTGAAGTAAAAGAACTGAACAGAAGATTTCAAAAGGCAGCTTGAGAGGACAAAGTAAAGTCTTATAATGGAATGTGCAAAGACCTGAAATAATAAAGTCAAAGGGGACAGATATGCTTAGCAATTCTCAAGATGAGAAAACTGAAGAAAAAAAATGCAACCCTCAAGTTATGATATTGAAACACACTACAAGCAAAATATTGAACTATGCAGGGAGCATAAGAAAAAATGGAAAGAATTTAGAGGGTGACTGTACCAAAAAGAATTGGATGACGTTCAACCATTTCAAGAGGTAGCATATGATCAAGAACCAACAGTATCAAAGAAACAGGTCCAAGCTTCACTGAAGGAACTGGCAAAAAACAAGGCTCCAGAAATTGACAGAATACCAGTTGAGATGTTTCAACAGACACAGTGCTAGAGGTGTTCACTTTTTTATGCCAAGAAATTTAGAAGACAGCTATTTAGCCAAGCAACTGTGAGAGATCCGTATTTGTGCATATTACAAAGCAGGTGATTCAACAGAATGTGGAAATTATCGAACATCATTAATTTTCACATGGAAGTAAAATTTTGCTGGGAATAATTAAAAAATGGTTGTAGCAGTATATTGACAGGGAACATCCACAAATTCAAGCAGGATTCAGAAGAGGGCTTGGCGCAAGATATATCATTGCTGATGTCAGATGGAACTCGACTGAAAACGAAGAATACCAGAAAGATTTTTTTTTTTTTTTTACTATGCAAAGGTATTCAACTGTGTAGGTCATAACAAATTATAGGTAATATTGCAAAGAATGGAAATTCCAGAACATTTAATTGTGCTCAAGAGGAGCCTGTACATAGATCAAGAGGCAGTTGTTCAAGTAGAACAAGGGGATATTGCATAGCTTAAAATCAGGGAAGGTGTGCATCGAGGTCGTATCCTTTCAACATATTCAAGTTATATGCCAAGAAAATAATCTGAGGAACTGGACACTATGAAGAAGAATGTGGCATCAAGATTGGAAGAAGACTCATTAACAACTTGCAATATACAGATGGTACAACCTTGCTGCTGAAAATGAGGAAGACTTGAAATATTTACTGATGAAGATAAAAAATTACAGTCTTCAGCATGGATTATACCTCAACATAAAATCCTCAGAACTGGACCAATAAGCAACCTCATGATAAATGGAGAAAGTATTGCAGTTGTCAAGAATTTAATTTTATTTGTATCCACAATCAATGCCCATGGAAGCAGTAGTTAAGAAATTATATGACCTATTGCACTGGGAAAATCTCCTTTAAAAGTAAAAACAAACAAACAAACAAATGCACTGCTTTCACCTCAACTCCAATTGCATTTTCAAGGCTGAAAATTTTATCAGAAGCAGACTGCTCTGTCATTTGCTGACAGAGTAGCTGGTAGGTTTGAACCTCCAGCCTTTTGGTTAGCAGCTCAACCTCTTTAAAATGTTAATGAGAAAAGATACCATTTTGAAGATTAATGCACATCTCATCCTACTCATGGTGTTTAAAATAGCCTCATATGCAAGTGAAAGCTGGACGATGAATAAGGAAGCCCAAAGAGTTGATGCTTTTGAGTTGTACTATTGGTGAAGAATACTGAAAGTTCCATGGACTGCCAGAACTAACAAATCTGTCCTGGAGGAAGTGTAGCCAGAATGCTCCTTGGAATTGAGAACAGCCAGATTGTATCTCATCTGCTTTGGTCATGCTGTCAGAGGGATCATTTCCTGGAGACGGATATCATGCTTGGTAAATTGGAAGGTCAGTGGAAAAGGGGAACATCCTCAATGAGATGGCTTGACACAGTGGTTGCAATGGCTCAGGTACAGCAAGTTCTTTCTGTTACAGAGTCATTATGAGTTGGAGTTGACTTGAAGTTACTTAACAACCCCTAAAGCTCTGGTTGCCCACATCAAATTCACTCACTGCTGTCAAGTCCAAAATCTACGATGAGACATACTGTTCTTTTTAGTGAAAGTCACACAGAAGTTTTCTGCCTTTACATAGATTCTATACTGGTAAAGTAGCTTTTGTTTGTTTGTGTTTCTTATCACTTGAGGTTCTTTGTGAGTAACAGATACTAATTGGGACAAAAAAGGAATTTCTCAAGAAGAAACTGGACAGTTCAAAATTCTTACACTTATGCTAAACAGTATGACAAGACACAGTATTAGACCCAACATACAAGTCAGGAATTTCTGGGCTTTTAGAAAACAAATATTGTTCACTTACTTCATTTTTTCCCAATGTTACTGAAAAGAATGCCCAGCACATAATTTTAGTCTTTTTGTCTATTTCACATTGCCTAATAGATTGTACCATCAACTCTATTAATTCATCCTCCAGCATCTTGGTTAGCAGCCCAACCTCTTTACAGTGTTAAAGAGCAAGGATGTCACTTCGAAGACTAATGTACACCTCGGTCCTACCCATAGTATTTAAAATAGCCTCATATGCCTGTGAAAGCTGGACAATGAATAATGAAGACCAAAGAAGAATTGATACTTTTGAATCATGATGTTAGCAAAGAATATCACACGTGGTATGGACTACTAGAAGAATGAACAAATTTGTCTGGGTGGAAGTACAGCTAAAATGCTCCTTAGGAGTGAGAAAGGCCAGACTTGGTGTTTCATATTTTGGTCATGTTGTTAGAGGACCAGTCCCTGAAGAAGTGTACCATGCTTGGTAAAGTAGAGTGTAGCAAAAAACGGGAAGACCCTCAACAAGATGGTTTGACACATTGGCTGCGATGATGGAGCCTAGGGTGGTAACGATTGTGAGGATGGTTGCAGGGCTGGGCAGTGTTTGGTTCTGTTGTGCACAGGGTTGTTTTGAGCTGCAACTTAATTGATACCACCTAGCAACAATAACAGCTATCTCTGTTTTAGATATATACAATTTATTCTTATTATCTGAGGTGCTTTTGTTCTATAAAGTCCCTGCAAACACTGAGTTAGCAAATATTAAAACAGACTTGTTATACCTCAGTTGTGACTTTTTGCTACTATGCCCATATTTATGTTTGGGAATACCTGTGAAAGTGCTGCAAATATTTTTAGTGAATAAGCAAATTTGCAAATTGGCAATCCACCATTGAAGATCATACATATATGCACACATCTCACATGTTCATCCCATATGGATATGTTTTTCTTAATACACAATGTAGACATTAAAAAAATTATGAATAAAACTATTTAAAACAATATCATTATAATAGTAACATGAAATATTTTAAATGGACAAATACAAGTTACAGATATATTGCATATTTTATACAATGTAGGTTATTGGTTTTGAAAAGGATTTTAGAAATGAATTCATATGTGAAAGTAAAATATGTTTATATTTCATAAGCTTATCCATTTCATCTCACTGCTATAATTTAAAAAATTATTTTGATGATTAAAGATTATATTTGTGGACTTAATATACATTCTTATGGGTAACATAAAATGACTAAAGTGAGTATATTTGATTTCTTTCTTTTTAGCTCTATATTTTATTTTACTTCTTATTTTATGGGTTTATGTGGGCTTCTGCTATCAAGCTACATTCAGAAATGTTTGCTTATAATAACCTAGTATTATTTTGTTATTCTCTTAATATTGGTTAAAGCTTTTGATCTGCAGAGCCTGAAAAATATAAAATCTGTTCATTTTTTTTCATTTTTAATTTTTTTCTACATCTATCAGGCTTAAAATGCCCTTTCTCTTGAGCAAGATTTCTATCTAGCTGATAGGAAATTTATCACTGGAAGCCTTTAGGAATCCACAGCACACAGAGGATTCCTAAAATTCAATTGGATATCAAGTATTTCCTGTAAACTGAGAGAGTACAAGTGTGTGTTCTAATTTTTAATTGTATGCAGATGTTTTATGCATTAAAAAGCATAATTTATTATTTTAAAGTAATAAATCTGTATAAATTGTATGCAACTTCTAAATATAATACAACAATTAAATACATATTATAGGAGGGTGAGATTTATTTGACATCTGGCACTTTTCCTGTTTCTTTTCACAATAAATATTTTAATTTTAAGCAACAGTTAAATATAACAATTTACTTTTGCGGGGTTGGTAATATTTTATTTTGTTTTAGGTGAAAGATCACACAGCAAATTAACTTGATCAAGCTGTGCAGACTTCACCCTCATTTGATATTGCCTTTCTCATCAGCAAAAATAACAAATGTGTATAATCTAAAAAGTTATTGCCCCCTCTCTTCTCCTCTCAACTCTGGAAACCATCAAAGAACGTTGTTTTCTGTGTGTATATCTATCTTGACTTTTTATAATAGTGGGACCATACAAAAATTTGTCCTTTTGTGATTGACTTATTTCACTCAGCATAATGTCCTCTAGATTTCTCCATGCTATAAGATGTTTCATAGACTTCTATTATTCCTTATAGTTGTATAAATTCCATTGTATGTATGTACCACAATTTGTTTATCCCTCCATCCATTGATGAACACTTAGGTTGTTTCCATCTTTTTGTTATTGTTAGTAATGCTACAATGAACATAGGAGTGCATATGTCTATTAATATCACTGTCATAATATCTCTTGCATATATACCTAGGAGTAGGATTGCTGGATGATAAGATATTTCTATCCCCAGCTTTTTAAGAAAGTTCCATACCATTTTCCATAGTGGTTGTACCAATTTCCACTCCTACTAGCAGTGTATAATTGTCTCAATCTCCCTACAACCTCACCAGCATTTGCTTTTATTCTTTCTCTCCCTTCCTTCCTTCCTTCCTTCCTTCCTTCCTCCTTCCTTTGTCAGTCCCCTCCTCCTGTCCTTCCTTCTTCTTTTTTTTTTAATCAATGCCATTTTTCAGGCATGAAATTATATCTCATTGTGGTATTGATTAGCATGTCTTTAATGTCTCATGACCCCAAGCATTTTTTCAGGTATTTGTTGGCTGCCTGAATGTCTGCTATGTTGAAGTGTCTGTTTATGTCCTTTGCCCACTTTTGATTGGGTTTTTGTCTTTTTGTTGTTAGTTGTTGAAGTTTTCTATAAATTTTATTGTAATAAGAAGGTTTTTATTTTTTTTTTTTGAGATTACCTTGTGATTAATAATTTTCTCCCTGAGTTTAGAACAGTCCATTCTATCTTGTAACTCCCTTGACTTCTTCACCATTTAGAAGTTCTGTAACTACACTAATTTCTCCCTCCTTTTGGTTTCTTTTTGTCCTCATTTACAAATTGATGTCTCTGGTTCCCTATTTAAAATCTTGTAAGCTTATTTTACTTTGGATGCTTCCATAGATGTGTTGGTTTCTTCCCCTCTTCATCCTCCCTTTTCTTCTGGCTTGTGTTATTTATGTTTTTTTAATGTTATATTTATTTAATTTGTTTTAGGCCATTCATTTTCTCTTCCTATGATCACTTTATTTTCTTCTGAGGTTCTCCCACTCCCTATTGGAAATTGCTAGACCAAATTAAGTTATTTTAACCACTCCTAGTCAGCACATGACCCAACATAAGCCAGTCCTTCTATCACATGACTTTGAAAATTGATTTGTCTTTGTTCTCTACTCTTGAGTAACAATTACTTTAAAATACATTGGCTTAAAACAAAAATTATTAATTATTGCACAGGTGTCTAGAGATAGGTTTCTAATGTTCTAGGCTTGACTTTCATAGATTCTTCATGTCATTGACATTTGTATATCAGCTGGAATATTATATTAAATATACCTCTCATAATCCTTGCACTGTTGTGTTTGTGAAACATATCATTATCATGGCAATGATAAAAATGCAAGAGAGCACTGGGTTTTGGCATATTGCCAATTCCACCTATATGCTATTGATCAAATCAAGTGACATGGGTAAGTCAATGTGAAGAGATGGGAAGGGGAATAGTATATTTACCTAAGGAGGTGAGAGGACTTGCAAAGTGAAATGGCCATGAGTACAGACAGTTAAACATGAATCAATGAATAACAACAGAATCTATTAGGCATTGTGAGATAGACACAAAGACTGAAAATTATGTGCTGGACATTCTTTTCGGTAGCATTGGAAAATGATGAGATAAGTGAACAATTATCTGTTTTCTAGAAGCCCAGAAATGCCTGCCTTGTCTGTTGGTTCTAGTACTATGTCCAAGTCTTACTGTTTAGCTGAAGTTTATGAATTTTGAACTATCTACTATCTTCTTAATAGTTCTTTTTTCCCCACATCAGTATTTGTTACTTGCAAATAAAGAACTCCAGTAATAACAAAAACAAACAAACAACATCCATTTTATCAGCATAGAATGTATATAAAGGCAGAAAAATTCTGTGACCTTGACTAAGAAGAAGAATATATCTCACTATAGATTTTGTCACTTTATTGCTTTTCTTATGTTGGCATGCAGAACTTTAGGGGTTGTTGGGTACCATTGAGTCTATTCCAACTCATAGTGACTCTATGTATAACAGAACGAAACTGCCCAGTCAGGAGCCATCATCACAATCCTTGCTATACCCAAGCACGTTATAGCCACTGTGCCAATTCATCTCATTGAGGGTATTCTGTTTTTTCACTGATCCTCCAGTTTACCAAGGAGCTCGGGTACCATAGTGCCTAAGGCAATTGACTGCTAACCAGAAGGTTGGTGGTTCAAACCCACCAGCCACTCCTTGGAAAGAAGGTTGGGCAATCTACTTCCATAGTGATACTGCCTCAGAAACCCAAGAAGGGGTAGCTATGAGTTGGGGCCAACTCGACGACACATAATAACAACAGCAACCTCCTGTTCACCAAGCATGATCTCTTCTCAAGGGAATATGACCAAAGTAGGCGAGATGAAATCGGGCAGTTCTCACATTCAAGGAGCATTCTGTCTGCAGTTCTTCCAGGGAAGATTAATTAGTTCTTCTGGAAGTCCATTCTACTTTAGTATTCTTTGCCAACACTATAAGTGGTCTTCCTTATTCATTCTCCAGCTTTTGTATGCATATGAGGTGATTGAAAATAGCATGGCTTGGGTTAGGTGCACTTTAGCCTTCAAAGAGAGATCTTTGCACTTCACTTTAACTTGTTTTTTTGCAGCAGATTTGCCCAGTGCAATACAATGTCTGATTTCTTAACTTCTGCATCCATAGATGTTGAGTGTGGACCCAAATAATATGAAATCTTTGATAATTTCAATCTTTTCTCCACTTATCATGATGCTGTATATTGGTCCAGTTGTGAAGATTTTCATTTTCTTTGTGTTGAAGTGAAGTCCATACAACAGACAGCAGACAAGTCTTTAATCTTCAGCAGGAAGTGCCTCAAGTCATCTTCACTTTCATCAAGAAAGGTTTTGTCATCAGCCTATTGCAGGTTGTTAATGAGTCTTCCCCCAATCCCGATGTCATGTTCTTCTTCATATAGTCCAGTTTTTCAGATTATTTGCTCAGCATACAAATTGAATAAGTATGGTGAGGTGATACCACCCTGACACACACCCTTCCTGATTTTAGACCATGCAGTATCTCCTTGTTCTTTTCAAACGACAACCTCCTGGTCTATGTATAGGTTCCTCCTAAACACAAATAAATGGTCATAATTTGTTATGATTAACGCAGTCAAATAGTTTTGCATGGTCCATAAAACACAAGTAAATATCTTTCTGGCATTCTTTGTTTTTAGCCAAGATTCATCTGACTTCAGCAATGATATCTCTCATTCCTCATCCTCTTCTGCATTCAACTTGCATTTCTAGAAGTTTCTTCTCATATTGACAGCCATCAAAAATAGACATATTTTTTAAGCTGCTTTTGAATTATTTTCAGCAAGATTTTATGTGTGTGTGATATTAATGATATTGTTTAATAGTTTCATCTTTCTTTGAAATGGGTACAAATAGGGCTCTTCCAGTCAGTTGGCAGCTGTCTTCCAAATTATTGACATAGATGATTAAGTGCCCCCAGTGTGGCATCCATTTGTTGAAGCATCTTAATTGGTATTCTGCCAATTCCTGGAGTCTTGTTTTTCACCAATTCTTTCAGTGCAGCTTTGACTTCTTCCATCAACACCATTGATTCGTGATCATATTCCTTCTCCTAAAATAGATGAATATTGAGCAATTCATTTTTGTACAATGACTTTTCTTTCAATATTGCAACTCAAGGCTTAATTTTTTTACTCAATTCTTTCACCTTGAGAAATGCTGAGCATGTTCTTCCCTTTTGGTTTTCTAACTCCAGGTCCTTTCACATTTTTAAATAATAATTTACTTAGCTTCTGAAACTTCTTCTTAAAATCTTCTGTTCAGCTCTTTTATCTTGTTATTTCTTTCATTTACATTAGATATTCTCCATTCAAGAGTAAATTTCAGAGTCTCTTCTGACATCCATTTTGGTCATTTCTTCCTTTCCTGTCTTTTTAATGACTTTTGTTTTCTTCATGTATGATGTTCTTGATGTCATCCCACATTCATCTTGTTTTGGGTCATTAGTGTTCAATGTGTCAAATCTGTTATTCAAATGGTCTCTAAATTCAGGTGGGGGTACAATCAAAGTCTTATTTATTTATTTTTTTCTCATGGATTTGTTTTAATTTTCTTCACTTTTAGCTTGAACTTGCATATGAACAGTTGATAATATTTCCAGCTGTTTCTTCCTTCTTTGAGTTGTGCTCCATTAAGGCAGTGGAGATGAGAGAGCTTTACTCCATTCATGTTATCAAGGTCGACTCTACTTTGAGGAACCAGCTCTTCCCCAGTAGTATTTTGCATGTTTTCTGACTTGAGAGAGTCATCTTCCAGCACTATCTCAGACAATGTTTCAGGCTTTCCTAAAGGTTTCCAGTAATATACCATACAGTGTTTCAATTCTATTCATATGTTTTCACAAGCCAATTCTTTGAGAGGTCTGTCTTAATCTTCCTTCAACTTCCTGAATCTAGATGGCCGTTTGGAAATATTTAAGATCCCAGTCAGTAGTCACCAAAGTAGGATGTGGAACAATGTTTTTGTGTAGTATGTTATGCCAATTGAGCTTGATGTCACCTGTGACCATGGTCCTGAGCCCACAGCTCCAACTACTTGTTCCTTCTGGGTAGTTGGCTGTGGCCAAGAAGTGAGTACAACCTTGCCCCTTGTCAACTCTACTATATACCTGGAAATTCTTACAGAACATACCAATACACTTGTAGAAACATTATCTGTCAACCCTATATATGGTTTTGGGGACACTCCCCTCTTCATGGACAAACCTAATAGTTCAGCCTGTCCACCCATCTATCTGCTCATATATCACTGCTTGCCTTCACTGACAAGGCAGTACTGTATGTGCAAAAGGGTTCGTCTTTGCTGTCTGTACCTCCTATGTACCTGTCTATGTCTGCCTCTTCTTCAATGCCACCATGTTGATCATTCACATTTGGTATATTGCCATTCTCTTCACCCAAATCAATATTTGTCTCTACCTATCTAACAGTGTTCCCTCCTTTCCCCTCCCCTTCCACCCCGGTAACCAACAAAGAAAATTTCCATCCATATATAAACCTTTCCTTGACTTTTTACAATAACTGAATAATACAATATTTGTCCTTCTGTGATTGACTTATTTTACTCAGTATAATGTCCTCCAAGTTAATACATATTTTGTAGTGTTTGATAGATTCTACATTATTCTTTAGGGTTGCATAGTATTCCATTGTGTGTATGTACCATAGTCTGGTTATCTATTCTTCTGTTGATGGGCACCCAGATTATTTCCATCTTTTTGCTATTGTAAGTTGCGCTGCGATGAACATGGGTGGGTGTGCATATATCTGTTCTTGTCTTAGCTCTTACGTCTTTAGGATATATACCTAGTAATGGAATGCCTAGGTCAAACGGTATTTCTAATTCCAACTTTTTAAGGAATTGCCATTCTGCTTTCCACAATGGTTGTACCATTTTACAGTCCCACCAGCAGTGTATGAGAGTCCCAATTTCTCCACATCCTTGCCAAAATTTGTTTTTTTCTCTCTCATTGAACTTTGCTACTAGTACTGTGGCAAGATGGTATGTCATTGTTGTTTGGATTTGCATATCTGTAATGGCTAATGATCATGAGCATTTCTTCATATATTTGTTGGCCACCCGAATATCCTCTTTGGTGAAGTGTCTATTCATGTTCTCTGCCCATTTTTTAACAGGATTATTTGTCTTTTTGGTGCTGAGGTATTGGAGTTTTCTATAAATTCTAGAGAAAAGTCCCTTTTTAGATATGTCATTTCTGAATATTTTTCCCCAATCTGTAGGTTCTCTTTTGACACTTTTAGAGAAGTCTTTGGAAGCACATACAAATTTCATTTTTAGGAAGTCCCATTCATGTAGTTTATCTTCTGCTGTTTGTGCATTTTGGGGTTTGGCTGATAGTCTATTTATGCCATATATTAGGGCCCCTAAATTTGTCCCTAGTTTTTCCTTGAGGAACTTTATAGTTTTGTGTTTCACATGTTTTTGTGTATGGTGTGAGGTACAGATCTTGTTTCATTTTTCTGCAAATGGATATCCAGTTTTGCCAGCACCATTTGTTAAACAGAGAATATCTTCACCATTGAATGGATTTCAGCCCTTCGTCAAGGATCAGCCCACCATAGGTTGATGGATCTATTTCAGGGTTCTCAGTTCTATTCCATTGGTCTATGAGTCTGTCATTGTACCAATACCAGGCAGTTTTGACTATTCTGGCTATATAGTAGGTTTTGAGATCTGGGAATGTGAGACCTCCTACTTTGTTCTTCTTCAAGAGTGTTTTGCTTATCTGAGGTCTCTTTCCTTTCCATATAAAGTTAGTGATCGTTTTTTCCATATCCTTAAGGAATGTTGATGGGATCTGTATTGGGATTGCATTGAATGTATAGATTGCTTTGGGTAGAATTGACATTTTCCCAATATTCAATCTTTTTATCCACAAGCATGGCATGTTCTTCCATTTATGTAGCTCTCTTATGGTTTCTAGAAGTGGTCCTTTATTGTTTTCTTTGTACACGTCTTTTGTGTCCCTGGTAGGATTTATTCCCAAGTATTTTATTTTTTTTGGTAGCTATTGTAAATGGTATTGATTTTTTAATTTCTTTTTCAGCAATCACTTTGCTGGTGTACAGGAATCCAACTGATTTTTGGATGTTGATCTTGTATGCTGCCATAATACTAAATCTCTCAGTTAGTTCCAACAGATATTTTACTGAGTCTCTTGGGTTTACTATGTATAGGATCACACATATCATCAGCAAATAGGGATAGTTCAACTTGTTCCTTACCATTTTGGATCTCTTTGCTTTCCCTTTCTTGCCTTTTTGCCCTGGCTAGGACTTCCAATACAATGTTGAATAGAAGTGGTGATAGGGGACATCCTTGTCTGATTTCTGTTTGTAAGGTAAGTGGGTTCAGTCTCTCTCCATTGAGAGTAATGTTGGCTGTTAGTTTTGCATGTTGTTCTTGTTCAGTGCCAATGAGTCATGTCTGACTCATAGCTATGCTATGCATAGCAGAATGAAACACCTCCTGTTCCTGAGCCAGCTCCATGATTCTTGCTACTCTTGAGCTCATCGTCACCACCACCATGTCAGTCCAATTCAATGAGTGCCTTCCCCTCTTTCATCAACCCTCCACCTTACCAAGCCTGACATCTTTCTCTAGGGAATGGTCCCTTCTGACAACATGACCAAAGTAGGTGAAACAAAGTCTGGCCTTTCTCACCTCCAAGGAGCATTCTGGCTGCACTTCCTCCAGGACAGAACTGTTAATTCTTTTATCAGTTCACGGTACTTTCAGCATTCTTTGCCAACATCACAGCTCAAAAGCATCAACTCTTCTTTGGTCTTCCTTATTCATTGTCCAGCTCTCACATGCATATAAGTTTATTGAAAATACCATGGATTTCGTCAGACACACCTTAGTCCTCAAGGAGACATCTTTGCTCTTTAGCACCTGAAAGAGGTCCTTTGCAGTAGATTTGCCCATTGCTATATGTCATCTGATGTCCTGACTGCTACTTCCATTGGTGTTGATTGTAGAACCAAGCAATGTGAAATCTTTGACAATTTCAATCTTTTCTCCATTTATCATAATGCTACTTAAAGGTCCAGTTGTGAGGATCTTTGTTTTCTTTATACTGAGATGCAATCCACACTACAGACTGCATTCTTCAATCTTCATCAATAAGTACTTCAAGTCAACCTTACTTTCAGCAAGCAAAGTTATGTCATCAGTCTATCGCAGGTTGTTAATGATTCTTCCTCCAATCCTGTGCCACATTCTTCTTCATATAGTCTAGCCTCTAAGATTATTTGCTCAACACTGAATAAGTACGGTTAAAGGATACAACCCTGACACACTCCCTTCTTGATTTTAAACCATGCAGTGTTCATTTTTTATTTCTGTTTGAACGACCACCTCCTGGTCTTTGTACAGGTTCCTCATCACTACAATTTAGTGTTCTGGAATTCCCATTCTCCTCAATATTATCCACAATTTGTTACAATCCCCCAAATCAAATGCTTTTGCATAGTCATAAAACACAAGTAAACATCTATCTGGTATTCTTCAATTTGAGCCAAGATCTATCTGACATCAATAATGATATCCCTTATTTCATGTCCTTTTCTGAATCCAGCCTGCACCTCTGAAAGTTCTCTGTCAATATACTGCTGCAACAGTTTTTGAATTATCTTCAGTAAGATTTTACCTGCATGCAATATTAATGATATTGTTTGAAATTTCCACATACCATGGGATCATCTTTCTTTGGAATAGGTACAAATATGGATCTCTTCCAGTCACTTGGCCAGGTAGTTTTCTTCCAAATCCTTTGGCATAACCAACTGAGTCCATCCAGTGGAGCATCCATATGTTGAAACATCTCAATGGGTATTCTGTCAATTCCTGGGCCTTGTTCCACACCAATTCCCTCAGTGCAGCTTCAACCTCTTCGCTCAACACCATTGGTTCTTGAGCACATGCCACCTCCTGAAATGGATGAAGATGGACTAGTTCTTTTTGGTACAGTGACTATGTGTGTTCCTGCCATCTTCTTTTGATGCTTCCTGCAGCATTCAATATTTTGACCATAGAATCTTTCAATATGGCAACTCGAGGCTTAAATTTTTTTCCTCAGTTCTTTCAGCTTAAGAAATGCTGAGCATGTTCTTCCCTTTTGGTTTTCTTACTCCAGGTCTTTGCACATTTCATTATAGTAATTGGCTTTGTCTGCTCGAGCTGCTCTTTGAAATCTTTTGTTAAGCTCTTTTATATTGTCATTTCTTCCATTTGCTTTAGAAACTCTCTGCTGAAGGGAAAGTTTCAGAGTCTCTTCTGACATCCACTTTGGTCTTTTCTTTCTTTCATTATTAATGACCTTTTGGTTTTTTCATGGATGATGCTCTTGACATTATTCCACAATTCTTCTGGTTTTTGGTCATTGGTGTTCAATGCATCAAATCTATTTTTTAGATTGTCTCTAAATTCTGGAGGGGGTATATTCAAGATCATATTTTGGCTTTCATGGACTTGTTCTAATTGTCTTCAACTGCTAGTTGAACTTGCATATGACAGTTGATGGTCTGTTACACAATCAGCTCCTGGCCTAGTTCTGGCTGAAGATATTGAGCTTTTCTATCACCTCTGCCACAGATGTATTCAATCTGATTCCTGTGTACTCTGTCTGGCAAAGTCCACGTGTATAGCCAACATTTGTGTTGTTGTAAAAAGGTATTTTCAATGAATAAGTCGTTGGTCTTGCAAAATTCTATCACACGATCTCCAGCATTACTTCTGTCACCAGGGTCAAATTTTCCAACTACCGGTCATTCTTCTTTGTTTCCAACTTTTGCATTCCAATCACCAGTGATAATTAACACATCTTGATTGCATGTTCAGTCAATTTCAGACTGTAGAAGCTGATAAAAATCTTCAATTTCCTCATCTTTGGCTTTGGAGGTTGGTGCATAAATTTGAAAATAGTTGTATTAACTGGTCTTCCTTGTAGTTGTATGGATATTATTCTATCACTGACAGCATTGTACAGATCTTGAAACATCTTTTTGATGATGGATGCCATGCCATTCCTCTTCAATTTGTCATTCCTGGCATAGTAGTAGATCATATGGTTGTCTGAATAAAAATGACCAAAACCATTCCATTTTAGCTTATTAATGCCTAGGATATCAATCTTTATGCAATCCATTTCATTTTTGACAACTTCCAATTTTCCTAGATTCATACTTCATACATTCCATGTTCTGATTATTAATGGATGTTTGTCGCTGTTTCTCCTCAATTTGAGTCATGCCATGTCAGCACATGGAGGTTCTGAAAGACTTACTTCATCCATATCATTAAGGTTGGTTCAACTCTCATGAGGCAGCTCTTAATCCTATTTTGAGTACCTTTCAATGCAATGTGCTCATCTTCCTGCAGTGTGTTGGACAATGTTTCCAAGCTATTCATAAAGTTGCCCAGTAATGTATCAGACAGTGTTTCTCTGCTATTCGTGAGGTTTTCTCTGGCCAATTTTTGAAAAGTGTATGGACTCCTCCTTCTTGCTAGTGTGTCTTAGTCTGTAAGCTGCATTGAAACCTGTGCATCATATGCAACTCTGCTGGTGTCTAAAACACCAGTGGCGCAGCCTCAAGCCTCACAGCATTGTACAAGCCTCACAGAATGACAAACTGACAGACAAGTTTGTCTCCCTTAGCTGTTGGATACCTTTGCACCCTTTATTATGTTGAGGAATGTCCCTTCTGTTCTTATTTTTCTGAAAGCTTTTATCAGGATAGGTGTAGGATTTTATCAAATGCCTTTTCGGCATCAATTGATATGATCATGTGGTCCTTTTCCTTTATTTATTAATGTGGTGTATGACATTGATTGTTTTTCTATTGTTGAGCCATCCTTGAACACCTGATATGAACCCCACTTAATCATAATAAATTATATTTTTGATATGTTGCTGGAGTCTATTGGCTAGTATTTTGTGGAAGATTTTCATCTATATTCATGAGGGATATTGGTCTGTACTTTTCCTTTTGAGGGATGTCTTTGCCTGGTTTTGGTTTCAAGGTTATGCTTGGTTCACAAAATGAATTTGAGAGGATCCCATTCTTTTCTATGTTTTGGAATATTTTGAATAGGATTGGTGTCAGTTCTTCTCTGAATGATTGGTAGAGTTCTCCAGTGAAACTGTCTGAGCCAGACCTTTTTTTGTTGGCAATTTTCTTCATGACCTGTTCAATTTCTTCATTTGTTATAGGTCTGTTCAACTTTTCCACCTCAGTTTGTGTTAATTTAGGTAGTGTGTTTCTAGAAATCTATCTATTTCTTCCAGATTTTCAAATTTATTGGAGCACAGTTCTTCATAGTATCCTGATATGATCCTTTTTCTTTCAGTTGGTTCTGTTGTGATGTCACCCATTTTGTTTCTTATTCATGTTATTTTTATTCTTTCCCTGTTTTCCTTTGTTAAATTTGGCAGTGGTTTGTCAATTTTATTAATCTTTTCAAAAAACCAACTTCTAGTCTTGATTTTTTTTTTCTATTGTCTTTCTATTTTTCTGTTGCATGGATTTCTGCTCAAATCTTCATTATTTCCTTTCTTCTGGTGACTGTTGTCTTTTCTTGATGTTCTTTTTCTAAATTTTGGAGAAATTGTGGTAAGGTATTGATTTAGGCTCTTTCCTCTTTTTTGATGTGTACAGTTATTGCTACAAATTGGCCTCTGATCACTGCGTTGGCTGTGTCCCAAAGATTTTAGTATGTTGTGTTTTCATTTCATTTGAGTCAAGGAATATTTGAATTTTATTTTTTATTTCTTATGTTACCCAGTCTTTCTTAAGGAGGGTGTTGTTCAGTTTTCATGTGTGTTCTTTTTCCATTTATCTTCCTATTGTTGATTTTTAATTTGGTAGTATTATGATATGAGAAAATGCATAGCAGATTTCAATGTTTTTAAAATTTATTAAGGTGTGCTTTATAGCCTAACATATGGTCTATCATGGAGAAAGTTCCATGTGCACTGGAAACAAATGTAAATTGTGCTGTTGTTGGGTGAAGTACCATGCAGATATCTATAAGGTCAGATTGGCGGGTTGTATTGTTTAGTTCTTCTGCATCTTTGTTGACTTTCTTTCCAGTTGCTCTATCTTTCATTGAAAGTCATGCATTAAATTCTCCTACTTTGACTGTGGAGTCATCTATTTGTCTTTTCACTTCTGTTAAACTCTGATTTATGTGTTTTGGGGCTCTTTCATTGGGTCTATAGATATTTATGACAGTTATATCTTCTTGTTCAATTGATCTTTTAATCATTATATAATGTTCTTCTTGTCCCTGTCCCTTATAGTAGTTTTTGTCTTAAAGTCCATTAGATCAGAAATTAATATTGTCACTCCTGCTTTTTTTTGTTTACCATTTGCTCGATAAATATTTTACCAACCATTTATTTTTAGTCTATTTTTGTCTTTGTCTCTAAGATGTTCCTCTTGTAGACAACATATTGATGGGTTACGTTTTTTTATCCAGTCTGCAACTCTCCATCTCTTAAGTCATTCATTGAATCCATTCATATTCAGTGTAATTATCAACATGTATGAATTAGTTACTGTCATTTTGTTATGTTTTTTTTTTTTTTCCCCCTCATGGTGTTCCTGGTTTCTTTGTTCCAAATAATTTTCTGTGCATTTTGTTTTTGAATTGTGTTATTATTTCCTTTGTTGTTGTAGTTTTAGTATTTGGTAAGTATTTCTGTTTGTCTTCTTTTTTACTGTGATGGAAAGCTTTATCACTTTTCTTTGAGGTCACGTTGTGATTTCTAATTTTCTCCCTAAGTTTAGAACAGTCCATTCTATCTTGCAACTCTCTTGACTTCCTCACTGTTTAGAAGTTCTGTAACTACATTATATTTTCCTCTTTTTGATTTATAGTTGTCCTTATTTGATGTATCTGGTTCCCTATTTACAATGTTGTAAGCTAATTTTACTTTGGATACTTCCATAACTGTGTTGGTTTCTGGGTTATATCATCTTGTAAATTAATGGTTGGTTGTTGTTTGCTATTATTGGTTTTCTGTGCAATGGGCTCCCTTTAGTATCTGTTCTAAGGTTGGTCTGGTTTTAATAAACTACCTTAATTTCTGCTTATCTGGAAATCTAACATGAGCATCATATTTGAGGGACAATTTTTTTGGGTATATAATTCTTGGTTGAAAATTTTCTCTTTCAGGGTTTTATATATACCATCCCATTGCCTTCTCACCCGCATGGTTTCTTATTGGTTGTCCTTTGTGGGTAACTTTTCACTTTAACTGTGCTGCTTTCAGGATTCTTTCTTTGTCTTTGGTTTTGATGAGTTTGATTTTGATAGGTCTTGGTGATTTGCTTTTGGAATCTATCCTGTTTGGGGTTCATTGGACTCCCTGAAAGGATATATTCTCATCTCTCCTCATATCAGGAAATTATCTCTTCCAATAAATCTTGGACAATTTTCTCAGTGTTTTTGTTTTGTTTTGTTTTTTCTCTTGTACTGGAATTACGATTACACTTTAAGTTATTTCTTGTGGTGGTATCCCACATGATCCTTAGGCTTTCTTCATTTTGTTTTGATATTTTTTTCTCATTGATCCCTTTCCAAAGAAGTATTCAGGTATTTATTTGTCTTCTATCTATTTCTGACAATTTAGTATTAATCTTCTGGATTTCTATCCATAGATTTTTTTTTTTTTTTT
>NW_006921678.1:306561-321101 GCF_000298275.1 Orycteropus afer afer
CTTCAAGGCTCAGGGGTCCAAGATTATCTTCTGTGTCTGTATTTATTGTTTTCCCTTTTCTTTGTTGAAGAGGGTCTGTGCAATCCTTCTGCCTAGTCCACCATCTTGCCCCGCCCTCTATCCATAGATTTTGTATCATTTCTAATTTTTCATTTATTTTGTCATTTTGTTCTTGTATTTCTTCCAAAATTCTTCTAGGTTTTTTCCTGTGTTTTCCTTAATTTTGTCAGTGTTTTTCTTGATCTGTCTCTCAATCTTTTGAAGAGACCTAAATATAATTCTTTTGAATTTCCTATCAGGGAGTTTCAATGATACTTCTTCCTCAGGGATGTGTTCTGGGTCTGTGTCTTATTCCCTCATTTCCACCACTCTATCTTGCCTCTTTTGTGGATAGTGGTCTTTGTCTCTGAGACATTGCTATGTTGTTTTATTTAGATTTCTGTTAACTTTTTCGGAAGAGCAATTAAGGGTGAGTCAGGTTCTTCTTGATGGTCATTTATTATTGACCAATTGGTGGAGAAGGAAGTGGTGGCTCTCACTCAGTAAGTGGAGCTGAATGAGGTGAGGGTGTGATTGCATTTTTATATGGACATGGCTGCTGTCTTCCCCTCAGTTATACAAGAACAATGATTAAAAAACCATCAAAAAAAATAAAAGTAAGTGGGCAAAAACACACTCATAAACACACAGGAACAATCACAAAAAAAAAAAAAAGAAATATCTGCAATATCTGAGGAGGGTGCAATAAGAGAAAAGAGATAGAGTAGAAGAATAATGAAGAAAAAAATGGGAAAAAATGCAAAAATGAAAACAAGGAATGGGGTTAACCACAAGAAAGAAAAAAATAAGGGGAACCAGGAATAGGAAAGGGAGAAAAACTGAAAACTAGTACCTGGGAAAGGAAGAATAAAGAATAAGGATAAAAAAAAGATGAACAAAAACAGAATAATAATAATAGTGATAACTTTAAAACAGACAAAAAGAAGCAAACTAAAAAAGAAAATTCTGGACAAGGTGGGCCAGAGCACCCAGTCTCCTTCAGAGCATACAGACTCAGATGGAATATCTGCAGGCCCAGAAGGTAGGTGAGCATGAGGGATGGCCACACCTCTGTTCACCGGGAGAGTGTGTGGTATAAGAGTATCAAGGGGAATAGCACACCTTTCTAGTTGTTTGCCTCAGGACTGTTCTTGTAGTTCCTGGCAAGTGAACCTTATTCTTCGGTCCCAGGAATGTGAGAGAATATTGTCACTTTAAATATCCATAATGGTCCAAATTGCTTGTAAACATTCAAAATGGCTGCACTTCTGGACAGGCAAAAGTCCACAGCTCAGGCCATCTCCCTCTTGCTGTTTTTGCTTTTATTCACCAGCTACCTGAGCAGTCAGTCCTCTGTGCAACCCTGCCTCACAGGGCCAATTTTTAGGTTAATTCTTAGGTCTTGACACCACTTGGCAATATCCAAGCTGTCTGTGCCATGAATCGCTGATTCAATATCCAGGATTGCTGACAGTCTGCAACTCCATATGTCTCCTTTTTCAGTGTTTTCATGCAGATCCTTCTACTAGTTGGAGTTTAGTCCACTTCTGTACTCTTCCTTTCAAATCTTAGGAGTCCAGGATTATATTCTGTATCAGTGTTAATAGGTTTCCCTTTTCTTTGTGAAGAGGGTCTGTGTAGTTTGCTTGCTTCTTCCACCATCTTATTGGAACCCCATCATTCAATTAATTTTTATTTAAAAAATGATTTTATTATAATGCTATTTATTTATCTTTAGAATTAATTACGCAATACACCCTTCCTTGGTTTTAGCATAATTAATATATCATGAAAATAATTTATTAGTTTTGAAATCACTTACACAATTTTCAGAGTCAAGTTTTTCCTTATTTAAAATTTTGGAATAATTTTTCCACATTCCAATGTTCAATTTTCTACTTTTAACTGAGTAGATTTTGGAATCTTTTTGATACAAAATTATCCTTTCATTTTGGATTTAAAATCATTAGTATGAAAGATGACTTGATTAGATAAGTCAAGCCTACACAATTCTCAACTATGCATTATAAGGTTATTTTTATTTATTTTTTTTTTTTCTGAAATTTTGTCAACCACTAGTAATTTCATCTCTTGTTACCATTAACAGGATTTTTATCCTCAGATGAAAATTCTTTTGGATATTTATGCTTACAATTAGTTTTTAGGGCTTTTGTGATTTTTGTTTTCCTTTATATACTCAATAAGAATGTTAATGAAATTTGGAAGGTAGAAAATTAGATACTTTAGTAAACATACTTGATCTTTCATAAAGAAATCTATTTTATACACTTTTGGCAATATTTTTAAAATAATATTTGTTTTTAATTTAACAAATATAGTGCAATATCTGTCCTACTACCCACCAGCCACTCCTTGGAAGGAGGTTGGGCAATCTACTTCCATAATGATATAATCACCTCAGAAACCCAAGGAGGGGTCGCTATGAGTTGGATCTGACTCCATGGCAATGAGTTTGGTTGTTTTTGTTTTAAGAATTGTTCTGAAGTTAATTAATAAAACTATATCCATTGAATAGGCCATTATTTACTTATTTATTTATTTTTTTCCTCCCACATTTCCCCATATTATTTTGGAAGAAAAGTTTATATGTTTAGGTGAATACTATTATTACTTTATTGTTTCTTTAAATATTTTAGTACACTTACAGGATACATTTTATTGGATTTAACCTATAGCATTCTAATATTGACTGGATTAGATAAGTCAGGCACTCTTATCTGAAAATTTTAACCACTTCTATATGCACTTTTATTCTGACTTTACCAATACTATGTTGTTTTAAAAAAAATGCATGCAACTTAAACAGAATGTGACATTTAAATGGAATGTGACATATTAAGCTTAAAGAAGACCTGATATAAAATACTCTTTTTACATCAAATTCTAGCATTTTGTTTGAGCTATAACAATGCAAATTATAACCTTGTACTACAGTTCTGGGATATAGTCAAAGAATAAGAAGAAGCATAACACTAATTGTGCCAGGTGGTGCATTTCTTTTGTAATGACAAGGCTTATTACTACATAAAATGAGTTTACTGTAAAATAATGCCAAAAATTCCTACCTAGTGCACCACCAATTTGTTTAATTACCCCTTATTAGCATGCTTTCATTAGCAGTAGCTGCTGCTAATAAACTATACAGAATTAAATGTTTAAATGGTATTGTGCATTTATTATGAAAGGAAATATTTAAATACAGCAATAACAATTTCATATCTGATGATTTTCAGTAATACAAATAACAAAAGCAGTACGATTTTTATATTAGACAAGGTGATGATAATTACTCAGTTTTTTCAAACAATGCAAAATCATTTTCACCAAAATGTAAACAATAGAAATAATTGTGTGTTTAAGTGGTTCAAAGTTTATTGTGTAAATTACCTTCTAAGATATATTCTGCCTCAGAGCCTCCTTACATCATGCTGTGGAACATGTTGAGGAATTTTAAACACGGCATGTAAAATATGTTGTCATATAATCTGCAATAAGTGGGTTTCAGGAAATTCTGCCCAAGGCTTAAAAAAATAAAAAAGGAAAAAGTTTGAAGCGTGATCTCTCCACGTCACATCAAAAGTAGTTTTTCATTGATTAAATAAATTATAACTTGTGAAACACAGAAATTAAAATGCATCCATGTAATAGGATATTATTTAAACATTTGAGTAATCTTTTAAGAATATTTGAAGTAATCAAAATATTTATGATGTACTAAATGAAATATTCTTAGAAAAGAACAAAATGTACCTTATGATAAAAAATATTCTACTTGTGAATGCAGTATGTTGTGCATATATGTATATGTGCATGTGTGTGTGTATGTGTGTAGAAAAGGAGACAGATAACCATCGAGAGATAAAGACAGACACACAGAGAAAATTCAAATTAGCACCTATTAAGAATTCTAATCAAAAGACAACAGTTGTCTTCTGAGTATTTTGAGTTCATATTTTCCTTCTATTTTAGTATTTTTAAATTTTTTTTTTGTTATGGATATCTATGACTATTATTGAGGAGCATTGGTGGCACAGTGGATAAGTAAGTGTTCATGTGCCAATTGAAAGGTGAGTGTTTGAACCTACCAGGAGGTCAGTAAGACAAAGATGTGGCAGTTTGCTTCCATAAAGATTACAGTCTTAGAAACCCTATTGGGCCTGTCGGGTCATGATAGGTTGGAATTGCCTTGACAACAATGAGTTTTGAGTTGTTATGATAATTAAAATATGAAAATAATTATTGGAAAATAATTCATTAATGATTGCAAATAAAAACATATTTATGAATGATTGCATATATACCATAGTAGTAATTACTTCTTTCAAAAGTAATACTATAGATTCCAGATCTATCTGCTCCATTCTAAACCTGCTCTTCTATTTACTTCACTTTCCAGAAAGGAATCCTGCTCTTTTTTATATGTCTAATCACTTTCCACATTATCCTTTTTTCTTTATCCCAAAATGGTTGTGAAGTTTATGGGGGATGTTGTGGTGTGCCTTGAAGAGACACTAATTTCATCAGCGACCAGGATTGCCTGATGATAGCTGGCAGCTGAGACTGTCTTCTAGAAATGCCCTTGGCTGAAGGGAGTTGGGTCACTGAAGATTTGATGGCTCTCTTCTGAGAAATGTCAGCATCAAGTGATGGTTAATGTTGGACTACAAAAATCCAGCCCCTGTGCCTTGATTCAGAGCATCTCTGAAGTGTCATCCTCACAATAATTCCAGTGGGGTTGGTTGAAATACTGTCTTCTTTCTTGATTCTGTTTCCTATATTTGTTCATAGATATTGTCCCTGAAAGCATGCCCCAATACATTCTCTGAATACAAAT
Organism: Orycteropus afer afer; assembly: GCF_000298275.1. Taxonomy (NCBI): domain Eukaryota; kingdom Metazoa; phylum Chordata; class Mammalia; order Tubulidentata; family Orycteropodidae; genus Orycteropus; species Orycteropus afer. The sequence goes on from NW_006921678.1 coordinate 311,456, forward strand.
CTCAATCTCTGGACCTATTTTTCAGGAAATGTGTCAAAGTGATTATACAGAATTGCCTGTAGATAAAGTTATAAGGGAAAATTGTCTGAATCACACAGGAGATGCTAAAACCTTTTTGTAAGAAGGGCACCCCTTTTTCAGTTCCAACTCTAAATGAAGGAAATCTTTTTCCTTTGCCCCAGCTCATAACATGACAGAGGACCCTGGAGTAGGAAGGGAATTTCATGAGACAGAGCTGTAGCCTAAGGTGACAAACATACACTATTCCTGCAGAAAACTAGTGAATTAATCAATCAGCATAATGTACAACATCTCAAGGGAAACAAAATATCCATGAAAATGAATAGATGTAGATTTTACTTAAAGTGAGTGTTAGGCTTTTATGATTTCAAATACTAAGTAGTTAATGGTAATAACTCATAAAATCAGTGTCAGAAAGAAGAGGATTGACTGAGTTGGGACAATTTAATTGAAGTCAATTAAACAGATACTTATTAAATCCTTACCTTGCTTTTTAACACTCTTCTGGATGCTGGGAACACAGCAACAAAGCAAATAAATAAGAAAAAAAATCTACCTTACTTCTGATCTGTATTGAAAGAGAAAAGAAGTTAAGGAAAATAAACAGAGAAAACTGAGAGGGATTTGGGGTTTTAAAAAAGGTAGAAAGAGTGTCTCTGAGATGATATCTGAGCAAAGAATAAATTGATTGAATGAGACATTTAGATATCTGAGGAAAAAAATGAAAGATGAATTTTAGAAAAGATGCAAATACAAATTTTGTGGGAATATTGCTGCTTAACATTTCTTAAGTTATTTTGTGAGGTCAAATGCAGAACTTCTCTCTCTCGCTTGCCTACTTCTCATTTTTGAACTCCTCACTTCCTTAGCTTGCATCATATCGAGCTCTCGGTCAGTCCTGTCTTTGTTATTGTTGCTACCCTAATCATCTGGACTCATTGCCACCCCTGTATAACAGAAATAAACGCTGTCTGGTCCTTTGTCACTACCATAATCAATTATGGATGTGACCATCATAATCCATAGGATTTTCATTGCCTGATTTTCAGAAGTAGATCTCCAAATGCATTTTAGTAAAGAAGTTGCAGAGAAACCTTTTCAGCATCATAGCAAAAAGAAAGCTTCCGCTGAGAGGTGAGTGGTGGATGCACATAAAATGCTACGTCCACATATTGAACCCAGGTCTCCCACATGAAAGGGGAGACTTCTACCACTGAACCACCATTGACCCCTTACATCTCTACAGTTCTTGAAGACTTATAACTACTTTAAATATCATATATATTAACTCAAGTCCTGGTTCATATTCTCCATGAAATATATAGCGCATTGGTACCTATTTGGTAAAGGACAAATAAAAGAAATAAAAGTGCAATCCCACTCTCTGAGTCTTTCTCCCATTGATCGCCAGGAATGTTTTCCCCCATGGTGAGTCCAAAGGCTGTTTAGAATCATATGTAAATTTCTGAAATTGGATTTTGTCACAGCACTATGTATTTGAACTTCACCTACATTACATATACCAACACTTGAATATTAATTTATCATTGTATCCATTTATCATTGCATATCCATTGCATATCCATTGTATGGATATGCCAAGTTGTTTACATATTTTCCTGTGTAAAAGCATTTGGATTGTTGCCAATGTTTGTCAATTATGAATTATTCTGCTATAAATATTTGTGCACAGGTTTTTTTCTATAACATAAATTTTAATTATCCTAGGACAAACACCCAGAAATTAGATTACTGTATCATATGGTAAGTATATATTTAACTTAAGAAATTTCTGCACCATTTTCAAGAGTGGCTGTACCATTTTTCATTCTAGTCAGTAATATGTAACAGTTCCAGATCCTCTTCATCCTTCCCATTACTTGGTGTTGTTAGTACTTGTTATTTTCGCTTTTCTAATTGGTGTGCAATGTTATCTTAGTTTGCTTTTAATTTTTGTTTCCCTATTCACTAGTGATGTTCATAATCTTTTTATGTGTTTATTTGCCAGACATATAGCTTCTTTAACAATTTTTCTATTTAAATAATGTGCCTATTTTTAAAAGAGAGTTGTGTTGTTCTCTTATTATTACAATTATTTTCAATTTTTATGTATCATATTTCTTTGCTAAGATTTTCCATTTGTTTAAGAATGTTTACTCGATATCTCTTGAAGTCTTTATCTGTTGTTTCAAACTTTGTTTTCTGAATTTGATATCTATTGATTACTTTTTCCCTTTACAGTTGTTTCAGTTTTCTAGTTGTGTTTTTGTTTTTCTCATGTTAAGTGCTTTAGGATTTTTTCTTTTTTTCTTATACATTTTCAATGTTGTGTTAAGAAACTGAAAATTTCCAAAGCTTTTGCTGTGTAGACTTTGGTTCATGTAGTTCAGCCCTGATCCCAGGATTTCATACAAAGATACAAAGACTCTTCATACAAAGACTCTTTTTTCCAGCTCCTTCTGTCTCCTTTGAGTATTCTGGTTACAGAGTCCAGGCTGCAGCCTCCCTGTACTGGTAAGCACTTCACATGATTCAATATGACTTGGAGAATAGCTAAGAGAGAAAAAAAAAATAAAAACCTTTGGGGATGACATTACCATCCTCCTGCTACTATCACTGCTGCTTCTGCTATGTAGCTCAAGTAGCTATATTTTTTGGCTCTTACAGGTGTTAAAGATGGAAGAATGATAAGGGTCCTGTCTTAAAGGGGTTGCCAGGCCTGAGAGGCTAAAAGAACTCCATTTTGCAGGGCCTTCTTTCACTAAACCTGGGAAGAGGATATCATTTCATTATAGGTGCTTGCTTGGATTAGGGCCTTAAGGAACAAAAGAGGTATGCTGCATGGGTCACCATCACTGCTAGTGAGGGTGGGCATTGCTACTTCTTTTCTGGCATTTACCTTAAATAGGGCTAGAGAACCAAAACATCTCCTTTCCTCTCTCTTTTGAGCAGTACCAGAAATAATGTGATCTTACCTGTGGTAAGGCCAGAAGGAAAACAGATCCGTTTTACAGGGCCCCCTGTCACTCTCACTAGTGAAGAGGATATTACTTCATTACTGGTGCATACCTTGTTTAGGGCCATGTAGGTTGACCTATAGGGGTTGTAACCAAGATCACTTGGGACGAGGGAGATAGTGCTGCTTCCTTGCTGCTGTCCCTCTGGAATAGTACTGGGAGACTTAAGAAAAGCTCTGTCCTACAGATGGTATTGTTACTTCTATAGGAAAGGGGAGGTGTAGAGGGAACCAGGAAGTCACTTTCTTCTGAGTAAAACCTTGGTCTACCTACCCAAGTCTACCTGCTCTTATCTACCTGAGGGACACCCTCTGATGCTTCATGTATATATTTTGTTTGTGGCTTTTAGTCATAATCAGTGGGAAAGATAGGTTGGGTGCACTTTTTCTATCTTGACTAGTCTTTGAAGTCTGACAATTGTTTTATAATAATTGCATTTCTACCTTTTTTTTTTTTTTTTAGAAGTATCTATATGCCATGGGACATGTGACTATTTCACTTTTCATCCCTCTTGATTGCCTTTATTGGAAAGACTCTTGATAATATTTCCAAACTTACTGAAGACTTTAGTAATGGGCTTCTTGTCCTTTTTTGTTATCTTCCCACCTTCCATTACTTCAATATCAAAATAGATCTCATCTAATTCTGTGCATTTGTCTATCTTATCTCCAAAGACTTACTCTTTATCTCCATTTTAGATCCCTGAATTATTGGACACATATTCGTTCTTCTTATTATTGTGATTTGGTTCACCTCTGAAGTAATGCATTTTGACACCATTATTTTTGGATGTTACAACTGTATTTTTCCGGCTTACACTTGAGCACATTCCTGAAGTACACAAACCAAAGTCCGTTGAGCAAAGGCTTTAAGAATTTTAAGAAAACCTGGAGCCTCCGAATATAATGTTAAAAACATACAGAATAAAATTGAATCTTCTACATTCTTTCTGTCCCATTCCTTTGATTTAATTGTGATTCTTTTCAATGAAAGTCAGGGAAACGTAGTATACTAGTTTCCTACTGCAGCTGTGACAAATTGCTACAAACTTATTGGCTTAAAACAATATATATTTACTCTGTGACAGATCCCAAAAGGGAAGAACAGGAGAAGAGGTGGTGCAGTGGGTTTGGAGAGGGCAAGAAGGTGAGAATCAGGAGGAGTGGTTGTGTGGTGGGTTTGGAGTTCTCCGGAAAACAGGAACCAGGAGGAGAGGGAGTGAGGCGGGTTCACACAATGAGGGAGATCAGGAAGCGAGCAGAGAGGTTTTGAACAACCCTGGTGGTATAGTGCCTAAGGCATTTGACCACTAACTAGACAGTTAGTGGTTCAAACCTACCAGTCACTCTTTGGAAGGAAGATGGGGCAATCTACCTTTGTAAATATCACCATAGAAAACCAAGGAGTGGTCATGATGAGTTGATATTGACTTGACAGCAGTGAGATTTTTTTTTTTTTGGTTAAAGGAGAAAAGCTCATCTGTCAGTTTGGCATAATGTGGTGGCTTATGTGTTGTTGTGAGGCTGGAAGCTAGGTCACTGGTATTTTAAATGTCAGCAGGGTTATCAATGGTGGACAGGATTCAGAGGAGCTTCCAGACTAAGAAAGATTTGGAAGAAGAGGCCATCCACTGCTCAAAGAATTGGCCAGTGTAACCTTTATAAATAGCAGTGGAAGATTGTCTGATATATTATTGGAAAACTTTATGAATAGCCCTGAAACACTGTCTGATACAGTACTGGAAAATGAGCACCTCAGGTTGTAAGGCACTTAAAATATGACTGGGGAAGTGCTGTCTCCTCAAAGTAGAGCCAATCTTAAAGATGTGGATAGAGTAAAGCATTTGGGACTTCCATTTGCTGATATGGAATGACTCAAGATAAGAAAAAAACAGCTGCTAACATCCATTAATAATCAGAACATGGAATGTACAAATCTAGGAAAATTAGAAGTTGTCAAAAATGAAATGGAATGTGTAAAGATATATATCCTAGGAATTAGTGAGTTGAAATGGACTGGTTTGGGCCATTTTGAATCAGACAATTATATGATCTACTCTTCTGGGAATAACAAATTGAAGAAGAATGGCATGGCATTCAAAATCACAAAAAATGTATCAAGATCTATCCTGAAGTTCAATGCTGTCAGTGATAAGATTGTATTCATACACATTAAAGGAAGACCAGTTAATAGTATTATTATTCAAATTTATGCACAACTACCAAAGCCAAAGATGAGGAATTTGAGGATTTTTACCAATCTCTGCAGTCTGAAATCGACCAAAAATGCAATGAAGATATATTGATTATTACTGGTGATTTGAATGCAAAAGTTGGAAACAAAGAAGAATCACTGGTAGTTGAAAAACTTGGCCTTGGTGAGAGAAACAATGGTGTGAAAAGGGCAGGCAGGCCACATCTTCTGACCTCTTCTAACCACACAAGAGAAAGATAGAATCACCATCAGTAGCCAAGGCCTATTCCTGCAAGGCCAGATATACTGCCTCCTTCCAGCCTTTTCACCAACCCTGACACCAACCATTCCTCCCTCAGCACTCACCACCTTTCTGATGGGTTCAATAATTCACTGCAGTAGCCACACAGAACTCACAAATTACGGGGTTCATTAGGAAAGTACCAGGCTACAATTCAAGTTCAGGAAAACGTTCAATCTCTCTCAGCCAACAGTCTCTCTTAGCCACTCTCCCAGCAATACGTGTCTCTTGGTGTCTCTTTCTCAGAAGCTCATGTCTCCCAATGTCTTTTTCACAGCAATGCATGTCTCTCAGTGTCTCTTTCACAGCAGTGCATGTCTCTCGGTGTCTCTTTCTCACCAGCATGTGTTTCTCAGGAGTGTGTTTATCTCAGCAGCACTTCTTTCTCAGCCACCAGTCAGAGAGACTCCTTCTCCCTCTATGAGGCCTCCTTTTGAGCCTGGCAGAGTGGCCAAAGTAAGCAATCATAACATCAGAATTCTAAACACCTAAGAGAGAATGAACTTCCCAAAACATTGCTTTGTGCCACTCCCAACAGAAATACCCTAGGTGGGATAAATTTTACAATCAGGAGCTCCTCAGGTGCTCACAGCAAATTCCACCATGGAGTTTACAAAGACTTATGACTAGAAAAGCCATACTAGGTAATTTACTACACTGCAAATGGAGATCGCATGATAGAATTTTGCAAGATCAACAACTTATTCATTGCAAATACCTTTTTCAGCAACACAAATGGAAGCTATACATGTAGACTTAGCCAACTGGAGTACACAGGAGTCCGATTGATTCCATTTGTGGCAAGATGTGATGGAGAAGCTCAATATATTCAGTCAAAACAAGGTCAGAAACTAATTGTTGAACAGACCATCAACTGCTTATACACAAGTTCAAGTAGAAGCTGAAGACAATTAAAACAAGTCTATGAGAGCCAAAATATGACCTCGATTATATCCCTCCTGAATTTAGAGACCATTTAAAGAATAGATTTTATGCATTGAACACCAGTGACTGAAAACAAGAATTGTGGGATGACATCAAGATCATCATCCATGTAGAAAGCAAAAGGTCATACAAAGACAGGAAATGAAGAAAAGACCAAAATGGGTGTCAGAAGAGACTCTGAAACTTGACTTCAAACAAAGAGTAGCTAAAGCAAATGGAAGAAATGAGAAGATAAAAGAGTTGAACAGAAGATTTCAAAGAGCAGCTCAAGAAGACAAAGTCAATTATTTTCATGAAATGTACAAAGACCTGGAGTTAGAAAACCAAAAGGGAAGAACATGCTAGGCATTTCTCAAGTTGAAAGAAATGCAGAAAAATTTCAAGCCTCGAGTTGCAATATTGAAAAATTCTGTGTGCAAAATGTTGAATGATGCAGGAAACACCAAAAGAAGATTTAGGGAATACAGAAACTCACTGTATCAAAAAGAATTGGTTGATGTTCATCCATTTCAGGAGGTGGCCTATGGTCAAGAACCAATGGTATTGAAGGAAGAAGTCAAAGCTGCATAGAAGGAATTGGTGAAAAACAAGGCTGCAGGAGTTGACGGACTACCCATTTAGATGTTTCAACAAATGGATGCTGCACTGGAGGCACTCATTCGGCTATGCCAAGCTATTTGTAAGACAGCTACCTGGCCAACTGACTGGAAGAGATCCATATTTGTATCAATTCCAAAGAAAGGTGATCCCACAGAATATAGAAATTATCAAATAATATTAATACCACACACAAGTAAAATCTTACTGCAGATAATTCAAAAAACGGTTGCAGCAATATATTGATAGAGAACTTCCAGAAATGTAAGCTGGATTCAGAAGAGGATGTGCAACAAGGGATATCATTGCTAATGTCTGATGGATTTTGGCTAAAGCAAAGAATGCCAGAAAGATGTTTACTTGTATTTTATTGACTGTGCCAAATCATTAGATTGTGTGGATCATAACAAATCATGGGTAGCAATGAGAATAATGGGAATTCCACAACATTTAATAGTACTCATGAAGAACCTGTCCATAGGCCAGGAGGCTGTTGCTGAAACAGAACAAGGGGATACTACTTCATGATTTAATATCAGGAAGGGAGTATATCAGGGTTGTATCCTTTCACCATACTTATTCAATCTTTATGCTGAGCAAATAATCCATGAAACTGGACTATATGAAGAATGTGGCATCAGAATTGAAATAAGACTCATTAACAACCTGTAGTATTCAGATAACACAAACATGCTTGCTGAAAGTGAGGCACTTACTGAAGAAGATTGTAGACTAAAATTTGCAGTATGGATTACACCTCAATATAAAGAAAACACAAATTCTTATAACTGGACCAATAAGCAACATCATGATAAATGGAGAAAAGATTAAAGTTGTCAAATACTTCATATTACTTAGTTCTGCAATCAACACCGATGGAAGCAGCAGCCAAGACATCAGACAAAATATTGCACTGGGCAAATCTGCTGCAAAAGACCTCTTTCAAGTGCTGAAGAGCAAAGATGTCTCCTTGAAGACTAAGGTATACCTAACCCAAGCCAGGGTATTTTCAATTACCTCATATGCATGTGTGAGCTGTACAATAAATAAGGAAGACTGAAGACAAGTTGATGCTTTCCAGTTGTGGTGTTGGTGAAGAATTCTGAGAATACTGTGGACTGCTGAAAGAACTAACAAACCTGTCCTGGAAAAAGTAAGCTGGAATGTTCCCTGGAAGTAAGAATGGCCAGACTTCATCTCACCTACTTCAGAAGGGACCATTCTCTGGAGAAGGATATCATGCTTGGTAAAGTGGAGGGTCAACTAAGGAGGGGAAGGCCCTCAACAAGATGGATTGACACAGTGGCTGTTACAATGAGCTCAGGTATAACAGGGATTGTAAGGCTGGCCCAGACCGGGCAGTGCTTTGTTCTGTTGTACATAACATTGCTATGAGTTGGAGATGAATCAATGACACCTCACAACAACTACAACAACAGACAGTTCTAGAGATTCTAAGGTTTAGAGAACAATCTGTTGTTTTTTCCAGCTTCTCATGGCAATAAGCATTCCTTGGGATCCCTTCCATCTCTGCCTTTGTCTTCACATTGTCTTCCAATCCATGTGTACCAAATCTTCCACTTAATCCCTCTTATAAAGACACATGTAATTACATTTATAACCTACTTGGATAATACAGGATGTTCTCCCCATCTAATAATCAACTTGATTACATATGCAAAGTGCAGTTTTTTCCCATATAAGTAAAATTTACTGTTTCTTAGGATTAAGATTTGATTTTTTTAGGAGGGGTTCATTATCAGTTTATCACTCCTATGTACACTAGCATAAGCAAAAAAGAAATATTTATAAAATAAAACAATGATTCTCATGGACCCAAAGTTGCAGAATACAGCAAGGTTATTGATAGATCAGAATCAGAGAATAAAAAAAAAAAAGTTATATGTTTTCTCTCTCCCTTTCCATCTTATTGCAATGAAGCCACATAAATTCATTTCTGTTCCTTCTGATCTGCTTTACTTTCCTCTCTCTCCACAAAACAACTGTATCTTTTTACCCAAGGCAAAATGTTGTTCACCTAATACTTTGTTGTTGTTGTTGTTATGTGCCATCGAGTTGGACCCAACTCATAGCGACCCCTCCTTGGGTTGCCAAGGCAGTATCACTACGGAAGTAGATTGCCCAACCTTCCTTCCAAGGAGTTGCTGGTGGGTTTGAAGCCACCAGCCTTCTGGTTAGCAGTCAAGTGCCTTAGACACTGTGATAGTTGAAGATCTGTCAACTTGGCTGGACTTCACTTGTGAGTGGTGTTTCCCATGATGGATCACATTACTACGTCCTAAGCAGCCTGTCAGTCTAGGGGGAGTTTCCCCAGGGGTGTGGCCTACCTGTAATACTATCCCAGGAACAAACTGGAAAAACGGCATTCCAGATATATGCTTCCTGGAGCAAGCAGCTCGCTGCGTGCCCCGGAGGAGCCTTTTGGATTTTTTTCCTTTGTTGGGAACGGCAGCTCTGCGTGTCAGTTTTGATTCTCCCGGCTCTGCTGCGCTTGCGGAAACCAGACGACTCCGGGCCCCATCTCTCTCCAGAGACGAACTTTGTGACTTGA
>NW_006921678.1:327280-332550 GCF_000298275.1 Orycteropus afer afer
GTGAAAGCCAGACGGCCCTGGGCCCCATCCCCCTCCAGAGACGAACTTTTCAGATTGAATTTGCCGGCTTCTACACGTTTGTGAGCCATTTATCTAAGATAAATCTCTCTCTCTCTTTCTCTCTCTATAAATATATATATATACTTTGCTGGTTTTTGTGTTTCTCTAGAGAACCCAATCCAACACAGACACTATGCTACCATCCTGTTAAATACCAACAAAAGTGAAATTTAAGAGTGTTTTTGAGTTTTAATTTATCATTTTATATGAAATAATCTGAATTACAGGAATTAGTCACATGTTCATTTCATGCTCAGTTAAGAACAGTAAGTTGAGTCATGAATTACAAATAGAGATGCAGTTTTTACTGCATACTGAATGGAATGACCCCTTTATCCCAAATTATACTGCAAAACAATTCTTACTTTATTTGCTTCATTACAGTTTCACTGTAACTCTATATGGTTCTTCAATTTACCTATCTTTGTTTCTCTATGCTTTTCTTTACTTTTCTATGCTTTTTTGTCTATTTGTCACATAAACAGTTTCCAAATCTAGACAGCAGTACTCCAAATCTAGATAGATCCAACAATCTGTCTTCCTTCTGTTTGCATTTGGATTTCTGAGGATTACAGATGAAAATCCTGTCATAAAAAATATGGTGTTACTACGGTTCACTGCCTTCAAGTTGATTCCAACTCATAGCAACACTATAAGACAGAGTAGAACTGCTCCATTGGGTTTGCAAGGCTATGGAACTTTACAGAAGCAGACTGACTCAGTTTCCTCCTGAGGAGCTGTTGGTTGGTTCAAACCACCAAACCTTTTGGTTAGCAGCCAACTAACTGCCTTAAGCCCTGTGGTACCAGAGCTCCTTAATAACTACAATAATGGCAATCAATAAAACTAGGCCAAACTCAACCAGATAATATTGCCATGTCCTGTGATATTTCCCTGGTTACATTACATTCTAAACATTGCACATTTGCTCAGTGCTCCAAAGCTTTACCTGCCCCCTAATTTTCAGATAACTTTACCTGTACATTTACAAATAAAGACATCATCTGAGAAGAAATATTGAATTTGCTATCATTTAATCTTCAAACCCAGTTGTATCTGCACTCAAACTTCCTCTTAGACTTCAGAGTACACTGTTCTGTTCTTTTTGGAGGAGCCTTGAAGTATTAATTATCCATCTTTTTCTTGTTTCTCAATCACCATCTACCAGTTCTTTTCTACCGTCCTTTAAACAGCCTCTTTTCTTTTCCATCTTAAAGCACAAAACTTCTCCTGAATCTTTTTCTTCCTTCCAGCTATCTCCATAACATTCCTTTTTGCTTTCACAAGAAAAAAAAAAAAAAAAAAACTTTCCTAAGGAGCTGTCTAGATTCTTTTTCTGATTTTACTCATTGCCTATACTTTCCTTAAGTGAATGATGTCTAGCTTTTATCTTTCAATTCCTTTAAGTTGCTCCAACAATAGCACCTATATTTCCCTTGTTGCTAAATCTAAAGGGAATTTTAAATCACTTCCTTTTTCACGTTATGTCTCAGAAATATTAAGAACTATTTTCTCTTCAAATATTTTTTTTGTATTGATTTTTGTGACTCTCCTATTTGAACTATTTGCTTTCAATTCCTCTTGCTATATCTTCCTTTACTACCACTGTACTAAATATCCCTCTTCTCCCACGAGATGATGGAATGAACCCCCTTCTCTTAACACACACACACACACAATCTTTCTTATATCATTCTACTGAGGTAGCATTAGAGTGAGATAAAAGTAACTTCTATTACCTTATACATATTGATGATACTCTAACACAAAATTCCCTTCACCACAAACATAACTGTCTTTTCCCTGAAATATTTTGAAAGTACCTCCTACCCACATGTTTAAAATAAAAATAACCATACAGGCTCAATTTTGTCTTTTAAATCTATTTTTTTCCTCTAGTGCTCATTTCAGTATATCTATCAATAGTATCTACTCAGTTATCCAATCAGAAAGGTCTTCCTTAATTTTTTCTTACATCCAATCAATAATAAATTTCTGCCAATTCTTACATCCAATCAATAATAAATTTCTGCCAATTCTTACATCCAATCAATAATAAATTCCTGCCAATTGTATTTCTGCTCTGATACCCTGGTAATGTCGTGGTTAATGCATTTGGCTGCTAACCAAAGTTTGGTGTTTCAAGGCAACCAGCTGCTCTGCAGAAGAGAGGTGATGTGGTCTTCTTCCTTAAAGATTTACTGCTTGGAAATCCAATGGGGTCCACATGAGTTGGAATCAACTGGATGGCAGTGAGTTTGTTTTGGTTTTGTTTCTGTCCTCTTTTTTTCCATATCCACTGACATTCTTCCAGTTCAAGCTGAAATGTGACTATTTCCTCTCATTAATGTCTCCCTCTGAGAGCTCTGATGGCATAGTGCCTAAGAAATTTGACTATTATCCAGAAGGTTTGTGGTTCAAATCCACCAGCCACTCATCAGAAGTTAGATTAGGTAATCTACTTCTATAGAGATACCACTTCAGAAAACCAAGGAGAGGTCGCTATCAGTCGCAATCGACTCAATGGTAGTGTTTTCTTTTTTTTTGGTTTAATGTCTGTCTCTGAACTTTTCGTACTCTTAATGGTTTTTAAATGAGTCATCTTTTTAAGGAGCTCTAGTGGTTAGTACCTAAGGCATTTGACTACTAAGTAGAAGATTGGCAGTTCAAACCCACCAGCCATTCCACAGAAGGAACACTGGACAATCTATTTCTGCAAAGATTTACCACCTCAGAAACCCAAAGACACCCTGTGAGTCAGGATCAACATGTAAATTAGCTCATGTTGCTAGCTACACTAGATCTTTTTAAGTTGTCCATTATTTTATGTTAAAGTCTAAATGTTGAACTTTAGACACTTTTATGTGATTTATGATTCTCTTCCCAATCTTATGCCTGCTTAACCAACCAGTCTCACATTGTCATGGTCTCTTTCATGATGAAGCCTAGATATTATAGAATTCATTGACACCCAGAATACACTTTGATACTTTCTTCCATATATGCCTTTGAGTTTACTGTTTACAGGTCTGAAATCTTCATTATTTTTACTAACTGATGCTCACACATCTTTTGGGTACAAGCATGAACATGAATTCCCTTGAGAAACATTCTCTTGGCCTAAGAATAAGATATGACCTACTGATAAGTGTATCTGTGGTATCTTAGATCCTCTATCATCACATTTAATTTAATTACAATATTAGATGTTTTGTTAGTTGAGTTCCAGTCAAAAAATCCACATCACACAGTTTACTAGTAGTTTTGGAAGATCCAGACTCCCAAATGAGGTATAATAAGGGTATAAATATATGAACAGTAACAGAAGTCTGGTGGAGGAGATGGTGTTATTAGAACCCAAAAGTTAGATAACTTGATGGGACCTGAAAACATGGAGAAGTTTTCCTAGTGATATATGAGGCTACTGTCACAGTGTACATCTAAAAGAAGTGGGGACCACTGAATAGCTGTAGTTACTGTCAAAATGGTGACCAGAAGAAGAGAAAGAAGAGAAGGAGTACCTTAACTTCTTTCACCCTTCTTCCATCCTTCTCATCTAACATCAGTATTTCCCTTTGGCAGAACCAAAATAGAAACACAGTGACAAGGGAGTTAGGAAGATGCTATCTGGAAGCACCAGCCCCATTTCAATACAGTGAGTAAAGAAGGGATGCAGGATGCATAGGACCAGCACTGACAGCATGTATTGGGAGGAAAAACACTTTATTTTTTCTGTTTACCAAATTATTTTCAGAATATGCCCTTGTGCCTAGTTCATAGCAGTTGCTGGTAAACATTTATTTGAAGGATTAATGATTTCAGTGTTATCATTTATCACATTAATATTTTACCATATATATATATATATATAAATATATATATATATGTATGTGTATATCCATATATAGATATACTTTTTTATAGGATGATAGATATTCTCAATGAAACATTTTCTTCATAACATTATGATTTAAAGAATTTCTCTAGCTATTTTTTTACAACTTTCTGTAATATATAGGAATGACTTAAATGCACTTTTTCATTAACAGTCACAATTCAAATATCTAGAATGAATACACCCAAAAAGCAATATCCCTTATACAGGTCATCTGTTATGGATTGAAATGTGTACTTTCAAAACATGTTTTGAAATCCTGGCCCCACTGTCAATCTACCATTCATCTGTCAGTTTATCACACTAAGGTGGCTTGTATTTTGTTGTCATGCTGAAAGCTGTGCCATTTGTATTACAAATACCAGCAGGATCACTCATGGTGGTCAGGTTTCAGCAGAGCTTACAGATGAAGACATGGTAGGAAGGAGGATCTGGTAACCTATGTCTGGAAAAAATTGGCCAATGAGACCTTGTAAATAACAGTAGAACATTATCTGATATAGTGCCAGAAGTTGAGCTTTTCAGGATGGAAGACACTTAAAATATTACTGGGGAAGTGCTTCCTCCTCAAAGTGTAGCTGACCGTAATGATATGCATGGAGTAAAGCTTCAGAGACGTTCATGTGTTAATGTGGCATGATTCAAAACTAGAAGAAACAGCTGCAAACATCCATTAATGATAGGAACATGGGATATGTTGTTGTTAGGTGTCCTAGAGTCGTTTTCAGCTCATAGTGACCCCATGCACAGCAGAACGAAACACCACCCGATCTCGCGCCAGTTGCATGATCTTTGCTATACTTGAAACCATTGTCACAGCCACCGTGTCAATCCATCTAGTCGAAGGCCTTCCCCTCTTTCATCTACCATTCACCTCACCAAGCATGACATCCTTCTCCAGGGAGTGGTCCCCTCTGACAACATGACCAAAGTAGGTGAGACAAAGTCTGGCCATCCTCAGTTCCAAGGAGTATCTCAGCTGCACTTCCTCCAGGACAGATCTGTTAGTTCTTTTGGCAGTCCATGGTACCTTCAGCATTCTTTGGCAGCACCACAACTCAAAAGCAACAACTCTTTTTTGGTCTTCCTTATTCATTGTCCAGCTCTCACATGCATACAAGACAATTGGAAATATCATGGCCTGTGTCAGGCACACCATAGTCCTCAAGGGGACATCCTTGCTCCTCATCACTTGAAAGAGTTCCTTTGCACCTGACCTGCCCAGTGCTACATGTTGTCTAATGTCCTGACTGCCGCTTCCATTGGCATTGATTGTAGAACCAAGCAATGTGAATTCTTTGACAACCTCAATCTT
>NW_006921678.1:334509-337248 GCF_000298275.1 Orycteropus afer afer
ATTATCCTATCACTGACAGCATTGTACTTCAGGACAGATCTTGAAACATCCTTTGTGATGATGAATGCCACGCCATTCCTCTTTAAACTATCATTCTTGGCATAGTAGATAATATGGTTGTCTGATTCAAAATGGCCAAAACCAGTCCATTTCAGCTCACTAATGCCTAGGATAACAATATTTATGCTTTCCATTTCATTTTTGACAACTTCCAATTTTCCTGGATTCATACTTAGTACATTCCATGTTGCAATTATTAATGGATGTTTGCTGCTGTTTCTTCTCAATTTGAGTGCTGCCATGTTAGAAAATGAAGGTCTTGAAATCTTTACCTTATCCATGTAAGCAAGGCTGATTTTAGTCTGATAATGCAGCTCTTGCCTAGTCCTACTTTGAGAGCTTCCTAAGCTAAGTCACTCATCTTTCTCCTCTATATTGGACAATGTTTCCAGACTATTCATAAAGTTGTGAAGTAACATATCAGACAATGTTTCTCTGCTATTCATAAGGTTTTCCCAGGCCAATTCTTTGAGAAGTGCATGGCCTTCTCCTTCTCCCTAGTCTGTCTCAGTCTGCAAGCCAGGCTGATAATTTTGCACCATGTGCACCCCACTGGGTTTGAAACACCAGTGGCACAGCCTCAAGACTCATAGCAATACGTCACCACAGTAGGACAAACTGACACACAACTTTTTCTCCCTTAGCTGTTGGACCCCTCCAACCACCCTTACCTGGATCCCTGCAGCTGATTCCTCAATCTATTCCAGTCCCCTTTGCCTTTTCTGTCCTCTCTGCTTGTGGGGTGAGGCCTGAGTTCCCTCTCCTCACTGGGTCCCTGCGGCTGACTTCTCGATCTGTTCCAGTCCCCTTTGCCTTTTTCAGTCACTTTAAATATCTAAAATGGCTGCTGCTTGTAAACTTTCAAAATGGCTGCACCCTTAGTCATTTTAAATATCCAAAATGGCTGTCACATGTAAACAATCAAAATGGCTGCACCCTCAGGACAGCAGAAAGTCCATAGGTCAGGTTGTCTCTCCTTGCTGTTTCCCATCCTAGTCATAGGCCACCGGAGCAGTTGTCCCTGCAGCCCTTGCTGACTGGAACTGATCTTTAGGTATATTCTCAGGTCCCAACACCACTTGGAAATATTCAAGCTGTTGGTCTTGTCAGAGTAGCTGACAGTCCACAGCTCTGGCAGTCTCTGTACTCACTGTTTTCATTCAGGTTTTTCCACTAGTTGGTGCCTAATCCACTTCTGTATAGTTCCTTTCAAAGCTCAGGGTTCCAGGATTATCTTCTATATCTCTGTCAATTGCTTTTTCTTTTCCTTGTTAAAGAGAGTCTGTGTCACTTGTCTGTCCATACCTCCATCTTACTGGAAGTCCTACAGTTATAGAAGCTGACAAGTCCCAAGTTCCTGCATCAAATGTCAAACTCAAATCTTTTCCCGACTCATGCAGCTGCAGGGGCTGATGAGATCAAGATTGTCAGGCGTTATGCTGGCTATTGACTTTGGCCAGTGATGAATCCAAGATTACTGTGCAGTATGGTGTATTGTTCACTCATGGACAATTGTAGGCAGCACAACAGGGTCCAGATCCACAGAAGTGGACATTGGTTGTACAACGTATGAAAATAGGAAAAATAGACATCATCAAAAATGAAATAGAATACATGAAAATTGATATCCTAGGCATTAGTGAGTTGAAATGGACTGATACTGGCCATTCTAAATTGGACAAACATGACCCGTTATGCTGGGAATGACAAATTGAAGAGCAAAGGTATTGCATTCATAATCAAAAAGAACATTTTCTGATCTATCCCAAAATAAATAATGCTATCACTGACAGGGTAATACCTTTTATACTTAAAAGGAAGATCAGTTAATACAACTATTATTTAAATTTATGCACTATCTATTCATGTCAAAAATGAAGAAATTGAAGTCTTTACCAACTTGTGTAGTATGAAGTAGATCAAACATGCAATCAAAATGCACTGGTAATTATTGGCTATCATGCTGTAAGAGATGGAAACAAAGAAGAATGATCATTGGCTAGACATATGGATTTATTGAAAGAAACGACACTGGAGTGTAGAAATTTGTAAGACTAACAATTATTCATTGCAAATATCTTTTTTCAACAATATAAAAGGTGTTTATGCATATGGAGCCCCACTTGTCTTTCAGTTCGTTGTACTGTGATGGCATGTGTGTTTTGTTGAGCTGGAAGCTAAGCCACAGGTGTTTCAAATATCAGCAGGGTCACCCATGGTGGGAGCTTCCAGACTAAGACATACTCAGAAGAAGAAGCCATTCACTTCTCAAAGAATTTACCGGTCAGAATGTTAGGAACACCAGTGAAACACCATCTGATAGAATGCCAGAAGAGACTCACTCAGGTTGGGAGGCACACAAAATATGACCAGGGAAGAGCAGTCTCTTGACAGGGGAACTGACCTTAATGATCTGAATGGAGTAATGCTTTTGGGACCTCCATTTGCTGATGGAGCAAACTCAAAATGGGAAGAAACACTGCAAACATCCATTAATAATTGGAACATGGTATGTACAAAGTATGAAACTAGGAAATTTGGAAATTGTCAAAAATAATAGATGCATAAAGATCAATATCCTAGACATTGTTGTTGTTGTTGTTGTTATGTGCCGTCGAGTCGACCCCGACTCATAGCGACCCCTCCTTGGGTTTCCGAGGCAGTATCACTATGGAAGTA
>NW_006921678.1:337348-372988 GCF_000298275.1 Orycteropus afer afer
GACCCCTCCTTGGGTTTCCGAGGCAGTATCACTATGGAAGTAGGATTGCCCAACCTTCCTTCCGAGGAGTGGCTGGTGGATTTGAACCGCCAGCCATTAGTGAACAGAAATGGATTGTTTTTGTCCATTTTGAATCACACAGCTATAGGATCTACTATGCCAGCAATGACAACTTGAAAATAAATAGTGCGGCATTCATAGTCACAAAGAATGTTTCAAGATCTATCCTGAAGAACCATGCTGTCAGTGATAAGACAATATCCATATCCTACAAGTAAGACCAATTAATACTACTGTTATTCAAATTTATACACAATCCACCAAAGCCAATGATGAGAAAAGTGAAGATTATTACCAACTTCTGCAGTCTGAAGTTGACCAAACATGCCATCAAGATGTTTGGATTATTACTGGTGATTAGAATGCAAAGGTTGGAACCAAAGAAGATCACCAGTAGTTAGAAAATATGAGTGAAAGAAATGATGGTGGAGAGCACATGATAGAATTTTGCAATACCAGTGACTTATTCATTGCAAATACCTTTTTTCAACAATGTAAATGGTAGCTATAGATATGAACTTCAACAAATGGAGTACACAGGAATCAGATAAACTACATCTGTAGAAAAAGGCTATGGAGAAGCTCAATATCTTCAGCTAAAGCAAGGCCAGGACCTGACCATGGAACAGGTCACCATCTACTTGTATGCAAGTTCAAGTTGAAGCTGAATACAATTAAAACAATTCCACAAGAGGCAAAATATGACCTTGATTATATCCCACCTGAATTTGGAGACCAACTAATGAATAGATTTGACATGTTGGACACAAAAGAGTGAAATCCAGAGGAACTGTGGGGTGACATCAAGAACATCATACATGAATATAACAAATGGTCATTACAAAGAGAGGAAAGGAAGAAAAGAACAAAAGGGATGTCAGAAGAGACTCTGAAACTTGCTCCTGAATAGAAAGTAGCCAAAGAAAATGGAAGAAATGACAAGATAAAAGAGCTGAAAAGAAGATTTCAAAGAACAGCTTAAGGAGACAAAGTCAATTATTGTAATGGAATGTGCAAAGATCTGGAGTTAAAAAAAAAAAAAAGGGAAAACATGCTCAACATTTCTTAATCTGAAAAAAATGGAAGAAAAAATTCAAGCCTCGACTTGCAATATTGAAAGATTCTCTGGGAAAAATATTGAATGATGCAAGAAACATCAAAAGAAGATGGAAGGAATACAGAGAGTCACTGTATAAAAAAGAATTGATAGATGTTCATCCACTTCAGAAGGTGCATTATGATCAAGAACCAATGGTATCGAAGGAAGAAGTCAAAGCTGCACTGAAGGAATTGGTGGAAAACAAGGCTCCAGGAATTAATAAAATACTCGTTGAGATATTTTAACAAATGAATGTCACACTGGATGTACTTACTTATCTATGCCAAGATATTTGGAAGATAGCTATCTGGCCAGCAGACTGGAAGAGATCCATATTTGTACTCATTGCAAAGAAAGGTGATCTCACAGAATGTGGAAATTGTAAAAAAATACCATTAATATCACACACAAGTAAAACTTTCTGAAGATAATTCAAAAATGGTTGCAGCAATATATTGACAGGGAACTTTCAGAAATGCAAGCTGGATTCAGAAGAGGACATGGAACAAGGGATATCATTGCTGATGTTAGATGGATCCTGGCTGAAAGCAAAGAATATTAGAAAGATGCTTACTTGTGTTTTATTCACTATGCAAAGTATTCCACTGTGTAGATCATAACAAATTATGAGTAACCTTGAAAGGAATGGGAATTACAGAGCACTTAATTTTGCTCATGAGAAACCTGTACATAGACCAGGAAGCTGTCATTAGAAGAGAGCAGAGGGATACTGCATGCTTTATAATCAGGAAGGGAGTGTGTCAAAATTGTATCATTTCAGCATCCTTATTCAATCTGTATGCTGAGCAAATACTCTGAGAAGTTGAACTATATGATGAAGAATGTGGCATCAAATTTGGAGCAACTCTCATTAGCAACCTGTGATATACTGACAACACAACCTTGCTTGCTGAACCTGAAGATGACTTGAAGCACTTATTGATGAAGATTAAAGACTACAGTCTGCAGTATGGATTACATATTGACATGAAGAAAATGAGAATCCTCACAATTGGACCAATAAGCAGAATCAAAATAAATGGAGAAAAGATTGAAGTTGTCAAAGATTCTATATTACTTGCTCCCACAATCAACTCCAACTGAAGCAGCAGTCAAGAAATCAGACTACGTATCGCACTGGACAAATCTTTTGCAAAAGACCTCATTAAGGTGCTGAATATCAATGACGTCTCTTTGAGATGAAGGTGCACCTAACCCAAGCCACGGTGTTTTCAATTGCTTCATATGCATGCCTCATATATCAAACCTGGATGATGAATATGGAGGACCAAAGAAGAATTGATGCTTTTGGATTGTGTTGTTGATCAAGCATAATGAAAGTACCATGGACTGCCAAAAGAATGAACAAATCTGTCGTGGAAGATGTACAGCCAGAATGCTCTTGGAAGCTAGAATGGCCAGATTTTATCTCACCTGCATTGGTCATGTTGTAAGAAGACACCATTTCCTGGAGAAGGATATATGTGGTAAGGTGGAGGGTCAGAGAAAAAGCCCTCAATGAGATGGATTCACACAGTGGCTACTTTGATGGGCTAAGGTATATCAAGGATTGTGAGGCTAGCACAGGACCAGACAGTGTTTTGTTCTGTTGTAGATAGGACTGCTAGAAGTCAGAAATGACTCAATGGTATCTAACAATAACAAAAAACATGCATGTGGAACTAATGAGCTGGAATATACAGGAACCAAATTGACTACATGTCTGAAAAGAGAAAATGGAAAAGCTTAGTATCATCAGTCAGAAGAAGGCAAGGGGCCAACTGTAGAACAGACCATCAGTTCATATACAACTTCAAGTTGAAGTTGAAGAAAATTAAAACAAGTCCACAAGAGCCAAAGTACAACTTTGAATACATCCCATTTGAATATAGAGACCATCTCAAGAATAGATTTGATGCATTTAACACTAATGATCGAGAAAACCAGATGAGTTGTGGGATGATATAAAAGACATAATACATGAAGAAAGCAAAATGTCATTAGAAAGGCAAAAAAGAAAGAAAAGATCAAAATGATTTCAGAAGGGACTATGAAACTTGTTCTTGAACATACAGTGATGTCTCTGGCTGGGTTGTCTAGAGAAACAAATCCAGTGAAACTTACATATAAATATAATGTAAATATAGATATAGCTAAAGATATAGATATATAGATATATTGGAAAGAGAAAATTTATCTGAGAGAAATGTCTCATAAGATTGTAAAAGCTGGGAAGTCCCTAGCCCAGGGATCAGATACCAGGCTGGAGGCTTCTCTGGACTCACATAGATGCAGGAGGTGACAAATCCAAGATTGGCAGGCAAGATAGCCAGCTTCTGACTCACAAGTTGTATAGGTTAATGAATCCCAAGATCAACAGGCAAAATGGCAGATCACTGGCTCAAGTTCAAAGAACAAGAGGTGAGGTGATAACATGTCACATGCGGTATCCAGATCAAGCAAAAACCCAGAGAGTGTTATCAGAACAACCATGTATATTGGAGGCAGGCCACATCACTGAGGAAAATCTCTTTCAACTGATTAACCACTCATTGCAGATTTCATCATGGAGGTGATTACATTATATTAGATAACATGATGAGGAATGAGTACATCACAACTCCTAAACCACTGAGAATAATGGCCCAGTCAAGTTAACACATAACTTTAATACCACAAGTAGCTAAAACAAAAGAACAAAGGAAGTAAAATAGCTGAACAGACTATTTCAAAGGGCAGGTTAAGAACATAACATAAAGTACTATGATGAAATGTTCAAAGTCCTAGAGTTAGAAAAGCAAAAAGAATAACAAAGTTGCTATTTCTCAAGCTAAAATAACTGAAAAAAAAAATTTGATTCTTGAGTTTTAATATGGAAGAATTTTATAGGAAAAATGTTGAATGACACAGGAAGCATCAAACGAAGATGGAATGAATAATACACAGAGTCATTTTACCACACACACACACACACACAAAAAGGTAAATATTCAACCATTTCAGGAGGTAGCAAATGATCAATAACTGATATACTACTGTGTGGTTTAAAATCAGGAAAGATGTGTGCCCAGGTTGTATCTTTTTCATTATATTTATTCAATCTTTATGTTGCAGTAATAACCTAAGAAGCTGGTTTATACGAAAAAGTTTGAAGGAAGACTTTTTAACCACTTGTGATATGCAGATGACACAACCTTGCTTGATGAAAGTGAAGAGGATTTAAAGCATTTGTTGATGGAGATCAAAGACTACAATCTTCAGTATGGCTTACATCTCAAGAAAAAGAACACAAACATCTACACAGCTGAACTTATAAGCAATGTCATGATAAATGAAGAAAAGATTAAAGTGGTCAAAGATTTCATTTTACTTGTATCTACAATCAATGTCTAATGTGATAGTTGGAGCTGTGTGTCAACTTGGCTGGACCACAATTCTATGTGGTTTAAGCAATTGTGATGTGGGTTATTCCCATGATGGGATTGGAGGTATATGTTTTGAGCAGCCAATCCATTGAAAGGGAGTTTCCCAAGGGGTGTGGCCTACTTCCAATATATTTATGAACATCCTGGGAAAAGAAACACTCTTCCCTGGATCAGGATCCTGTTGTGCAGCCTACAACTGTCCATGAGCAAACAATTCACCATTTGGCCTGGAGATCTTGGATTCATCATTTGTTGGAGTCAACAGCCAATATACTGCCTGACAACCTTGAGCTTGCAGCTGCATGAGTCAGCTCCTGCAGCTTCATGAGTCAAGAAAAGCCTCCAGCTTGATGTTTGATCCAAGAACTTGGGACTTGCCAGATTCTATAAGTGTGTGAGCCATTTTCCTAAGATAAATTTATCTTTCTCTATATGCATATATAAGCTTTACTGGTTTTGCTTCTCTAGAGAACCCAGCCTAACATACCTAATTACTTGAATCCACAATTAATGCCTAAGTAACCAGTGGCCACAAAATGAAAGGACACATTGATTTGGGAAAATCTACTACAAAAGACTTCAATGGACACAGAGACACATACACTCAGGAAGGTAAGTGACATGTGAAGAATGTGCTCAAGCAAAGGAAAGCCAAGGACTGATGGTTGACAGGAGAAACTATGAAAGTGGTTCACAAAAGGAGTCCACACTGCTGAAATTAACAGTTTAACTTCTAGAACTGTGAGAAAATAAATTTATGTTCTTTATACTTACCCACTAGTGATATTTGTGTTACAGCAGCACTAGGAATCTAAGACCTTTTGATTAAGTTTATTTCAGACTATGTTATGTCTCCAGTATTTATTTCATTTCATAATGTACACTTTGCTACCTTATCCCCCTTTTTATCTACAACTGCTTCTGACTTATCAACTATCTCCCTATCTGGCATTTCACATTTACTACTTGCTAAAAGGACAAGGAGGCCACATGTTCTGACCTCCTCTAACCTCACAAGAGGAATACAGAATCACTATCAGTAACCCAAGGCCTATTACTGCAAAGCCAGACATGCCGCCTCCCTCCAGCCCTTTCACCAATTGTTTCTCCCAAAGCAACCACCATGTAGCTCTGTCGTTGCTCAGCAGCCTTTCATACTCTGCCAACCTTGCAACATACAATGCACTTAAATTAATGGCTTTGGTAACATCAGGACTGTGCCTTTTTACTTGTCAACCTTGGGGCTTCTCAGCCTCAGAAGCCAGCAGCTGTCTGAGTAAAGAAATGCCTCTAGCTCCAATGGGCCAAGAGCAGGAGGCAGAGCTGGACCCCAAGGATGAGGGGCTTTACCCAGGCCCTAGAGCCTGGCACTTTGAACCTGGACTTAAAGCCTCCAAATTGTAAGAATAAACTCTTGTTTGTTAAGGCCATCCCATTTGTGGTATATTTCTTGTCAGAGCAGCACTAGGTAACCAGAACACTACTACAAAAAAAAAAAAAAAAAACTACTATGTGACTATTTTGCACATTAATTATGTACTTCTAGCAACAACAAATGATGAGTTGAGTCAAAAGTATCTCCTGCTGTAATGGTTAAGGTTATATATATATATATATATATAAACTTGGCTGGGCCACTATTATCATTGGATTAGCAGTTTTAAAATGATACAATTTGACTAACATGTAATGACGAAATCTGGTAGTTACAAAATGAAGTGGTCAGCCTCCATTTTTGTGATGTGCTGATTTTTGTGTAACGACCTGGTCCTTGTAACCTCCACATGTCGATAAGCAGAGTAGGTATATTCCTTTGGGTGATTTTTCTTTCTTTAATGAATGCTATCCTTTACACTTTCTTTTGTATGTGATACTCAAATTGGCTTGTGGCCTAAGAAGCAGTTAGGTTTTCTAGTATGTATCAAAATCTCTGAATTGTATTCTGACATCAAAAAGCCATAGAAAGATAGAATGATAACCTTAGATGTACTTTCAGAAATTATCTCTAGTTTAATCCTTCTTCTAAAAGGTTAATAGTTAGGTAGTTACTCGCTCATTCTTTTTTTTTTTTTCTTCCATTTTGTTTAAGTCTCCATGAATGGCATTTTTACCACATTGTATAATATTCTATTCCAATCCTAAATCCTCAGAAAGAAGTTCTCCTCTTCCGTCTCCTTGTTGTTTTGTTGTTTAATCATTTTTACTTGCTATTTTTTCTTGTTCAAAATTTCTGGATACATGGAAAATAACTTGTTATTAGCAGTATCATATAATGCTACTAATTTTATATTTATGGGATAGTCATGACATTATTAGTTTTCTTTATTAGTTGCACAGTTGTGATGTTTATAGTGTTTAAACTTGGATCAGAAAAGTAAAACTAAAATTTGATAAGTATACTTAGGTCTTAGCTTCAATTTCTATTGAAAATTAAGTAAAATAAATAAAATTATGTGATGTAAAAATCATCTATTTTCTCTCATTCTCTATTGTCCTTTCTCCTCTTATCCCTCCCTCTTTACTTTCCTTCCCCATATCCCCCTTTTTTCTTTTAATTATGGTGGTTAAACAATTAGACAATTCTTTATTTTCTCTTCTCTCATTCTTCTTCTTCTCTCTCTCTGAGTGTCCTTAATTCTGGGTTTGGAAGGTGAATGACTTGGGCAGGGTCTCACATGCCTCTACTTAACTGGTCTCACCATTATTTTTTCTGTAGTCTTTATGGCAATGGGATTACTTTTATACCAACTGAGAGGTCTGAAGTCTCAATCCTGTTTTTCTACTCTCAGCCTCCTTTCCTGAAGATGCAGTACTTAGAGATACTGTCCCAGGCCATTTCCAATGTAAAGGAAAATGGAGGTAGTGGTGTTCAGAGAAGGAAATTATGTGTTTCTTCATTTTTGCTTGTTAGGAGCTCTGGTGGCATAGTGCCTAAGGCATTTGACTGCTAACCAGAAGGCTGGTTGTTCAAATCCACCAACAACTCCTCAAAAGGAAGGTTGGGCAATCTCCTTCCGTAGTGATATCACCTTGGGAAACCAAGAAGGGGTCACTATGAGTTGTATCCAACTTGACGGCAGTGAGTCTGGTTTTTTTTGGTTTATGTACAACAAAATGAAACACTTTCCTGTTTCCTGCACCATCCTTACAGGTCTTGTTTTGCTTGAGCCTATTGTTGCAACCACTATGTCAATCCATTTTTTTTGAGGGTCTTCCCCTTCTTCACTGAATCTCTACCAAGCATGATATCCTTTTCCAGGTAACCATCCCTTCTGAAAACTTGGCCAAAATAAATGAGATGAAGTTTGGCTAGTCTCACTTTCAAGGAACATCCCAGCTACAGTTCTTCCAGGACAGATTTCTTCATTCTTCTGGCAGTCCATGGTACTTTCAGTATTCTTTGCGAACACCACAATTCAAAGGCATTGGTTCTTCTCTGGTCTTCCTTATTCTTTGATCAGCTTTCACATACATAAGGGGGTGATTGAAAATACCATGGCTTGGGTTAGACATATCTTAGTCTTCCAAGTGACGTATTTGCTCCTTACCACTTTGAAAATGTCTTTTGCTGCAGATTTGCCGATTGTAGCATGATATCTGATTTCTTCACTGCTGCTTCCATGGATATTGACTTTGGATCCAAGTAAAAATGAAATTCCTGACAACCTTGATCTTTTCTCCATTTATCATGATGTTGCTCATTGGTCCAGTAGTGAGGATTTTCATTTTCTTTATGTTGAGATGTAATACATACTGAAGACTGTAGTCTTTGATCTTCATCAGTAAGAGCTTCAAGTCATCTTCACTTTCAGCAAGCAAATTTATGTTATTTGCATATTGCAGGTTGTTAATGATTCTTCCTCCAATAGTAATGCAGCTTCTTCATATTGTCTAGCTTCTTGGATTATTTATGACCATACAGATTGAATAAGTATGTTGAAAGGATACAACTCTGATGTACACCATTCCTGATTTTAAATCAAGCAGTATCCCCTTGTTCTGTTTGAATGTCAGTCTATGGGTGTATGTATACATTCCTCATGAGCACAATTAAATGTTCTGGAATTCCCATTCTTCTCAATGTTATCCATAATTTGTAATCATCTACACAGTGGAATGCTTTTTCATAATCAATAAAACACAAGTAAACATCTTTCTGGTATTCTCTGCTTTCAGCCAAGATTCATCTGACATCAGCAATGATACCCCTTGTTCCATGTCCTCTTCTGAATCTAGCTTGCATTTCTGGATGTTCCCTGCAATGTCCTGCTGCAACTGTTTTTTAATTACGTTGAGCAGAATTTTACTAGCATGTGATATTAATGATATTGTTTGATAATTTCTACATTTTATTGGATCACCTTTGTTTAGAATGGGCACAAATATTGATTTATTCCACTCAGTTATCCTGGTAGCTACCTTCCAAATTACTTGACATACATGAGTATGTCAGATCCACACCTCTGGATCTGAATCTGCTTGTTGAAACATTTCAACTGATATTCTATCAGTCCTTGGAGCCTTGTTTTTCACTAATTCTTCAGTGCAACTTGGACTCCTTCTTTCAGTACCATTGGTTGTTGATCATATGCTGATGCATCAGTTTGTTGTTTTTGCTTTTTTTTTTTTTTTAATGCACTGCTTCCTTGAGTATTTTGTGTTATAAATGCACATTTTCACTCCCTTCCATCAAGTTGATTCTGACTCTTAGAGACAGCCATTGACTTTCCAAGGCTGTAAATTTTCCTGAAGCAAACTGACTCATCTTTCTTCTGTGGAGTGGCTGGTGGATTTGAATGACCAACCTTTCGGTTAGAAGCCAAATGCCTTAACCACTACACCACCAGAGCTCTTTATGAGGACAGTCAAATGCCTTAGTCACTATGTCACTGGAGTTCCTATAAAGATATATACAAGACATACATTTTCTTTACCTTGGAATCCCTAAAAATTATTTATAATGATCTCTTATTTCCCCAAGAGCTTGAATAGAGCTCCAAATTTGCTTGTATGCACATCACCTTTCTCAATCTTTGGCCACATATCAAGATGCTTTCACTTTGTAGGTTGAAAAAATTTTCCTTACATCACCATAAAGTCTTCATCATGTTGCTGTTGCTGTTTTTCTTGTTATGTGTCATCACGTCAGACCCGACTCATAGTGACCCCTCCTTGGGTTTCCAAGACAGTATCACTATGGAAGTAGATTGTCCAACCTTCCTTCTGAGAAGTGGCTGGTGGGTTTGAACCACCAGCCTTCTGGTTAGCAGTCAAGTGCCTTAGGCAGTATGCTACCAGAGTTCCTTGTCTAGTAAACTTTATATACTGACTATCCAGACTTGACAGAGGTATGAAAATTGGATGATGTTCTCTTATTATGGACTCCACATGGTTCCTCTATCTTTTTAAAAGCTCCCAAGATAACCTTAATATTTTCATAGGGTTATGGGCTCCTCCCCAAAACCTCTTGTGGCATTCTATCTCTTCCCCTGAAGCACTGTCTCTGTACATTTCCCAAAGTTACCAATCTTACAATCTGCAATGGCTTTTTAATATTAATATTTCTTCTTTAATAAGAGGCTTAGTTATTTTAGCTATCCAAATGTTCAGATAGAGAATCAAGATGACCAGGGCCCAGACAACTTTTCTCTGTGCATAGATTTTTTTATTTTGTGGTAAAGTTATTTGGTTAATCATAACAAATATCTGTATCTGTATCTTTACCTGTAGCTATATCTAAATTTATATTTACATATCTCTATTTTATACTTTTAATGTATTTATTTAACATGAGTGAAGTACTTAATATCCTTTATAATATACTCTTTATCTCTGTCTCTCTCAGATTCTTTGACCTTAGTATGTGTGAATGTATATATCTTTGCCAGAGTTATAAAGCTGCAATCACTTTGGTTCAGTCTAGAGTGATGTTGTTGTCAAAAGAATGAGCCCTATACTACAGAGTAATTTAAAAATAACTTATGTATTTATTAGTATTGGTTAACTATATTGAAAAGGAAACACTGTTCATTTTATAAATCCTTCATTGTGCTCACTCCAAAACTGCTCTCATCCCTCACTCTTTACACTCTCTTGCCCTTACCAAAAGAAAGAGTCTTCACTGAATCCTCCAGGCTTGGCCTTCAGCATCAAATATGCACAGGCTGCTGCCTTAGTCTCTCCCCTTAGTGCAACATCACACTGTTGTTATGAACATTCCAACCTATCTTTATTACATACTAAAAGACTGACTTTAATGAAGAATATCTGACTGATGCCATATATTTTCTTTTATGAAAAAATGAGAATAAGTCTGCTACAGGTCTAAGTTTGCCATAAAAACTTTCATTTTGAAGAAAAAGAGCATGCTTTGTAATCAGATTACTGAAAAATGACAGTGGCTGATCATTTGGTTCAGCTTTTTTTTTTTCCAAAAAAAATAATCCTAAATTGTTTATGTATTATTTTCCCATAAGTGTGGTGCAGAAACCATAATTGCAATTATACCTTCCAATGAAGTTTTGAAATTCAGTGGAAATTTTGCACAACCATTTACTCAGCAGATAACCCAAAGAGAGAGCTAATAAAAAAGTTTGGCATAGCAAACAAAAAATAATTTATTTTACCTCATTTCAATCATTCTCTTCAATTAGCTTGGCTCCAACAGCTTATCTCTGATGCAGAAAGGCCTTGTGATGATTTTTATCTGATTTTTTACTAATGGATTTCTTCTGTGGAAATGGTTCAAAAGAAGTATGTATACATGTGTGTTTTCCATATCTATATTTACATTTACATTTATAACTATGCCTATCTATCTATCTCTGTATCTATATCTGTATCTGTATCTGTATCCATATCCATAACTATATCTATATCTACAAAAAAAAAATATAACTACTGCCGTGGAGTTGGATCCGACTCATAGTGACCTGTCCTTGGGTTTCCAAGGCAGTATCACTAAGGAAGTAGATTGCCCAACCAATCATCCTTCTGAGGAGTGGCTGGTGGGTTTGAACCACCAGCCTTCTAGTTAATATTCAAATGCCTTAAGCACTACGCTATCAGAGCACCCATCTATATCTATATATCTGTATCTATATCATCTATATCTATATCATCTATATCTATATCTATATCCTCTTTATCTATATCATCTATATTTATCTTTGCCTGTCTATCTTTATCTACCTGCTTGTGCATTCCTCTTTCAGTAACACATCATTTATGGAAATGTTCTCCCAATTTACTTGGTTAAACTTCAAATATATTTGCTAGACTGGGCATTTTGCCTATTTAGTTTCATTTTTATTACCTCTATACCTACCCAGAAAGTATTGTGTTACTTTGTTGTTGTTTTTATTAAGTGCCATCAAGTTGGCTCCAACTCATAGTAACAGAAGGGAACACTGCCCAGTCATGTGCCATCCTCACAACCCTTCTATACTTGAGCCCATTTTTGTAGCCACTGTGTCAATGCATCTTATTGAGGGTCTTCTTTTCCCCTGACCCTTCCTTTTACTAAACATGATATCCTTTTCCAGGGAATGGTCCCTTCTGACCCCATGAACACAGGTGAGATCAAGTCTGGCCATTATCATTTCTAAGGAGAATTGTGGCTACACTTCTTCCAGGACAGATTTGTTTGTTTTTCTGGCAGTCCGTGGTATTTTCAGTATTATTTGCTAACCCTATAATTCAAAGTCAGCAACTCTTCATCAGTTTTCCCTATTCACTGTCCAGCTTTCACATGCATATGAAGTGAATGAAAATACCATGGGTTGGTTTAGGCACACCTTAGTTTTCAAAGTGACTTCTTTACTTTTCAGAACATTAAAAAAGTCTTTTGCAGCAGATTTGCCCACTGCAGTATGATTTCTGATATATTCACTACTGCTTTCATGGGTGTTGATTGTGGATCCAAGTAAAATGAAATATTTGACAACTTCGGTCATTTACCCTTTTATCATGATGCTGCTTATTGTTTCATTTGTGAGGATTTTTGTTTCCTTTACGTTGAGGTCTAATACATACTGAAGACTGTGGTCTTTAATCTTCCTCAGTAATATTTCAATTCATCTTTACTTTCAGCAAGAAAGGTTGGGTCATCTGCATATGGCATGTTGTTAATGAGTCTTCCTGAAATCCTGATGCTACATTCTTCTTCATATAGTCCAGCATCTTGGATTATTTGCTTAGCTTCCAGATTTAATAAGTGTGGTGAAAGGCTACAACCATGATGTACACTCTTCCTGATTTTAAACCATACACGATCTCCTTGTTCTGTTCAAATGACAGCCCCTTGGACTATGTAGTTTCCTCATGACCATAATTAAGGGTTCTGTAATTCACATTCTTCATGTGATTCATATTTTTTTAAGATACACACAATCAAATGTCTTTGTATAGTAACTAAAACACAAGTAAACATCTTTCTGATATTCTTTGTATTCAGCCAAGATCCATCTGTCATCTGCAATGATATACCTCATTCCACATCTTCTTCTTCTGAATCCAGCTTGCATTTCTGTAAATGTCCTGTCAGTACACTGCTGCAACCATTTTTGAATTATCTTCAGCAAGATTTTACTTGCATGCAATATTAATGATATTATTTAATAATTTCTACATTCTGCTGGATGACCTTTCTTTAAAGTGGTCACAAATATTGACCTCTTCTAGTCAATTGACCAGATAGCTGTCTTCAAAATTACTTGGTGTAGGTGAGTATGTGATTCTAGGGTGACATCTCTGTGTTGAAACATCTCAGTGGGTATTCTGTAAATTCCTGGATCCTGGTTTTTCACCAATTCCATCAGTACAACTTCAAATTCTTCCTTCAATACAACTGGTTCTTGATCATATGACACTTCCTGAAACAGTTGAACATTCATCAATTCTTTTTGTACAGTGACTCTTTATATTTTGCCCATGGAACCCTTCAATTTTTTTCTTCAGTTCTTTCAGCTTGAGTAATTCCTAGTATGTTCTTCCCTTTTGGTTTTCTAACTCTAGATGTTTGCATATTTTGTTATAATTGAGTTTGCCTTCTTGAGCAACCCTTTAAAATGATCTGTTCAGCTTTTTTATCTTGTCATTTTTTCCATTTGCTTTAGCTACTGTGTTAAAAATCAAGTTTCAGAGTCTCTTTGGACTCTAGTTTGGTCTTTTGTTCTTTCTTGTCCTTTTAATGACCATTTTCTTTCTTCATGTATGATTTCTTGATGTCGTCCCACAACTCATCAGGTTTTCTGTCACTGGTGTTCAACACTTCAAATCTATTCTTTGGATGGTCTGTGAATTCGGGTGGGATACAATCAAGATCATATTTTGGCTTTCATGGACTTGCTTTAATTTTCTTTAGTTTCAGCTGAACTTGCATATGAGCAATTGATGGTCTGTTGCACAATCAGTTCTTGGCTTAGTTTGGCCTGAAAATATTGAACTTCTCCATTATCTCTTTCCAAAAATGGAGTTTATCTGATCTATCTGGTGAGGTCCACGTGTATAATTGCCATTTATATTGTTGGAAAAAGGTATTTGGAATGAATAAATCATTGGTGTTGTGAAATGTTATAATGTGATCTCCAGTGTCATTCCTATCACCAACATCGTATTTTCCAACTATCAATGATTCGTCTTTGTTTCCAACTTTTGCTTTCCGGTAATCATCCACACATCTTGATTATATGTTTGGTCTATTTCAGATGGCAGAAGTTGCTAAAAAACTTTAGTTCTTCATCTTTTTCTTTACTGTTTTTTTTTTTTTTAAATTAAATTTGAATAATAGTAGTGTTAACTGGTCTCCCTTGCAGCCGTACAGATATTATCTTATTACTGACAGCATTGTACTTAGAAATATAGATTTGAGACATTCTTTGTGATGATGAATGCTATATCTTTCCTTTTTAATTCATTATTCCCTGGAT
This sequence comes from Orycteropus afer afer, assembly GCF_000298275.1. Classification (NCBI taxonomy): domain Eukaryota; kingdom Metazoa; phylum Chordata; class Mammalia; order Tubulidentata; family Orycteropodidae; genus Orycteropus; species Orycteropus afer. Next base: position 351,862 of record NW_006921678.1, read on the forward strand.
TGTAGATCATATGGTTGTTTTATTCAAAATGACCAAAACCAGTCCATTTCATCTCATTAATGCCTTGGATATTGACCTTTATGAGTTCCATTTCAATTTGGCCACTTTCAATTTTCTTAAATTCATATTTCTTACATTCCATGTTCTGATTATTAATAGATGCTTCCAGCTATTTTGTTCCATTTTGAGTCATGCTCCATCAGCAAATGGAGGTCCCAAAAACTTTACTCCAACCACATCATTAAGGTAGACTCTACTCTGTGGAAATAGCTCCTTCCCAGTCATATTTTGAGTCCCCTCCAACCTGAGGAGCTCTTCTTCTGGCACTATATCAGACAACATTTCAGGATATTCATAAAGATTTCCAGCAACATATCAAACAATGTTTCACTGCTATTCATAAGGTTTTTACTGGCTAAGATTTTTAGAAGTGGATGAATCACTTTATTTGTTATTAATTATTCGTATAATTTAAGATTTTTTTTTTAATGCAAAAATACTGGTAGGCGTATGTTAGTGTTCTGGGTCCTCCTTGAATAATGGCTTTAGTTACCTGATACTATTTTAAATTTAAAAAAAAAAAAAAAAAAACCTCTGTATCTAAGATAATCTTTTGCTGCATCTCACACATTTAAACTCTTCCCATGCTCCTCTAGCGTTGTGGCTGCTTTGAATAGAGTCCCTGTGGCTGTGACTCAGACCCTCATTTCTGCAGGCCTTAAGTCACAGGTATTCCCAGGTCATGACTCTAACACTTACTTATTTTCAAAACTGGGGAAGGAAGTAGGAGAATACATCCTGAAACATGTTTGTCCTTATTCTCACAGTTTAACTGCAGTCCTACCTTGTCTTGATCACCAGAGTCAATTTACGAGCCAAATACACTTTAATGCTTTTTAGTCTCTTTGCATGAGATTCAGAAGTTATCAAGTAGCATACATAATTTAATGGACTCTGGTTGTGTAGTGCTTAAGGCACTTGACCACTAACCAGAAGATGGCTGTTCAAACCTACCAGCTGCTCTGCAGAAGGAAGATGGGGATTTCTATGCCTGTGAATAATTTTTTTTTTTTTTTTGCTTTTATACATAATTTAGAGCTTTATGGGAAACTTATTTTGTCCTCAGCTGAAAATATTACCTTATAGAATGCAACATCTCCAAATTCACAAAGGCTGAAGTGGCAGGGACAAGAAGCAACAAGTGACTCACCAAGAGTGATAGAAAGTAGAGTATTGTAGGTGATCCTGGCCTTTGTGATTTTCACTCCCTGGTGCTACACCTCTTATCATGTTATCTTACAAGAAATTAAGGGTATAAATAAAATTAAAGTTGTGCAAAACAGTTTGTAATTCTCCTAGAATCCAGATATATTTGGTCCATGGAGTTGGTGTGACTCACTCAAGCTATTTTGCTATGATCTTCTTTTGAACCTTGTTCCTTGAGAGGACTGGTCCCCTAAAAGTCTCCTTTAAGTCTAACAAGAGTATTGATACTTAGTAAAGATCATTTTGTTTTTTGAGAGACGGGGACATTGTGCTATTTGAAGAATTGTCTATATGCAGTCAGTTTTGAGAAACAGAAACTCTAGGTTCAGACTGGAAGCTTTGTTTTACAGTAAACTGTTATTATGGAAACACTGTTTCCTAGCCATTATCCATGGAAATGTCCATAAAATGGGGTATATGAAACTTTGGAAGTTCTTTTTCTCTGGGAAGTCTTTTCTAAGTCAAAAGGTTTGCTCAATTTGAAAATTTTATATTAAATAAATGTTAATTAATTTACATTATTGGCTTAATATGATTTTTTGTTTTAGCGGTGTCCAAGCAGCTGACCTTGAAATCAGGAGACTATCCTCAACAGTCCTCATGGGTTCAATATAATCCTTTTGTGCCCTAGAAAGCACAAAAGGAAAGCAAATGTTTGGGAAGAAATATGTGACAAATGAAGAAGAGATACTCAAAGCATGAGAGGAACTTGACTGAAGCTTGCATTGCTGGCTTTGAAAATGGATAAATCAAAAAACCAAACCCATTCTTCTGAGTTGATTACAACTCATAGTGACTCTATAGCACAGAGTAGAACTTCCCCACAGGGTTTCAAGACTGTAAATCTTCACAGAAGCAGACTGCCTCATCCTTCTATAACAGAGAAGCTGGTGTGTTTGAACTACTAACTTTTTGCTTGGCAGCCCAATGTTTTAACCACAGTGCCACCAGAACTCCTTGAAAATGGAGGAAGGGAGACACAAATTGAAGAATGCAGATGACCTTTGAACCCGGGAATGGTCTTCAGTTGACAGCCAACAAGCAAACAAGGATTTAAATCCTATAATGCAAGGAACTTAGTTCTGCCAAAAATTTAAATGAGAAAGGAAATGGATTGTTCTCTAGAGCATCTAGAAAGAAGCACAGATTTGGGAACACCATGATTTTAGCCTGGCTAGAGCAAGGATGAGTTCAGACCTACATAAGTGAATGACAGATTAAAAAAAAAAATTAATATTAATAAATGAAAATTGTCACTATTTGGTTTTTGAAACAAGGTATTGAAGCAGTCACTATATACACATGAACTAAGAGCAAAGTATGGACTACTCCCTCAATGTACATGGAGTCTAACTGATAGTCTCAATGATTTCACAATTTACTTGGTTGAAAATATCTTTTCTACCAGTATTTATTGAGGCTAATTTAGTTAAAGCACAGTATTCACTTTAGTTTAAAATGCTATTTCTTCAATATCAGTAATATATAGCTCCATCTGAAGGCAAAGAAAAGCAAAATAAAAAAATAAAAAAATAAAACTTTAATATATTACTTTTTTTTTTTTTTTAAATACAGGCCGTTACTGGATTACAAACAATTTCTGCTCCTAAGTTTGTCTTTAAGTTGAATTTCTATGTAAATTGGAACAGTTAGATATGGTTCATATCTGACATGAGTTACTCAAGTTTTGTCTTAGTATATAGTATAGAATGTATTATCTATGCATAACATAAATTTAAGAAATAATTCCAGATACACTGAGTGTCTTTAACATAATACTACAGCAATAATAATAATTTTAATGCATATTATTTAATATGCTTCATAACTGTCATCAGTTTGTTATTATGAACCATTGTACACACTTCAAATTTTAATATAATAGACTTTTCAGGAATTTATTCATAACTAGCTTATAAGGAAATAAGACAGTGATAATCAAGAATTGCCTATAAATTATCAATCTTTGTGTCTAGTTTAAGAATACACAATCTTAAACTAGATACAAAGATTGATAATTAAAATTTTTAACATAAACAACAAAGAAAGCCTTCAAAATTTGAATGAAAACATAAAACCAAAATTTCAAATTAAAATATTATTTTCAAATAATATTGTACTTAAAAGAAAATATTATATAACTGTTAAAAAGGCCATGAAAGTTTATGTATTCTATTTTAGAAAAAAATTAACAGTTATTAGGTAAGACAAATATATGTTATGTATATATTTTTTTATGTTAGTTGCTATGCTATGGAATACTTACTTACTTAGAAATTTATGATAGTATATCTTAATGTCTTACTATCTTAACAGCCAGAAACATTGTCTGATATACTGCCAGAAGATGATCCCCTCAGGGCAGAAGGCACTCACTGTGACTGAGGAATAGCTGCTTCCTCCGAGTAGAGCTGACCTTAATTATATGAAAGGAGAAACACTTTGGGGACCTTCATTTGCTGATGGGGCATGATTCAAAATGAGAAGAAATAGCTGCAAACATCCATTAATAACTGGAACATGAAATGTATGAAGTATGAATCTAGGAAAATTGGAAGTTGTCAAAAATGAAATGGAACGCATAAAGATCAATATCCTAGGCATTAGTGAGCTGAAATATACTGGTTTTGGTCATTTTGAATCAGACAAGCATATGATCTACTATGCCATGAATGACAAGTTGAAGAGGAATGGTGTGGCATTCATTATCACAAAGAATGTTTCAAGATATATCCTGAAATACAATGTTGTCAGTGATAGGATAATATGCATATGCCTACAAAGGAGACCAGTTAATACTACTATTATTCAAATTTACACACCAACTACTAAAGCCAAAGATAAGGAAATTGAAGATTTTTACCAACTTCTGCAGTCTGAAATTGATTGAATATGCAATCTAGATGTGTTGGTTATCATGGTGACTGGAAACAAAGTAAGAGTTACTGGTAGTTGGAAGATATGGCCTTAGTGATAGAAATAACACTGCAGATAGCATGGTAGAATTTTGCAAGACCAATGATTTATTCATTGAAAATTCCTTTTTTTGACAACATAAATGGCATCTATACACATGGAGCTTGCCTGATGGAGTATGCAGGAATCACATTGACTACATCTGTGGCAAGAAGCGATAGAGAAGCTCAATATTTAGCCAAAACAAGGCCAGGAGCAGATTGTGGAATAGACCATCAATAGCTCATATGCAAGTTCAAGTTGAAGCTGAAGACAATTAAAACACCTCAATGAAAGCCAAAATATGACCTTGATTATTTCACTCCTGAATTTAAAGACCATCTGTAAAACAGATTTGATGCATTGAACACCAGTGAAAACCAGAGGAATTGAGGAATGACATCAACAACATTATCCATGAAGAAACAAAAAGGTCATTAAATTTAAGACAGGAAAGGAAGAAAAGACCAAAATGAATGTCAGAAGACACTCTGAAACTTGCCCTTGAATGGAGATAAGCTAAAGCAAATAAAAGAAATGACAATATAAAAGAGCTGAACGGATGATTTCAAAGAGAAGCTAGAGATGAAAAAAATCAATCATTGTAATGAAAGCCACAAAGACCTGGAGTTAGAAATCCAAAAGGGAAGAACATGATCATCATTTCCGAGGCTGAAAGAACTGAAGAAAAAATTCAAGCCTTGGGTTACAATAATGAAGCATCAAAAGAAGTTGGAAGGAATACATAGAATCATTATACCACAAATAATTGGTTGATGTTCATCTATTTCAGAAGGTGGCATATGATCAAGCACCAATAGTATTTAAAGAAGTAGAAGCTGCACTGAAGGACTTGGGAAAGAACAAGGCTCCAGGAACTGGCAGAATATCCACTGAGATGGTTCAACAAATGGATGCCAGACTGGAGGCACTCACTCATCTATGCCAAGAAAATTGGAAGAGAGCTACCTGGACAACTGACTGGAAGAGATACATATTTGTACCCATTCCAAAGAAAGATGATCCCACAAAATGTGGAAGTTATCAAATAATATCATTAATATTATACGCAAGTAAAATATTAATGAAGATAATTTAAAAATGGTTGCAGCAATGTATTGACAGGGATCTTCCAGAAATGCAAGCTGGATTCAGAAGAGGATGTGGAATGAGGAATCATTGTTGATGTCAGATGGATGGATCTTTGCTCAAAGCAAAGAATACCAGGAAGATATTTACTTTTTGTTGTTGTTGTTGACCCTCCAAAAGTATTTGACTGTGTGGATCATAATAAATTATGGATAACATTAAGAAGAATGGGCATTCCTGAACACTTAATTGTGTTCATGAGGAACCTGTACATAGAACAGGAGGCTATCATTCAAACAGAACAAAGGGAAACTGCATGGTTTAAATAAGGAAGGGAATGAGTCAGAGTTGAATCCTTTCACAGTATTTATTCAATCTGTATGCTGAGAAAATAATGCAAGAAGCTGGACTACATGAAGAAGAGCTTGGCATCAGGATTGAAGGAAGACTCATTAACAACCAGCAATATGTAGATGACACAACTTTGCTTGCTGAAAGTGAGGATGACTCAAAGCACTTACTGATGAAGATAAAAGACTACAGTCTGGGGTATGGATTACATCTCAACATAAAAAAAAAAAAAATGAAAATCCTCATAACTGGACCAATAAGCAGCATCAAGATCAATGGAGAAAAGATTGAAGTTGTCAAAGATTTCATATTACTTGGTTCCACAATCAACACCAATGGAAGCAGCAGTCAAGACATCAAACAACGTATTGCACTGGGCAAATCTGCTGCAAACACTTCTTTAAGGTGCTGAAGAACAAACTCCTCATATGCAAAATCAACTTCAAGTTGAAGACAATTAAAGCAAGTTCATCAAATATGATCTTGAATATATCCCCTCTGAATTTAGAGACCATCTAAAGAATAGATTTGATGCATTGAACACCAATGACTGAAAACCAGAATTGCGGGATGACATCAAGAATATCATCCATGAAGAAAGCAAGAAGCAACATCACAACTCAAAAGCATCAACTCTTCTTCAGTGTTCATTATTCGTTGTCCAGCTTTCACTGCATATGAGGTGATTGAAAATACCATGGCTCGGGCACTATTTTCCCTATACATTTTTAAATAATGCTTTTATTCATATAGAGATGTTTTTATTTATCATCCATGTTTATATCATTCTCTCTTTCTCTTTTTCCTTCTGCTTCTTTTCCTCTCAGTCTTTTTCCCTCTCTTTCCCTCTTCCTTTTTTGTTTTTCTTCTGTGTCCCCCTTCTTTCTTCTTTCTTGAACCAAGATAATCAGGAGAGAAAAGAAATATGTAAGAGAAATTTTCACTCATTATTATTTCACCCAGTACAGGAGGTTTTAGAAAGTGTGAGTTAAACAAGGTGTTGCTGTGATTTTTAACTATCATCTATTAATCAAATTTCATCATCAGTGAAATTTCTTTTTGTTCACTGACAGCTTGTGCACTCAGTTATTTCTATCTTCCTGGAAATCCCTAGATGACAACCTAATCACTAAAGACATATGTAATGGCCTTGTTCTTTGCCAATTCCTTCAGTGAAGCTTCAATTTCTTCCTTCAATACCATTGGTTCTTAATCATATGCCATTCCTGAAATGGGTGAACATTGAGCAATTCTTTTTGGTACAGGGACTCTGTGTATTCCTGCCATGTACTTTTGATGCTTCCTGTGGCATTCAATATTTTGCTCATAGAATGTTTCAATGTTGCAACTCGAGGCTTAAATTTTTCCTCACTTCTTTCAGCTTGAGAAAGGCTGAGGATGTTCTTTCCTTTTAGTTTTCCAACTCCAAGTCTTTGCACATTTCATGCAAAAGACTTGGAGTCTTTGCACATTTCATGCAAACACTTGGCTTTGTCTGCTCAAGCTCTTTGAAATTTTCTGTTCAGCTCTTTTATCTTGTCATTTCTTCCATTTGCTTTAACTACTCTCCATTGAAGGGCAAGTTTCAGAAACTCATCTGTCATCCATTTTAGTTTTTTCTTCTTTTCTCACTTTTTTAATAACTTCTTGCTTTCTTCATGGATGACGTTCTTGATGTCATCCTGCAATTCTTCTGGTTTTCAGTCATTGGTGTTCAATGCATCAAATCTATTCTTTAGATGGTCTCTAAATTCAGAGGGAATATATTCAAGATCATATTTGATGAACTTGCTTTAATTGTCTTCAACTTGAAGTTGAACTTGCATATGAGGAGTTAATGATCTGTTCCACAATTAGCTCCTGGCCTTGTTTTGGCTGAAGATATTGAGCTTTTTCATGTCCTCTTGCCACAGATGTAGTCAAACTGATTCTTGTGTACTCCATCTGGTGAAGTCCATGTGTATAGCCACCATTTGTGTTGTGAAAAAAATGCATTTGCAATGAACAAGTCATTGGTCTTGCAAAATTCTATCATGAGATCCCCAGCATTATTTCTCTCACCAAGGCCAAATTTTTCAACTACTGGTGATTCTTATTTGTTTCCTACTTTTGCATTCCAGTCACCAGTGATAATCAATACATGTTGATTGCACATTTGATCAATTTCAGACTGCAGAAGTTGATGAAAATCTTAAATTTCCTCATCTTTGGCTTTGGTTGTTGGTGTATAAGTTTGAATAATCATAGTATTAACTGGTTTTCCTTGGGGGCATATGGATATTATCCTATCACTGACGACATTGTACTTCAGGACCTATCTTAAAACATCCTTTGTGATGATAAATGCCATGCCATTCCTCTTTAAATAGTCATTCTTTGCATAGTAGATTATATGTGTGTCTGATTCACAATGGCCAAAACCAGTCCGTTTCAGCCTAGGATATCAATCTTTATGCACTCTATCTCATTTTTGACAACTTCCAATTTTCCTAGATTTATACTTCATACATTCCATGTTCTTGTTATTAATGGATGTTTGTAGATGTTTCTCCTCAATTTGAGTCATACCACATCAGGAAATGGAGGTCTCGAAAACTTTAACCTGTCCATATCAGTAAGGTTGGTTCTACTCTGATGATGCAGCTCTTTCCTAGTCGTATTTTGAAAGCCTTCTGACTGAAGGGGTTTGTTCTCCTACACTGTATCAGGTAATGTTTCTGGGCCATTCATAAAGTTGTGCAGTAGTGTATCAGACAGGGTTTCTCTGCTATTCATAAGGATGTCATTGAATAAATAAGATATTACACTTCTCCATCTTACCCAGAGAAATAGTATGAAATGAGTGAAGAGAGCCACTGTCATACTAAAACACCAGACTTACTTTCTGTTAAAGATAAAAGCTAAGGGTTATATTGAAAGATAAAATATTTTGCAAAATAGGGAGGCACAAAAGCATGTGGGCACAATGCTGTAGTGTATTTTGAATGGTGGAGAGAGAGAACAATTTTTATAAGGTGAAACAAAGGTAGACACAGAGAAAGAGGAGCATGACAAAATGTTACAGAGGTTTGTTAAAATGTAATCTTAAACAATTAACAACAGTATCTTTACTTGTTACATCTTGAGATTTAAAAAGACATTATGTCATAAGAAAATTGAGTCACATCTGTATGTCTGCTTCTCCCCTTATCTTAAGGTAACAGGTTTATGACTACCTGGTTACAGGTTTGCAAACAGCAGAAAAGGAATACAAGATGACAGTGAGTGAAAATGAAATATGATTAAGACCTGGCTAATTGAGCTTACTTCATTTTGGTTAGAGAGTGAGATAGTTATAGATTTTTTATAAAACATTATCAATTTTAATCTAATTTTCTGATCTCCAAGGCACATGCTTGAGCAAGGTATAATCTTAAAATCAAGCTGAGGAAAACACTGTTAACAGACACCTTCAAAACACAATTCCTCATCCAATCCAGAAATCCTGACTCTTCCTCTCTTATTATAAGCAATTACATTCTCACAAAAAGGGTGAATTATCTCTTGAGAACAGAAGTTAAGATTTTAGTTTAATTCAGAATGGAGATTTAAATTAGGCCTGAAGTCACCCTTTTCAGTTATGCCAGTACCCATTTCAAGGCTTAAAGTACACAAACACTGCTATTAATATAAACACAGGATATGAATGAAAACAAATCTCTGAGAAGCTAGCATTTAACAAAATAGATATTCACAGCGAGATACGTGATTGGAGTGCCTACATTCTCTGACATCTGCTGTACCCAGAAATTTTGTAAATTGTCTGAAATTCTCATTGCACATGGGCTACTTTTAACATTTTTTTTCCCTTGTATTTTTCATGTTTTCCACTTGACCAATCTTGAGTACCTTTAGAAAAGAAAAATTCAATTGTTATTAGTTACTAGGTAATATAAGGATATAGTGACATAGTACCTATTATACTAGTCTCTCAAAGTGAATGTATCAAACATTCATGAGGAAAGATTATACTATCATTAGGACATGGAACTTCTGCTAGTTCACCAAGTAAGACAAATTGAAATTTCAGTCTTTCACTGAGTTAACAGAGGTCCAAATAACTTTTTAATTTTATATTTTCAAATTGGAACAGAGTGGTTCATATACAGATTGATGGATACATAAAAAATATACGTATAAATTTTTTTTATACATGCACACAAACTGATCTCTGTAACAAGGTGCATTTTTCTCTTTAAAATAGAGATAAATTCACATTATCTGACATAAAAATTTCCATAGTATATTAAACATTTTAGGTGCTTCATTTTTATCACAGTAATTTTTAATTCTTCTTTTCAAAATATCAATTTATAAAATAATATTTTAATGAAAATCATCAATCAATAGATAAATATTAAAAATTTTAGTTTTAATTTTGACATTCTGAAAACATACAAGAGAATGAGGAAAATAAAGATTAAACTAATATTGAATATTTTGAAAGTTGTGACATTGTTGTTCTTGTTGCTAGGTGCCACTGAGTTGGCTCCAACTCATAGCAACCCTGTGTACAACAGAACGAAACACTGCCAGGTCCTGTGTCAGCCTAACAACAATCCTTGCTATACCTGAGCCCATCCTTATGGCCACTGTGTCAATCCATCTCCTTGAGGGTCTTCCCCTTTTTTGTTGACCCTCTACTTTACAAAGCGTGATATCTTTCTCCATGGAATGGTCCCTTCTGACAATATGACCAAAGTAAGTGAGATGAAGTCTGGCCATTTTGGCTTCCAAAGAGTATTTCTGCTGCATTTGTTCCAGGACAGATCTGTTAGTTTTTCTGGCAGCCTATGGTACTTTCAGCATTCTTAGGTAATACCACAATTCAAAAGCATCAACTCTTCCGTCTTCCTTATTCATAGTCCAGCTCTCACATGTATATGAGGAGATTGAAAATACCATGGCTTCAGTTAGGCATACCTAAGTCTCTAAAGAGACATCCTTGCTCTTTAACACTTCAGAGAAGCCTTTTGCAGCAGATTTACCCAGTGCTGTACATCCTCTGATGTCTCGACTGCTGCTTCCATTGGTGCTGATTGTGGAATAAAGTAATATGAAATCTTTGATAACTTCAATCTTTTCTCCATTGATCATGATGCTGCTTATTGGTCCAGTTGTGAGGATTTTTGTTTTTCTTTATGTTGAGATACTTCAGACTGTAGTCTTTGATCTTCATCAGTAAGTGCTTCAAGTTATTCTTAGTTTCAGCAAGCAAAGTTTTGTCATCTCTGTATTGCAAGTTGTTAATGACTTTTCCTCCAATTGTGATGCCATGTTCTTCTTCATATAGTTCAGCTTCTCAGATTATTTTCTCAGCATACAGATTGAATAAGTATGGTGAAAGGATGCAACCCTGATTCACTCCCTTCCTGATTTTAGGCCATGCAGTAACACCTTGTTCTGTTCAAATGACAACCTCCTGATCTGTGCACAGGTTCCTCATGAGCACAATTAATTGTTCTGGAATTCTCGTTCTTCTCAATGTTATCCATAACTTGTTATGATACTCACAAATGTGTGTTTTTGCATAGTCAATAATACATAAATGAACATCTCTCTGGTATTCTTTGCTTTCAGCCAACAGCCATCTGACATCAGTAATGATATACCTTGTTCCACTCTTCTTCTGAATACAGGTTGCATTTCTGGAAGTTCTTTGTCAATATACTGCTGCAACCACTTTTGAATTATGTTCAGCAAGATTTTATTTTCTTGTGATGTTAATGATATTGTTTGATAGTTTCCAATTTCTGTGAGAACACATTTCTTTGGAATGGGTACAAGTATGGATATCTTCCATATTGAAAGATATAATAGCAAATATTTTGAAAGTTGTGACATTATATTATCAATATGGACATGAAATGAACATTCTAATACAATTATCAGAATTGTTAAAACTAAAAAAAATCAAACCTTACAGACCTTTAAAACTTGTTGACTCATCTATCAGGCCAAGTCTAAGGATCTACAGTTATTAAAGTGTCAAAATCCCAATATTTGAAAGTATTTATTGGGTCAATAAGTTTACAAACAATTGTCTTTATTATAACTATACATTATTTTCTATTTATACTTATGAATATAGTAGATCATTACATAGCACAATGTTTTTAAAATTGTTTTGTTCACAGAGCAACATAAAATGGTCTTAGTGAACTTTCCTGTTTATTTTCTAAGAATATTCATAATTCCATTGATTACACCAAAAGGATCTGTAATTTATATTATTTTTATTCATTTCACTTTTTAGGTAAAGATAAAATTTTAAAAGTGATTTTTTTTTTTGTAAAATATACTACATTTCTACTAGAATCTATTCAAAACATATAATTCATCTAGGTAGTCTTTCAAACACTTCAGAGTAAATGAAGGACAATACAGATTATATAAATGCAGGCCATTGTTTTTCTACCTGGGTAGATTTTTAAAATATAAGATGAAATTTTAAAATTTCTAACAGCATTGTTGTTGTTGTTATGTGCCGTCAAGTCAAACCCGACTCATAGCGACCCTTCCTTGGGTTTCCGAGGCAGTATCACTATGGAAGTAGATTGCCTCATCTTCCGTCCGAGGAGTGGCTGGTGGGTTTGAACTGTCAGCCTTCTGGTTAGCAGTCAAGTGCCTTATGCACTACACTACCAGAACTCTCAACAGCATATTTACAAAAATATTAAATATTTTAACTAATTTACTCAGAAAGGCATCTATGCCTTGATTAGCTTCTGTCTTACTAAAATGAAAGCTTTTCTTAAAACTAACCTGATTTTCATGAAGCCAATGCACACTCATTTCAATATTATATCTAAGTGGAATGTAGTTTGCTCTCTAGCAATACAAGCCACTTCTGCATATATTTACCAATTTCTATTTACTTAACAGACTACATTTTCTTGCTTACTAAGTTTCACTTATCATTACCTTTCATAATGATATCTTGAAACTCATGAAAATCACACATCTGTTTTAGCTTTTTTATTGTTTTGAAATTCTACTGAGTGTCAGAAGATTGAATAAGATATGCAACACAAAACAAAACAAAACAAAAATTAAAGCAAACAAAAAGAATCTAATCAAAGGATAGTGTACTTTCAATTCACATATAATTGTAACAGCTGCCTCTGCTCTGTCACAAATTATTAACTACTATTTGGTTTAGGCATTTTATATACATATTTCACAATTTTATTCTTACAGTAATATAACATCATAAATATTTTATATAATATTATCAGTTGAGAAAATTGAAGTTCAACAAGTTCAAGTGGGAAACAGGTAGTAAATCAAGAATGTAATTTCAGGTTTGGCTGGAATTAAAATACATATGAAATCTGAAAGTGATTCTTTCTTGTCAATTTTTTTTAGAATTTTATGTATAATTATACAAATGTCCTGGAGGAAGTGCAACTGGAATGCTCCTTGGAGGCAAGAATGGCCAGACTTTGTCTCACACACTTTGGTCATGTTGTCAGAAGGGACCATGCCCTGGAGAAAGATGTCATGCTTGGTAAGGTGGAGGGTCAGTGAAAGAGGGGAAAGCCCTCAACAAGATAGATTGACACAGTGGCTGTGGCGATGGGCTCAAGTATAGCAAGGATCGTGGAGCTGGTGCAGGACTGGGTGGTATTTCATTTTGCTGTGCACAGGGTAGCTAAGAGACAACTTGATGACACTTAACAACATAACAACAAACATACATGGTTTTTATACTATATATATGTATAGAGTCTGGATTCATCTAAAGAAACAAAACTATTCTGGTTCAAGCAGAAATGAATTTAATAACAGAAAATTAAGTTTTACAAAAATTACTGAACATCCTACCAGAATCAGTGGTATTTGCTTTCCCTGTCAGTGAAGGTGCAATCTAACATGAAGAAACTATTGCTGCTGCTATTACTACTGCAGTCCCTACAAATACCTTACACTGATGGATCTGGTAGCTAGAATCTGGAATACAGAGACTAGTAACAACCCAACCAACATCCAGTCTTGCTTGCCAATTTAAACAAGAAGAGGTAAATGGTTTCAGCTTTCTTTCAATTTCCAAATCTAAGAGAATAAATCTCATAAGAAAATTTTAAACAACAGCTAGAACCCTAGACACAGGAGATCTTTGAACTATAAATTTTAGTCTTATATATTTGGTATTATCTAGGAGAACAGAGAAGTGGATGTGAATGCTGAATGTTAATTGTCCTTACTGAGCACTATATATATATAAACCAAACTCACTGCTGTCAAGTCCATGCCAACTCATAGCGACTCCTTCTGGTTAGCAGTCAAATTCTTTAGGCACTAAGACACCAGAGCTCCCGTATATATATACGGGAGCTCTGGTGGAATAGTGCCTAAGACATTTGACTACTAACCAGAAAGCTGGTGTATACATACATATATACATACATACATATATATGTATATATATATATATGTGTGTGTATATATATATACATACATATACATATATCAAACAAAACTCACTGCCATATACTCAATTCCAACTCATAGCTACCCTCACTGGGTTTCCAAGGCTGTAAAGCTTTACAGAAGCAGACTGTCTCCTCTTTCTAATGAAAGTTGCTAGTGAGTTAGAACCACCAACATTTTGGTGAATAACCAAATGCCTTAAACACTACACCACTATATACAATTTGTTTGTTTGTTTTGATTTTAGGGTGACTTTTCTTGTCTTAGATGACAGTGAACAGAAGTGTAGTGTGAATTCTTTTCTGGGATTTGCTAAGACTAATTTTTTTTCATAAAGAATATAAAAATCTTTAACTGTATCACACTTAATTCCTTTTTCAAACTCTCTATGTCATATATTCTAAATGTTTGATTTTTAACAATTCTTCCAGCAAAGTAACCTGAGGACCATTTAGAATATAGGACATAGAGAGAGTTTGAAAAAGGCATAAATGTGATTGAGTCAAAGATTTTTATATTCCTTATGAAATAAATTAGTCTTAGCAAATCCCAGCAAATAATCAGGAAAACATTCAATCTTTTCTGTTATTAGTGCCCTCTAGCTGGTCCTACTCATGGAGACACTACGTACAACAGAACCAAATACTGCCCAGCACTACACCATCCTCACAAACTTTGCCATGTTTAAACTCATTGTTTCACTCATGATGTCAATTAATCTTATTGGGGGTCTTGCCCTTTTTGTCTCACCCTCTACCTTGCCCAGCATGATATCCTTCTCCGGGGACTGTTCCTGTCTAACAATAAGATCAAAATATGAAAGACAAAGTCTGGCCACTCTTGGTTCTAAAGAACATTCTCCCTGTACTTCCTCTAAGACAGATTTGCTTGTTCTTCTTGCAGTCTATGGTGCTTTTGATATTCTTCACCAACATTACAATTCAAAAGATCATTTCTTTTAGTCCTCTTTATTCACTGTCTAGCTCTCACATGGACATGAAACTATTGAAAATACCATGGCTCAGATCAGGCGTACCTTAGTCTTCAAAATGACATCATTGCTCTTAAATACTTTAAATAAATATTTTACAGCAGAATTTTCCAATGCAATATGTCATTTGATTCCTTGACTGTCACTTCCATGGTTGTTGATTTTGGATGGAAGTAAAATGAAATCTTCCACAATTTCAATCTTTTTTCTTTTTATCAAGATGTTGATTTGTTCAGTTGTGAGGGTTTTTGTTTTTTCTATGGTGAAGTATAATCCATATTTAAAGCTGTAATCTTTGATCTTCATCAGTAATCACTTCAAGTCTTGGTTATCAGCAAGCAGGTTGTGTCATCGGCATATTGCAGGTCGTTAATGAGTCTTGCTCTGATCCTGATGTCATGATCTTCTCCATATAATCTGGCTTCTCTGATTACTTCCTCAGCATGTTGTTGTTGATAGGTGCCCTCAAGTCATTTCTGACTCACAGTGACCCTATGTCCAATAGAACAAAACACTCCATGGTCCTGTGCCAGCTCCACAATCCTTGCTATACTTGAGCCCATCGCCACAGCCACTGTTTTATACCATCTCACTGAGGGCCTTCTCTATGTTCGTCAACTATCCACCTTACCAATCATGGCATCCTTTTCCAGGGCATGGTCCCTTCTGACAACAAGACTAAAGTAGGTGAGACAACATCTGGCCATTCTCCCTTCCAAGGAGCATTCCAGCTGCACTTCCTCTAGGACAGATATGTTAGAATTTCTAGCAATCCATGGTATTCTCAGCATTCTTTGCCAGCACCACAACTCAGAAGCATCAACTTTCCTTTGGTCTTCTTTATATTCATTGTTCAGCTCTCACATGCATATGAGGTGACTGAAAATACCATGACTTGAGTCAGATGCATCTTAGTCCTTGAGACATCTTTGCTCTTCAGCACTTAAAAGTGGTCCTTTGTAGCCAATTTACCTATGGTGATAAACATTGTCTGATATCTTGACTGCTGCTTTCATTCGCATCTATTGTAGAACCAAGCAATGTGAAGTCTTTGAGAACTTCAATCTTTTCTCCATTTATTGTGATGGTGGTTATAGGTCCAGTTATGAGGATTTTTTGTTTTATTTATACTAAGATGTAATACATATTTCAGAGTATAGTCTTTAATACTTATCAGTAAGTGCTTCAAGACATCCTCATCTTCAGCAAGCAAAGTTGTGTCATGAGCATATTGCACATTGTTAATGATTCTTCTTCCAATCCTGATGCCATGTTCTTCTTCATACAGTCCAGCTTCTTGGATTATTTGCTCAGCATATATACTAAATAAGTATGGTGAAAGGATACAACCCTGACACATTCCCATTTGATTTTAAACCATGCAGTGCCCCTTGTTCTGTTCGAATGACAGCTTCCTGGTCTATGTACAGGTTCTTCATGAGTACAATTAAGTGTGGTGGAATTCCCATTCTTCTCAGTGTTACCCATAATTTGTTACGATCCACATAATCAAATGCCTCTGCATAGTCAATAAAACATAAGTAAACATCTTTCTGGAATTCTTTACTTTGAGCCAAGATCCATTTGACATCAGCAATGAC
The DNA here is from genome assembly GCF_000298275.1 of Orycteropus afer afer. Taxonomy (NCBI): domain Eukaryota; kingdom Metazoa; phylum Chordata; class Mammalia; order Tubulidentata; family Orycteropodidae; genus Orycteropus; species Orycteropus afer. The sequence goes on from NW_006921678.1 coordinate 368,587, forward strand.
ATCCTTTGCTCCAGATCCTCTTCTGAATCCAGCTTGCATTTCTGGGAGTTCTCTGTCAATATACTGCTGCAACCATTTTTGAATTATCTTCAGTAGCATTTTCACTTGTGAGTAATATTAATGATGTTGTATAATTTCCACATTCTGAGGGATCGCCTTTCTTTGGAAAGGGGAAAATATGGATCTCTTCCAGTCAATTGACCAGGTACCTGTCTTCCAAATCTCTTGGCATAACCGAGTGAATTCCTGCAGCAGGGAATCCATTTGTTGAAATATCTCAGTGGGTATTCTGTCAATTCCTGGTGACTTGTTCTTGGCCAATACCTTCAGTGCAGCTTCAACTTCTTCCTTCCAAACCATGGGTTTTTGATCATATGCCACCTCCTGAAATGAATGAAGAACAACCAGTTCTTTGTGATACAATGACTCTGTGTATTTCTTCCATATTCTTTTAATACTTCTTGCATCATTTAATATTTTGCCCATAGAATTTTTCAATATTGCAACATAAGGCTTAATTTTTTCCTCACTTCTTTCAGCTTGAGAAATGCTGAGCGTGGTCTTCCCTTTTGGTTTTCTAACTTCAGTTCTTGGCACATTTCATTATAGTAATTGGCTTTGTCTGCTCAAGCTGCTCTTTGAAATCTGCTCAGCTCTCTTATCTTGGCATTTCTTCCATATACTTTAGCTACTCTCTGCTCAAGGGCAAGTTTCAGAGTCTATTCTGACATGCAGTTTTTTTTTTTTTTTTCTTTTTTCCTTTCTTGTCTTTTTAATGATCTCTTGCTTTCTTCATGGATAATGTTCTTGATGTCATCCCATAGTTCTGGTTTTCAGTGCATCAAATCAATTCTTAAGATGGTCTCTAAATTCAGGAGGGATATATTTAAGGCCATATTTGGGCTCTCATGGACTTGTTTTAATTGTCTTCAACTTCAAGTTGAATTTGCATATGAGCAGTTGATGGTCTGTTCCACCATCAGCTCCTAGTCTTGTTTTGGCTAAAGATATTGAGCTTTTCCATCTCCTCTTGCAACAGATGTAGTCAATCTGATTTGTGTATACTCCTTCTGATGATGTCCATGTGTATAACTGCTGTTTGTGCTGTTGAGAAAAGCTATTTGTATTGAATAAGTCATTGATCTTGCAAAATTCTATCATGCAGTCTCCAGCATTATTTCTGTCATCAAGACCAATTTTTACAACTACTGATTACTCTTCCTTGTTTCCAACGTTTGCATTCCGGTCACCAGTGATAATCAACACATCTTGTTTGAATCTTTGGTCAATTTCAAATTGCAGAAGTTGGTAAATATCTTCAATTTCTTCATCTTTGAATTTGGTAGTTGGTGCATGAATTTGAATAATAGTCATATTAACTAGTCTTCCTTGTAGGCCTATGGATATTATCCCATCACTGACATCATCGTACTTCAGGACAGATCTTGAAATATCCTTTGTGATGATGAATGCCACACCATTCCTCTTCAAACTGCCATTTCTGGCATAGTAGATTGTCTGGTAGTCCGATTCAAAATGGCCAAAACTAGTTAATTACAGCTCACTAATGCCTAAAATATCAATCTTTATGCATTCCATTTCATTTTTGACAACTTACAATTTTCCTAGATCCATACCTCATACATTCCATGTTCCAATTATTAACGGATGTTTGCAGCTGTTTCTCCTCAAATTGAGTTGTGCCACACCAGTAAATGGGAGTCCCAAAAGCTTTATTTTATCCGTATCATTAAGGTTAGTTCTACTCTGTTGATGCAGTGCTTTCCCACTCATATTTTGAGTTCCTTCCAACTGAAGGGGCTGGTTTTCCTGAATTTTATTAGACAATGTTTCTGGGCTACTTATAAAGTTTCCCAGTAATGTATCAGACAGTGTTTCTCTGCTATTCATAAGGTTTTCCCTGGCTCATTCTTAGAGAAGTGGATGGCTTCTTTCTTCTTCTTAGTTTGTCTCAGCATACAGATCAAATAATTATGGTGGAAGGAAACATCCCTGACACACATCTTTTATGATTTTAAACAATGCAGGATCCCCTTGTTCTGTTGGAACAACTGCCTCTTGGTCTATGTAAAAGTTCCACATGAGCACAATTAAATTTTCTGGAGTTTCCACTCTTCACAATATTATCCATAATTTTTTTATGATTCACACTGTTTAATACCATTGCATAGTTAATGAAACACAAGTAAACATCTTTCTAGTATTCTTTGTTTTCAACCAAGAACCATCTGACATCAGTAATGATATCCCTTTATTCCATGTCCTCTTCTGAATCTAGTTTAAAATTCTGGAAGATGCTATCAATATATTGTTGCAACCATTTTTGTACTATCTTCAGCAATGTTTTATTTATATGTGACATTAATATTATTGTTCAATAATCTCTGCATTCTGTTGAATCATCTTCCTTTGCAATTAACACTAATATGGATCTCTTCCAGTCAGTTGGCCAGGTACTCTCTTCCAAATTTCTGTGCATAGACAAGTTAGCACCTCCAGTGTAGCATCCATTTATGGAAACATCTCAGTGGGTATTCTATTAATTACTGGAGCCTTGCTTTTTGCTAATTCCTTCAGTTCAGCTTTGACTTCTTCCTTCAATACCATTGGTTTTTGATCATATGTTACCTTATGAAATGGTTGAACATGAACAAATTCTTTTTTATACAGTGATTCTGTATAAAATCTTTTCTTGGCTCTTCCTGTGTAGTTTTTCAATAATGCAACAAGCAAATTAAATTTTTCTTCAGTTCTTTAAGCTTGAAAAATACTGAGTGTATTCCTAATCTTTTATTTTACCTCCAAGTCTTTGCACATTTCCTTATAGTACTTTATTTTGTCCTTTGAGCTACTTTTTGAAATCTTTTGTGAGATGTTTTAGTTCAGCATTTCTTTCGTTTGCTTTTGCTACTTTCCTTTCAAGAGCAAGTTTCAGAGTCTCTTCTGATACTCATTTTGGTCTTTTCTTCATTTCTTGTCTTTTTAATGACCATTTACTTTCTTTATTTATGATGTTCTGGATGTCATCCCACAACTTGCCTTGTCTTTGGTCACTGGTGTTCAAAACATCAAATCTAATTTTCAGGAGAACTCTAAATTCAAGTGAGATGTGCTCAAAGTCTTATTTTGATTCTCATGGATTTGTCTAATATTCTTTAGCTTCAGTTTAAATTTTCTTATGAGCAAATGATTGTCTGACCACAGTTGGCCTCTGACCACAGTTGGTCTCTGATTGATGATATTGAGCTTCTCCATCACCTCTTTACATAGATGTAGTTAATTTGATTCCTGTGTATTTCATTTTATGTTGTTTAAAAAGATAGTTGCAACAAATAAGTCATTGGTTGGTCATGCAAAATTCTATCATGTAATCTCAGGCGTTATTTCTATCACTGAGACATATTTTCTAACTACCAATGCTTTTTGTTTCCAACTTTCGCACTTTGATCACCATTAATTGTCAATATATCTTGAGTATATGTTTGGTCAATTTCTGACTGCAGAACTGGCCATGAACTTCTTCTTAGTCAGTCTTGGTCTGGAAGCTCCACGGAAATCTGTCTACTATGAGTAGCTCTGCTGGTATTGAAAGCCTTGTAGCATAGTTTCCAGCATCACAGCAATGCACACGTCTCCACAGTATGGCAAACTGATGTATCAGTGATAGCTTAGTTCTTCAGTGCACTTCATTTAAATTCAAGAAAATACTTATTATTGATGACAAAGATGAAGTTCAACTTATTGTTTTAAAAAATTTGTTTATTTTGAAAATAAACTCTTTCAGTAATAGTTGTCATATTTTTTTCCTTAACCTCTCTTGTTACTTCTGCTTGCCATTCTCTTTGCCCTCCCACCACACACTTCATAATATGGTGGTCTTTCTTTACTATCTTGGGAGCTCTGGTGGTATAGTGCCTAAGGCATTTGACTGCTAACCAGAAGGCTGGCAATTCAAACCCACTCCTTGGAAGGAAGTTTGGGCAATCTATTTATATAAAAATATTGCAATGATGTACAGTAAAAAGAGAGTCCAAAAATGGACTCCAAAATTGTATAGGTTATATATGATCAAGTAACCATAACATGAAATACTTTTTAAAAACAATAAGAACATTATTATTTCATAAGCAACTATAGCAACTATAGCAGTGCTGCAAAATTGAATAGCGCATTTAAATATTGCTGAATCTTAAGTAACACATTTAGATAAAAGTTATTCCATCACCTAATGCTGATTTATTATCCCCCACCCCCTTAAACTTCTCTTTAATTAGTTGAACTTCATCTTTGTCAGTTGAAGAGAAACAGCCACAGACATCCATTAATCATCGGAACATGGAATGTACGAAGTATGAATCTAGGAAAATTGGAAGTTGTCAAA
>NW_006921678.1:375558-382729 GCF_000298275.1 Orycteropus afer afer
AAGAATGGCCAGACTTCGTCTCACCTATTTTGGTCATGTTGTCAGAAGGGACCATTCCCTGGAGAAGGATGTCATGCTTGGTAGGGTGGAGGGTCGACAAAAGAGGGGGAGGCCTTCAACGAGATGAATTGATATGGTGGCTGCAATGATGAACTCAAGTATAGCAGGGATTGTGGGGCTGGCTCGGGATCGGGCAGTGTTTCGTTCTGCTGTGCCTGGGGTCGCTATGAGTTGGAAATGACTCGATGTCACTTAACAACAACAACAACAACATCTTTGTCATCAATAAGTGACTTTTCCTGTCAAATTTTTATCTATAGGGTATGTATATGGGAAACATTCATTTGGTGCTATTATTTATTATTTTAATTTATACAATAAAATATTTATTTTAAAATTGTAAATCAGTCAATGACAGAATGTATATGGTGAATGAATTATTTAATTTTCATTTCAGAAAGGATAATATTTATTTTTCATTGTAGGCTGTTAAATTACAAATTCAATAAAAGGGGGAAACATCACAGAAATAGAGGTGTATACCCAATCACTGGGTCCAGAAATCACTGAAGCAAATATTGTATTCAGTAAAATAGTACCATTTAGTATGATGCTTGATTAATAAACTAATCACAATAAGATCACAGTATTTTAAAAGATAGTTCCTCTTTGCTCCCAAACAGATGTCTACATGAAAAAATACTGACTACCATATGGGGACTCTTAATTTTAATACTAATTAATTTTTAGTTCCTTACATTTTTGTAGTAAACTGCCATCTAGCTAACCCCAGCTCATGACAACTTTGTGAACAGCAGAACGAACTGTTGCTGGTTGTGTATCATCTTACAGTCACTAGATGTTTGAGTCCATTGTTATGGCTATTGTGCCAGTCCCTCTCACTAAGGGTCTCCCACATCCTTATTGGCCCTCAACTTCAGCAAACATAATGTCCTTTCTAGAGATTTATCCCTCTTGATAATATGTCTAAAGAAAGTGAATCTGACAGCATTCTGTTGTGATCCATAAAGTTTTAACTGACTAAGTTTTAGAAGTAGATACTAGGTCTTTCTTTATAATCTGTTTCTGTCTGGGAACTCTAGCAAAACCTATCCATTATCAATGATTCTCTTGGTGTTTGAAATACCTGTGAAGTACCTTCCAGCATCATAGCAACACACATGCCACCACAGTATGACAAAAAACAGATGAGCAATAGAGAATCCAAACACAGTTTCCTAATTTACTTAAATGTCAATGCTTTGATCTATGAAATAACTGTAACTAAACGTACATGTCCCACACTGGTGTTTGAGATGAATATTTTCAATTGTTGTCTCTAAGTCAGATAAAGTGGGAGATCTTAGAAAATAATTCTGCTTCTTTATGCTGAAGTGATTTGTTGGCAGAATGTACTTAGTGATAATATTTGGGAGTGGAGCAAAGGATACTTGTAAATTAGAACACAATACTAATCTATTTTTCTTTGGAAAGGCTATCATAAATAATAATGTAAAATATGTTTTCAATAAAATTATAAGCTTGAGTCCAAACATTGAGTCAAAATTTTGAATAAAATTATAACTTTTTTTTTAAAGCATTAGAATAAAAATTTGAAAAATAAAAGGAATGCAAGCATATTAACACTTGTTTAAAGCATGAATTACCATAAAAATTCAATAACAGTTACATGCAATGATCTATCATCAAAATTTATCTTATAAAAATTGGAAATATATTATCATATGAAATTATAATATGCTTACAATAAGAACTGAACTTTGAATATTACTTTGCATTGACATTTTGTAGCCATATATATATATCATTAAGAAATTTTCTTTACAGTATAGCATAAATTGAAGATTTGTAAATTACTTTGATTAATTATTCTAATAATTTAAATACAGTATTTTGTGTCAAACATAACCTAAATATTTAATTAGATCACTATTTTGATTAAGCAACTTAGTTTTCAAGTTAACATACTTTGTTCAGAAACTTAGAAAGAGACTACAAAGGGTTTTTAAGCATAAGCAGAATGGTAAAATATTGACTATTACTTGAATAATTTCTTTTAGAAAGATCAGTACGAAGCTGGTCCCTATGAGGTGAACATTAAAGATGCCCAAATGTCCAACTTTTCCAAACTATCACTGTCCTCCTTCCCTCAGTAATCTCCTTTTGTCTTAAAAAAACAAACAAAAAACCTGCCCTTGAGTCAGTAGACTGTCCAGACTTCCTTCTGTGGTTAGTGAATTTGAACCACCAATCTTCTGGCTAGCAATCAAATATCTAAGGCACTGTGCCACCACAGATCCTTTGCTTTTGTCTAAGGGTTCTGTATTTCACTGTCTCACAGAACTCACAAACTACCAAGGAAATGGGCATGTGATGGTGGAGGGTGGGAAGCTGGCAGGCTGGCAGGCTGGCACACTGGCAGGCTGGCAAGTACCAAGTCTATGGGTAGGTCTAGAGGCTTCTCCCATCTCACATGGTTGCAGAGGTTGGCAAACACAAATCAATGGGTCAGATGATGGCTGCTGTCTCAAGTCCACGGTGGAGATGATGATGAACTAAACACAGAGCTGGAGCCAGAGAGTAAACTTTCCCAGAACATTCACATTCCTTAAGAAAGCTAAAGATGGTGACTTGAGTCATAACCTCCAGCAAGATGGGACTCAAGATACATCCCACCCTAAAGAAGCATATACCGAAACCAAACTCTGCCATCAACTCAATTCTAACTCATAGTGACTCCCATTTTGTTCCTGAGGCTGCAAATCTTTATGGCAGTAGATCATCCCATCTTCCTTTCATGGAGGGGCCGGTGGTATTTACAACACATTACAAAATGGAGGACAATGGCTAGAAGGGATATATTAAGCAATTCACTGCACAGCATTGCATTTTCTCAAAAATATTAGGTATTAATTATATGTTTATTCATACTGTCTCCATCCAGAAAGAGCTTAAAATGGTTTATTAATTATATAGAAGAGTAAAGTAAGTTGGAACTTGTTGGAATGCAGAAAACATTTAAATATTTTTGAAAGGCATTTTATTATAATCTCCCGTGGAAATTTACAAAATTTTCATTCCCATTAGACCAACATTATTAAACTATTAACAAAGTTTGAAGCCATATATTTTTTGTTGGGAAGATGCTGTTTGCTTTTATTAAAACTCCAACAGTGATTTTGTAAAGAAAAGATTCCTTTATATTCATAGAGTTTTTGATGTGGTTTAAATACTTCCATATGGTTTGTCCCTCCACTCAGCCAGGAACAAAAAAATGTGATCTATTCTTTCCTGAATATACATTAAGTTTTGCAGACACCTAGTAACCACTTCATCACAAAATGGTGCTATTTACTAAAAGTGATTCAGTGACATAAAAAACCTGATGCATTATGATGCATTATAATTCCATAACTCTACAAGTGAATATATACAAATATCTGTGTGTTTATTTAATTTTTCTTTGTAAAAAAGAAGCAATAATTGAGTCACTTGAAGTTCATATATTTTGATATTTTACAAGTTACGATTATTTGCCAACCAACAGAAATGGAAAGCAAAGCAAAACAAAACAAAACAAAAAATCTCTTGTTCTTTAATACAGTTAATTGTGATTTATTTGTGTATGTTTCCAGATGTAAAAAAGACAATTTTGCTGTTCAACCATCTGCTTCTACACACCTTGGATCCCTGAACTGTCTTTCCCTAATGATATTCTCAGATGTTTTAAAATGTTCCCAGCAAGAATTTTGCACTAAATGGTGCAAAACAGCAACTTCAAATTGAGCAGAGTAAAGTGCTTACACTCACAATTCACCTTTCTGAGGTCTAACTTTCTAGCTCCCTGTTTATCTGTCACTGGGATTTAAAAACTGCTCTGTTGGTAAGGAAACGCCAAGAAAAATTGTCTACTGATTTATATCATCTATAGTGGTAATAAGCTGAGAAATTATGCCACAAAAAGCTTAGATAAGTTAAGAGAAAGTTGGGTATCTCTTCTCAGTATGAATAATCTATAAGTTCACATCCTTCTGGATCGTGGAATGCTTATCAAGCACTACTGTCGTAGAGGCTGTTGAGTTCAGAATACACCAGTCTTCAGATAAACGGAATCTAATTGGAAAGCCTGTAGCTGCTGTTCTCCATCGTTTCTCCACATTTCACAGACAGTGCTTGAAAACAAGCACAAACCACAGAAAAAACAATAACGTGCTATGAGAAATAAGTTTACTGTTATTAAAGGTAGCATGACTGTGGTAGTTAAGGTTATGTGTCAAATTTCCTGGCCCTGGTTTTGAACGACAGAGCAGCTGGTTGTAGTGATTCTCCATGATGAAACTGTTAATCAACTCCATGTTGGAATCTGTTGTGAGCAGCTAAGTGGGATGTCATCTCAGGGATGGGGTCTGCTTCAAGTATATAAGAAGAAGCTTTGAGAAAGGTCCCTAAGATTTTTGGCATGCTTGGACCCTGCATGTAACTGAATCTTTGTTCGAAAGTCTGCCATGTTTCCTGTCCATCTTGGGACTGTTTCTGGACTTTAGCTAGTAGCCTGCCATGTTGCTTAATAATCTTTGGACTATGTCATTTTACTTGTTGACCTTGGGTTTGTCAGCCTCAGCAGCCAGCAGCTGCCTGAATTAAGAGAAGCTTCCAGGTTCAGTGGGCTGGGAGCAAGAAGCAGAGATGAAGTGCAAGGTTGAGGGGCCTTCACCCAGCCCCTGGAACTGGCACTTGGAATTCAGATTTTTAGCTTTTGACTTCTAGTCTACTAAACTGTAAGAGAATAAACCTCTGTTTGTTCAAGCCATACATTTGTGGTATTTTTCTGTTAGAGCAGCACGAGAGAACCAAAACAATATTGTTATCTAAAATGTATATAGGGATATCATAAAGACTTACATGCTAACAAGCCTATACATCTTAACATTCCAATGAGTTTTGCCCTTCAACATTATCATTTTGTAAGAGTCAGTTAACTGTTAAAGGCAACTAAGGTAAATACTATTAGGTACACACTCCCAGGGTATCAGTAATTACAATAACTTACCAGTAGATAACATAGACAGACAAGTAAGCTGAACAGGGTTGGGGAGGTGAATGGGACTACATTTATGTATATGCATGGATTTGACAGGATATTTCTACATAGGCATTTATACTTGTTGCAAATATGTGCATGCATATAGCAAAACATACAGGGGCAAATTTATTAAATCTTCTTAGCCATAACTAAACATATTGAGAGAATGAGTCATTTGCTGGATCTGGAGACTCTGGACCATGGGCACAAGGACATCAAGGTCAAATGGTATAACAGTACACAAATACAATGTTCTACGTCCTACTTTGGCAAGTAGTGACTAAGTTTTTAAAAGCTTGCTAGTGGCTAGCTAAGGTACAACTATTGGTCTTTACTCTTCTGGAGCAAAGAAGAGTGAAGAAAATCAAGGACACATGGAAACGAGTTCTGGTAGCATAGTGCCTAAGGCACTTGACTACTAACCAGAAGGCTGGCAGTTTAAACCAACCAGCCACTCCTGTGAAGGAAGGTTGGGCAATCTACTTCTGTAGTGATACTGCCTTGGAAACCCAAGGAGGGGTCACTATGAGATGGCACATAACAAAACAACAACAATGAACTTTGCAAACCCCATACTCCATGGCTCAGAGGCTAGAACTAGATGGTGCTTGGCTACCACTGCTGACCACTTTGAAAGGGATCATAAGGTCCCTTTACAGTGAGATGAAAATGTGGAACAAAACTCAAAATCATAAAAAAAGATCAGGCTTACTGGTCTAATGGAGACTGTTGTAAACCCTGAGACTATAGCTCTTAGATAACATTCAGGCCTGGAACTGAACACACCACCATGGCTCAACTCTCAGCCAAATGATAGGGCTATAAAGAGAACAATAATACTAGGGACGCAGGCACTCATTAGAACAATCAACCTCATAAGATGAAAAGGGCAGCATTTGCCCAGTAATACAGCTTAGAAAACAGGAAAGAATAGGAAAGAAAGATATAGGGAAAATATAAAATATAGGGAAGAAATGAGAAAAGTACTGTTACAGTATGTGGGTTGCAATGAATATCACAAAACAAAATGTGTGTGAATAATTGAGTGGAAAACAAGTTTGCTCTGTAAACTTTCACCCAAAATACAATTAAAAAAAAAAAAAAGTTGATGTTAGTACTATATAGGTTAAATAATGGAATAGCCACATACTGAACTCTTCATTGCACAAAATCTGTTAAGATTTTTCTTCAGATTTGTCTTTGGTGTAAACTGACAAGTTATAAAAATTTATTTTTATATTTGACATGTTTTCATCTCCACCATACCCCAAATCCACCAGATCACCTAACACATGTACTAGCTTCACAACAAAAAGACATTTGTTAGGCTGTTGTTGTTGTTGTTACGTGCCATCGAGTCAGACCTGACTCATAGCGAGTCCTCCTTGGGTTTCTGAGGCAGTATCACTATGACGGTAGATTGCCCAACCTTCCTTCTGAGGAGTGGCTGGTGGGTTTGAACTGCCAGCCTTCTGATTAGCAGTCAAGTGCCTTAGCCACTATGCTACCAGAGCTCCTTTTGTCAAGCTATAAAGGAATAAATGTTTTTTCTACAATGAAGCTAATGTATTAGAATATAAAATGTATGAGAAACTAGCAAGTAATTTTCAACAAATATTACTAAAAGAGCTTGAAATATTTATATTGTCTACTTAAGAAATTAAGTTTTTTTTTAAGAAGTTAGAGACCATGCTCTGTTAGATGTAAATTTCTGGTATTGATATTAATAATTTATTAGTACATAAATTATTTTTTCTTTCACATACACAATATTTTTAAGCATCCACTAAATTAAAAAATTACACTAATTTGTCTCTTAAATAGCATAAAGGACATATGGAGGCATTTTCATAAGAAAAACATATGCAATAGAAGCCATAAGTATAATAAATAGCTAAATACCAAATAGGTGAGGAGGGGAAACTCAAGCCTGCCCAGAGTAGCAGGCCGGAAGAGCAGGGAAGGGGATAAAAGCCTTGAACCCAGACAGAAGAGCAGTCAGCCCCAGGGTTACGGGTGAGGAGAGACAACGCAGAGATGCCAGAGTAGCAGGCCGGAAGAACAGGA
>NW_006921678.1:385659-401447 GCF_000298275.1 Orycteropus afer afer
GAAGAAGAGTTGATGCTTTTGAGTTGTGGTGCTGATGAAGAATGCTGAAAGTACCATGGACTGCTCAAAGAACTAACAGATCTGTCCTGGAGGAAGCGCAGCCAGAATGCTTCTTGGAAGCAAGAATGGCCAGCCTTCGTCTCACCTATTTTGGTCATGTTTTCAGAAAGGACCATTCTATGGAGAAGGATGTCATGCTTGGTAGAGTGGAGGGTCGACAAAAGAGGGGGAGGCCTTCAATGAGATGGATTGATAGGGTGGCTGTTATGATGAGCTCAAGTATAGCAGGTATTGTGGGGCTGGCGCGTGATTGGGCAGTGTTTTGCTCTGCTGTGCATGGGGTCGCTATGAGTCGGAAACGACTTGATGGCACTTAACAACAACAACAGCAAACAAATAGGTACACACAGTTGGCCTGACAAAGCAAACTCATAATCAGAGAATGTATCAGCGTCTTGCATAACTATGCCCTGATAAGCTCTTTATGATCATGGTCACATCTGTATGGGACTGTAATGTATCAGCATCAGCCTCCAGCTAACACTAATCAATTGCTTCAGTCAGGATGAGATTCAGACCTGAGCCAATTTCTTCATGATATGGAAGTGATGAGTCCCCAGTGACGCCATAAGTGCAAATTACATGTTTGCATCTCAGATAGGTAAAATAGGAGTTTGGGCCGCTTACAGATATAACTTAATTCTGGCTTCCAAACATACCTGAAGAAGTTTTGAATAAAATTCTTCAATTGAATGATTAATTGTTCCTGAGCTCATACAACTATATGAATCACTGTGCTTTAGCCAAACAAACTCATGATGAGATGCTCAGCTCATGAAGTTACTTGATACCTCATGTAATCTATAATAAACCAAAAGTCTCTGATTTTACACTCATATATAGTGGACAAGTATGATGCTAGGTGGAGTGTCAACATACTCAAATTCCTTGTAGATTATAACAGAACACACAAGAACCAAGACAATAAATATGGCACCTTTACTCACAATTATTTTGTTTAATCTTTCCTATTACAGGGTATCTAGAATAAAGTGTTTACCAAATCAATACTCATAAACCAAGTGCTGGAGACAGTGCCAACATACTCCAGTAAATATGCTGCATCGAGCACAACTTAAGTTCATCACTTGATTAAATTGATGGGAATCCACTATCATCATCCATCATGATCAGTTCTCCTCTCCCCAAGAGGCCAGACTGACTAATTAAAATTAAAGGAAGTTGTGGCATCTCTACTCTCTGCAGTTTAAAAACCAAAAATCCAAACTCACTGCCATTGAGTTGATTCCAACTCATAGTGACCCCCTTTGGATTTCTGAAGTGGTAAATCTTTATGGAACTAGATTGCACAGTCTTCCTTCTGCAGAGTGGCTAGTGGATTTGAACCACCAATATTCTTGTTAACAGTTAAATGTCTTAGGCTACACAACTAGAGTTCCCTCTCTGTAGTTTACCAAAAACCAAACCCAATGCCCTCAAGTTGAATCTGACTCATAGTGACGCCTCCTTGGGTTTCCAAGGCAGTAGTATCACTGTGGCCCAATTTTCCTCCCAAGGAGTGGCTGATGGGTTTGAACTTCCAGCCTTCTGGTTAGACATCAAATACCTTGGGCACTATCCCACCAGAGCACCTGATTTGGGTATAGGAGAATTGAAAAGTCTGTAAATTTCATCTCTTTGCAGCTTTACCACACTTAACTACGAAATCCTGAGCTTTTTTTTTTTTTTTTTTTTTAATCACCCAGCCAAATCTACCCTGAACTTGCAAAAGATTAGAATAGTATCATATATTCTGAAGCAAGGCCTTCTGACTTTGAAATCATGTCCTGAGTTAATAAATCACTAAACTAAACTACTAAATTGGTTATTTCATTTTAAGGTTTCCAAGTTAAATAAGAAAACCAGGTATCTGACAAGTTCTATTAACTGTTATCTCTAGATGATTTTCCTTTGAGGGCAACTTCACAGATCATTATTAAATTAAAAAAAAAAAAAAAAAATGTTTTTCTAAAGATTCCAAACAACTTAAAATAAAATTTTCTGTATTGTTTTAGGGTAAAAGAGTAATTGCCCTTTTATTCCCCCCCCCCTTAAACTACAGCAAAAAGAATTAGATAAACCTTCACTAAGTAAATCTTCACTTAAAAAAAAAAAAAATGCTGCTACAACTGTACTCTGCCATGTACTCTAAAGATTATGGAATCAAAAACTAAAACCAGAAGTTTCCTCCCAAGAACTAAAGAAAATAATGAAAACTTAAAAATGTTACAATTTCAAAAATCTTTTTGCTACTCATTGACTACTGTGATTGCTGCATGTAAATATATGGGAAAGGCAGGGGTTTGCAAATGCATGATTTAACAACACAGAACATAAAGGAAAATGGCATAAAATGAGAATTTATCCTGACACCCCATTTCTAATATCCATGAAATGACAAAACTTACTAGCTGAATAAGAATTCTGAAGTTGGAGAAACGTGGCAAAGAGAGAGAGCATGAGGAGCAGACCACCACCCTGAAAGTTCTGACTGTACTGTTGTCTACTTTCTAAAATTTCAAAAAAGGAAAGCATGTTAGTTTCCTTTGCAAAGGAAATGAAGTATTTGAAAATATAGATTCTAGGCAACAAAATTGAATATGTAGTAAAGCATAAAATTATGAAAGATTAATTTGTAGGGCCATGGGTTTCAGACAGGATCCATAACTGTTTTGAAAGAATAAAGAAGATAGCAGTCAGTTCAAAGCAAAGATTAGAGAATTCCAAAACTGTGCACATATATAGTAACTAACTTCATGATCATTTGTTTTCCAAATATAAAGCATAAATATATGTTTTCCAAAGTTCAGACTTTGAAAAAATTCTGGACTCAAATAATTTTAAAGAAATATTTTTTTATACTTTATAATTTTAAGACTCAATGAGTGTACTAATCCCATCTATTTCTGTTCAATTCTCCCTTTTATCTAATGAGCAATTCATTTTATATTGTTTACATAGAATTTGTAGTATTTAATATGTGGTACTAGAAATACAAATAATGTTAAACTTGGAGTAGGAGAGTAATAGGTTCTATGATTCTGGTAATGATCTCCTTAATCTGATTACATGGAGCATGACCAATTTTGGTAAGCTCACTTTTTTAATATATATGTATCTTTCCTTTATTTCAGGAAAACTAATTTTAAAATTGAATTCAAGAAATGATCCTATTTCTATTCTTATTAATATTTTACAATCCGAGTTGTGGTGCTGGTGAAGAATGCTGAAAGTACCATGGACTGCTAAAAGAACTAACAGACCTGTCCTGGAGGAAGTGCACCCGAAGTGCTCCTTGGAAGTGAGAATGGCCAGACTTTGTCTCACCTATTTTGGTCATGTTGTCAGAAGGACCATTACTTGGAGAAAAATGTCATGCTTGGTAGGGTGGAGGGTGGACGAAAGAGGGGGAGGCCTTCAATGAGATGGATTGGCTCAGTGGCTGCAATGAAGGGCTCAAGTATAGCAGGGATCATGGAGCTGGCGCGGGATAGGGCAGTGTTTCGTTCTGCTGTACATGGGGTCACTATGAGTCAGAAATGACTCGATGGCACCTAGCAACAACATGAACTAATTTCATACTTACCTATTTGCCTGTTTATTCATTCATCTTTATACATTCTTCTATCTGAATATATGTAGAATGAGAGTTTTTGAAATTTTAAGAAAATGTTAATTTGTTATGGATTTCAGTATATTTATCTTTTTCTTCTTGGTCATGTCTGTATTTCTTAGAAGTATTTCAAAAGAATCCCAACTTCATAGGCAAA
Source organism: Orycteropus afer afer (assembly GCF_000298275.1). Taxonomy (NCBI): domain Eukaryota; kingdom Metazoa; phylum Chordata; class Mammalia; order Tubulidentata; family Orycteropodidae; genus Orycteropus; species Orycteropus afer. Next base: position 389,490 of record NW_006921678.1, read on the forward strand.
TAAAAACCCAGTTATCCTTGTATTCTGCTGTTTTTCCCAATGCAGTTTTGGTTGTTCTTGTTCTTGGTTACAGCACTGAATCTTCAAAAAAGAAGACCAAAACCCTTTGTCTTCAGCAAGTTTATATTCTAGTAGGTTTTTTAAATATTAGAGAACATGTAGCGTAATTTCATAAAGCTTTAATTTGGACAGGATCAGTTACCAAGGATTAGCAGTAATTCATATACCACAGTTGCAAGATGTCAAATATTTATTACATAGAACAAAAGACATACACTTAACATAGAAAAAATAATTGATACAATAAATGGTGTTACATTTTATTGCTTGTAACTTATGCTTTATACATGCTAAGAAAAATATTTAACTTGTATGTAAGTTACTTGGTAATTGTTCAGTAGCAGATTCTGATATAGTTGTCTGAGGCAGGCTAAAGATTCTGCTCTTTAAAATATCTTCCAGGTGATGTCACTATATGAATCTTTTGATCATTCTTAAAATAGAAAGGCTTTGTTGTTGTTGTTGTTGTTTGCCGTCGAGTCGGCCCCGATTCATAGCGACCCCTCCTTGGGTTTCCGAGGCAGTATCACTATGGAAGTAGATTGCCCAACCTTCCTTCTGAGGAGTGGCTGGTGAGTTTGACCCGCCAGCCTTCAGGTTAGCAGTCAAGTGCCTTAGGCACTATGCTACCAAAGCTCCTATTGCATTATAGGCATATTATATATTATGTCTACAACAAAATAATTATAAATCAAATTAATTTTAGTACAAATTGTGTGCACAATTGAACATTCAATGTGAGTGGCAATGTTAGATTTACATTTGCTTATTCAATTCTGATCTATGCCATTTTAGATTTGTAGGATTGTTTTACCCCCAGGAAAGATTTTCCAATATAGTTGGAATATGAAATTACAGATAAAATATTCTTGTAACCAACCTCTCTGTGAAGGTGCTTGTATAAAAAACACAGAAGAAATGTACAGTAGAGATGCATGTATAATATTCAGCAGTGTAGCAGTGATAAAAATACAGGAAAATGTTAATAGCTTAGAATTCTTTAGATTATTTTCTCTTCAGCTCTTCATTCATCCTGGTAATTTTTCTTTCTTTTTGTTGTCCACTAAGTAAGTTGGTTGGGCAATCCTACTGCCTCGGAAACCCAAGGAGGGGTCGCTATGAGTCGGGGCCGACTGGACGGCACATAACAACAACAACAACAAGTAAGTTGGTATTCCTGGCTCAGCAAGACACCAGAGCGCCACCTAGGGGCAGAGTTCCAGAATAAAGTCTAGATAGTGAGCTTTGCCACCTACTCAATATATAGTTCATGTAGTTTACAAATAAAAGTGGTCAGGAAATATTAAATAGAACACACAAAATTATGTTTAACCATCTTATTTTCTTCTACCTTGAAGTAAAACATTCACTAATTTGACATATGTTTAATTTTTTTCACTTTGTTTAAAGTTTTGATTCTAAGTTTAATCATCATATTAAACTCTATAAACCTTACTGACTATTATGTAGAATAAAGAAATTTAAATTTCTGAATCTGGTACTCCAACTAAAGTGATGATTTGTAGAATTCATATACTTTAAAAATGGTTGAATCTATTGTCAAAGCTGGAGATATTAACTGGAGAAACATCAATTTACATATTAATTTAAGCTATGAGGCTGGATAAAGTGTGTCTAGGTAGATGTCTTCAGAAGGAAGATGGGACAATCTACTTCCGTAGTGATACTGCCTCAGAAACTAAAGGAGGGGTCGCTATGAGTTGGGTCCCACTGGATGGCACATAACAACAACAGCAACAGGCAGATGTTTGGCCATCTCTGGTGTTAACTTTTCTTAGGGAAATGGATAATGTTTCCTTCCACAGCTGAGGCATTGCCAGGCATACATTTTCTTTGTCTAGCTAATCTGTTATTCACTGTAGCTGGCCAGAAATTACCTCTATTACTGTGATGAAGAGATGTTGAAGTTTGTCTGGTGGTAATCTCAGTTTACCCTTTTGTCCCAGTGTAAGCATTAATACTATTCCCTTTTCATCTCAAAAGTGTCCTTATTTGGATAATATACCATCTAATGCACAGTGTGGTGTTTAAGAGAAAAGGCTCAAACAAGACTTTCTCTGATTGAAAACCAGGTACAATATCAGTTGTGTGACTTGAGTGTGAATATTAAAAGAAATCTTCAGATTTGAGAAATAATTGGGGATTACCATCATCAGTAGTTATCGGTTCATTTTAAGTAGGCAGACAGGGCATAGTAAAAGAGACATCTGTTGCTTGTTTGGGGAAATTGCTATCTATTTTCCTCTTTACTAAAATAATATCCAAAAGAGCTATCAGGCATTAGGTTGAAGGAATGATACAAAAAGATAAATTCTACTTTGAACATGTTAATTTGTGTGTGTGTCTATAGAAATAAGGATATTCAAAAGAGAGTTAGATGTATGAGTCTAGAGAATGGACATGTATGGCTAGTATAATAGTGAGAGAAAAGGAGAACTATGAGTCAGATCAACTTTTCAGTAAATAGGGAAATTTCAGCAGTTCCTTAGAACATCAATGCTTGCCTTGAAGTTTCTTCACTTCCTTATTTCCAAAGTTTGTCTCTTCAGATCTAATATTAGTCATCTACAACCTGGAGCGTGGAATCACCAAATACAGCACAATGTCCAACACATATTAGTCTATTAAATACTTGTTTTGAAACAATGTAATTGAAACTTCAAATTCTTGAACCTTTTGATTTTCATTCTCTTAAGTTCTTTTGTTATTGTTTCTCTTTCATTGTTGTTGTTGTTTTTAGGTGCCATCAAGTCAGCTCCTACTCATAGCAACCCTATGTAAAACAGAGCAAAACACTGCCCAGTCCTGTGCCAGCCTTACAATACTTGCTATACCTGACCCTATCATTGCAGCCACTGTGTCAACCCATTTCGTTGAGGGACTTCTCCTTTTACTCTGACCCTCCTCTTTACCAAGCATGGTATCCTTCATCATGGAATGGTACCTTCTGACAACATGACCAAAGTGAGTGAGAAAAAGTCTGGACATTTTCGCTTTCAAGGAGCATTCTATCTGCACTTCATCCAGGACATATTTGTTAGTTAATTTGGCAGCCCATGGTGCTTTCAGTATTCTTCATCAACACCACAACTCGAAAGCATGAACTCTTCTCCATGTCCCTTATTCGTTGTTCAGTTATCACATGCATATGAGGAGATAGAAAATACCATGGTTTGGGTTAGGAGTACCTAAGTCTTCAAGGAAGACATCTTTCCTCTTCAGTACTTGAAAGAGGCCTTTTTCAGCAGATTCCCCAGTGCAATGTGGTTTCTGATGTCTTGACTGCTGCTTCCATTGGTCTTGATTGTGGAACCAAGTAATATGAAATCTTTAACAACTTCAATCTTTTTTATGTTTATTGTGATGATGCTTATTGATCCAGTTTTGAGGATTTTCATTTTGTTTATGTTGAGGTGTAATCTATACTGCAGACTGAACTGTTTAATTTCTATCAGTAAGTGCTTCAAGTAATCCTAACTTTCAGCAAGCAAAGTTTTGTTATCTGAGTATTACAGGTTGTCAAAAAGTCTTCCTCCACTCCTGATGCCACATTCTTTTTCATATAGTCCAGATTCTCATATTATTTGTTCATCATACAGATTGAATAAGTATGGTAAAAGGATACAACCATGACACACTCCCTTCCTGATTTTAAACCACACAGTACTCCCTTGTTTTGTTTTAACACAGCCTCCTGGTCTATGTACAGGTTTCTGATGAGCACACTCAAGTGTTCTTGAACTTCCATTCTTCTCAAGGTTATCCATAATTTGTTATGATCCACACAATCAAACAAATGCTTTTGTATAATCAACAAAGCACAAGTAAACATCTTTCTGGTATTCTTTATTTCCAGCCAAGATTTATCTGACCTCAGCAATGAGATCCCTCATTCTGTGTCCTTTTCTGAATCCAGCTTGCATTTCTGGAAGTTCTCAATCAATATACAGCTGCAACCATTTTCAAAATATCTTCAGCAAAATTTTACTTGTGTGTGATATTAGTGATATTGTTCAATAATTTCAGCATTTTATGGGACCATCTTTCTTTGGAATGGGTACAAATATGGATCTTTCCCAGTCAGCTGGTCAGGTAACTGTCTTCCAAACTTCTTGGCATAGACAAATTAGTGCCTTCAGCATGGCATCCATTTGTTGAAACATCTCAATTTCTGGAGCCTTTTTCTTTGACAATTCCTTCAGTGCAGCTTCAACTTCTACCATCAGTATGATTGGTTCTTGATCATATGCCACCTCCTGAAATGAGTGAACATGGATCACTTCTTTTTGGCACAGTGACTCTGTGTATTCCTTCCACCTTCTTTTGATGTTTCTTGCATCATTCAATATTTTGCCCATAGACTCTTTCAACATTACAAGGGAAGATTGAATTTTTCCTTCAGTTCTTTCAGCTTGAGAAATGCCAAGCTCTGACAAATATATAAAATTTCTTTCATTACATTGCGTTTAATAAACTTTTCTTAAACATAATCACCCATGTTATCTGAGCCTGCTGTCAACCTCTTAAATTATACTGTACAGCATCTGTGAAGGCTAAATCATCACACATCCCAGATGATAATTTTCTTCTGGAGTCTACAAACTTACAGGCAATATATGTTAATTCTTACTGAAAAACCCAGGATTTACATAAAGAAACACTGTGTATCCTATTGAATCTCACTCCTCAGCCTCAGTTTTCCAACTTGTTGAATATATGTAATAACTATAGTAGACTCTCCCAAGAGATAACAAAACATATTGCTGTTGTTTTTAAGTGTTACCAAGTCATTTATGATTCATAGTGATCCTATGTATCACAGAAGGAAAAACTGCCCCATCCTGTGCCAGCATCACAATCCTTCCTATGTTTGATCCCACAATTACAGCCACTGTGTTAATCCATTTCATTGAGGGTCTTCCTATTTTTCTCTGACCTCAACTTTACCAAGCATCATATCCTTCTCCTGGGACTGGTCCTTTATGACAACATGACCAAGGCAGGTGAGATGAAGTTTGGCCATTCTTCTTGCTTCTATGGGTATTCCAGGACCACTTCTTCCAGGACAGATTTGTCTCTTCTGACACTCCATGGTATTTTCAGTATTCTTTGCCAACATTACAATTCAAAGGCACTGACTTTTCTTCAGTCATCCTTATTTATTTTTCAGCTAGCACATGCATATGAGGTTAATGAAAATACCATGGCATAGGTTAGGTGCACCTTAGTCTTCAAAATGATGACTTTGCTCTTAAACACTTTAAGGAGGTCTTTGGAAGCAGATATGTCCAGTGCATTGTGGTGTCTAATATCTTGACCATTGCTTCCATCGGTGTTGATTGTGGATCCAAGTAAAATGAATTATTTGAAGACTCTAATCTTTTCTCCATTTATCATGATGTTTCTTATTGGTTCAGTTGTCACGATTGTCATTTTCTTTATGTTGAGGTGTAATACATATTGAATACTGTAGTCTTTGATTTTCCTCAGAAAGTACTTCCCATCTTTATTTTCACCAAGCAAGGTTGTGTCATTGACATATTGCAGGTTGTTAATGAGTATTCCTCTAATCATTATGCTGTGTTCTTCTTCATACACTCCAGTTTCTCTAATTATTTGCTCATCACACAGAATGGATAAGTGTGGTAAAAGTATACTATCCTGATTCATGCCCTTCCTGATTTTAAATCATACAGTATTCCCTTGTTCTGTTCAATCAACTGACTTGGTCTATATACAGGTTCTTCATGAGCATAGTTAAGTGTTCAGAAATTCCCATTCTTTGCAATGTTATCCATAATTTGTTATGATCCATACAGTCAAATGCCTTTGTATAATCAATAAAGCAATAAACAACATTCTGATATTCTTTGCTTGCTTTCAGCTAAGATCCATCTGATATCAGCAATGATATCCTTCATTACATGTACTCTTCTGAATTAAACTTGCATTTGTGGATGATCCCTGTCAATGTACTGCTATAACTATTTTTAAATTATTTTCAGCAATATTTTAGTTGTGTGTGATATCAATGATATTGTTTGATCACTTCCACATTTTGTTGGATCATCTTTCTTTGGAATGGCCACAAATATAGACTCTTCTATACAGTTGGCCAGGTAGCTGTCTTCCAAATTTCCTGACATAAACAAGTAAGCATCTCAAGCACTGTATCCATTTGTTGAAACATCTGAATGGGTATTCTGTCAATTATTGGAATCTTGTTTTTTGCCAATTCCTTCAGGCAGCTTCAGATTGGACTTCTTGCTTCAATACCATAAGTCCTTGATCATATTCCACCTCCTGAAGCAGTTGAACATTGACCAATTCTTTTTTTGGTATAGTGACTGTGTGTATTCCTTCTTCTTTTTTTTTTTTTTTTTAACGTTCCCTCTATCATTATTTTCTTTCCCCATAGAATCCTACAATATAATACATTCAAGGCTTGACCATAGATAACAAAATATAGATAATAATTATTTAACTTTTATTATGGATTGAACTGTGCCTACCCAAATATGTGTTGTAAATTCTTACCCCTCTAAGAGTAAATATAATCCACTTTGGGAATAGGTTTTCTTTGTTATGATGTTGTGTTGTTGTTATTTGCCATTGAGTTGGCTCTGACTCATAGCGACCCCTCCTTGGGTTTCTGAGGCAGTATCACTACAGAAGTAGGATTGCCCAACCTTCCTTCTGAGGAGTGGCTGGTGGGTTTTAATTGATGGATTTAACAAACTACCACAGCAGAAAATGCATTAACTTAAACTGAATAGGACAAGAAAATGATTCCTCTTAGAAATCTATAGACAGGGAATAGGCCAATGGAGCTACATTTGTGTCCTTCAGGAAGAGAAAAAGACCATCACTGTAGAAGTTTGGGAGATCAGCAGAACTGTTTGAAGGAGCACAAGAAGCAGAGCTCTTTTGCTTTCAAAGTGTGGAGCCATGGCTTTCTAGATCTTAAAAGGTAGAACCGTGTTCTCCTACATTTCAAAGGATGGAGCCATGACACTGTAGGTGATGAGCCCACCATGCAAAGCTACCTATGAAACATTTCTGTGGGACTGCCATACCCAGAAGCAGAAGAATGGGGCTTGACAGGCCCAAGGCCTTGGGGTCACCACTCAGATGGACTAGGGGAATGGGCAGCTCAGCATCAAAGAAGAAAAATTGCAGTCCCAATGGACCTGGAAAGTGGAGCTGAAGCCCAGAGCCAAGGAGCCTCCACTTAGAATCCAGAGAGCATGACCAACATCTAGAACTGTGTGGAGTTATTGCTTAGATGATCTTAGAGCCCAAAGGATTATTTTTATTTATTTATTTATTTTATTGTGATTTGGGTGAAGATTTACAGAGCAAATTCACTCTCCATACAGCAGTTCACATATACTTTGTCTCATGTCATTGACCACAGTTTACCACAATGCAACAGCTCCCCTCCCACTTCCTCCCCATAGTTACCACTTCCCAGTGTCCATCCCTCCATACTCTCCCGTCCCCTGAGCTGTCTCCCTGTGCATAATCAGCCCTTCCTTTGCCCATGATCGTTCTCTCCTGGACATGTGTCTACTTGAGGTAAATGTTCAACTCACATGCCTGTACTTTGTTTGGCTGGAAACCACAGGTGTGGGTTCAATTCCAGATCTGAAGGGGAGCTAGGAGCCATAGTCTCAGTGGTTCTACCAGGCTCTATTGGACCAGCAAACCTGGTCCCAACCATCCTTTTTTTTTTTGATTTTGAGTTTTGTTCCACATTGTTCTCCCTGTCTATCCAGGATCTCCTACATAGATCCCCCTCTAAGTGGTTGACAGTGGTAGCTGGACACCATCTAGTTCTTCTGGTCTCATAGTTGTATAGGTTGCAGATCGGATGGTGTATAAGTCGTGGGGACTGATTGTTTCCATTAATTTTGGTTTCTTCTTTCTTCTTTGCTCTTGATGAGGAGAGACCCATCATTGCATCTAGATGGCAGCTTGCTAGCTTTTAAGATCCCAGTCGCTACTCACCAAAGTAGGAGGTGGAACAATGTTTTGTATAGTATGTTATGCCAATTGAGCTTGATGTCCCCTGTGACCATGGTCCCAAGCCCTCAGGAACAACTACTCGGTTGCTCTGGGTAGCTGGCTGTGACCAAAGAGTGACCACAACCTAGCACCTTGTCAGCTGTACTATACACCTGGGGATTCTGATCATTCACATAAACATATAGAACCATTGTCTGCCAACCCTATATATGATCCTGGATACAATCCCTCTTTCACAGACATACCTAGTCGTTTAGCCTGTCCACCTATCTATCCATCTATATACCCATGTTTACCTTCACTGAGAACTTAGTACTGTATATGCAAAAGTGTTCATATTTGTTGTCTGCACTTCCCATGTATCTCTCTATGTCTTTCTCATCTTCAGCACTGTCATATTGGTCACTCACACTTGGTACGTTGCTTTTCTCTTCACCCAGATCAATATTTATCACTATCTATCTAACAGTAGTCCCTCCCCTCCCCTCCCACCCCTGGTAACCAACAAAGAAAATTTCCTTCAATAGATAAACCTTTCCTTAATTTTTACAATAATGGACTAATACCATATTTGTCCTTTTGTGATTGACTTATTTCACTCAGCATAATGTCCTCCAAGTTCATCCACGTTATGCAGTGTTTTGCAGATTCTACATTATTCTTTAGCATTGCATAGTATTCCATTGTGTGTATGTACCATAGTTTGGTTATCCATTTCTCAGTTGATGGACATCTAGGTTGTTTCCATATTTTGGCTATTGTAAATAATGCTGCAATGAACATGGGTGTTCATATATCTGTTCTTGTCATGGCTCTCACTTCTTTAGGCTATATACCTAGTAATGGGATGGCTGGGTCAAATGGTATTTCTAATTCCAACTTATGAAGGAATCACCATATTGCTTTCCTCAATGGTTGTACCACTTTACAGTCCCACCAGCAGTGTATGAGAGTCCCAATCTTTCCACAACCTCGCCAGCATTTATTATTTTCTGTCTTGTTGAACTTAGCTACTAGTGCTGGAGCAAGATGGTATCTCATTGTTGTTTTGATTTGCATCTCTCTAATAGCTAATGATCGTGAGCATTTCTTCATATGTTTGTTGGCTGCTTGAATATCCTCCTTGGTGAAGTGTCTATTCATGTCTTCTGCCCATTTTTTAATTGGATTGTTTGTCTTTTTGTTATTGAGGTGTTGAAGTGTTCTATAAATTCTAGTGATAAGTCCCTTGTCAGATATGTTATTACCAAATATTTTTTCCCAATCTGTAGTTCAAAGGATTATTTTCAAGCCTTAAAACTTAAAGTAGTTTGTTCTGCTGAGTTCTGGACTTGCTTGGTAGCCCTTAGCTCTACTTTCTCTTCAATATCCCCCATTTGAAATGGAAATGTCTACTTTGTGCTTGTTCTAGCACTGCATTTGGGAGCAGATAACTTGTATTGTAGATTTCACTGGTTCACAGATGAAGAAGAACTACTGGAATGAATGTGTTTTGCATGTGGGATGGACATGAATTTTTGGGGGAGGGCAAAGATGAAATGATATGGATTGAATTGTGTCCCTCAAACGTGTGTTGTAATTCCTAACCCCTAAGTCCTTCTGGGAATGGGTTTTCTTTATTATGGTAATTGGAAAATATTAGGGTATGGTGGGTCTAAAGTCAATCTCTCTTGAAGTACACAAGGGCATAATATTACGCATGTTGTTGTTGTTAGGTGCCATCAAGACACCTCCGACTCATAGTGAACCTATGCACAACAGAATGGAACAATGCCCTGTGCAGTCCCACAATCCTCACTATACCTGAGCCTATCATTGCCACCACTATGTCAATCCATCTCAGTGAGGGCTTCCCTCTTTTTCATTGACCTTCCACTTTACCAAGAATGATATTCTTCTCCAGAGAATGGTCCTTTCTAACAACATGTACAAAGTAGGTAAAATGAAATCTGGCAATTCTTGCTTCCAAGGAGTGTTCTGGCTGTACTTCCTCCAGGACAGATTAGCCATAAAAAAGCACAAAGAGAGATGAAGGAAGTTAGATGCCATGCAACATGAAGATCTCCAAGAAACCAAGGAGCAAGTTCCTTTTCCCAGAGCCAACAGAGAGAGAAAGCCTACTTCTAGACCAGTGCCCTGAATTCAGACTTCTAACCTCATGAACTGTGAGAAAAATAAATTTATTTTTGTTAAAGCTATCCACTTACGGTATTTATGCTAAGTTGCAAAATTTAGTAATCTTAATTACAGGTAAATAAGAAAAATTATTATACAGTGACGATATTTTGTATCTATTATTAGTCTAAATGTCTGACTTATTTTAATTCATTTAATCCTTATAATAGCATTATGAAGTAGATTTGTTCTCAGATTCTGCCACAACTCATATCTAGAAAAAAATGGTGGGCCTACAAAACCCAGAGCTGATCTTCCCTTTTCTTACTTTAAACTACACAGAACATTCTAATGAAAAACGTTTATTGTGGCACGTTGTTGTTGTTGTTACGTGCCGTCAAGTCGGACCTGACTCATAGTGACCCCTCCTTGGGTTTCTGAGGCAGTATCACTATGGATGTAGAATATGGAAGTAGATTGCCCCATCTTCATTCTGAGGAGTGGCTGGTGGGTTTGAACCACCAGCCTTCTGGTTAGCAGTCAAATGCCTTAGGCACTATTCTACCAGAGCTCCTTATTGTGGCATAGCATGTCCTCTTTTTTAGAGATCTACTTGGCTCATTAGTATATTATAGACTCTGAGAGGTCTGGAGTCAGAAATCTTGTCCAACTTTTTTTTATTAATTCACATATTACAAACTCATTTTTACAAAAAAAAATAATTTATGGAATACTTAATAATGTACTTAAGAAATAATGTATTTTGAATGCAATTTTTAAACTCTAGCGTGGAAGGTTGGGTAATCTACTTCCATAGTGAAACCACCTCTGAAACCCAAGAAGGTATTGTTATGAGTTGGATCCACTTGACAGCAGTGCAATTTTAGTGTGAGGGTGGAGGGTGGGAAACTCACTGCCATCAATTCATTTCCAACTCAGAAACCCTTACTGAGTTTCTGAGACTATAAATCTTTACAGAGGTAAGTCGCCCCATCTTCCTTCCACAGAGTGCCTGGTGTGCTTGAACTGCTAACCTTCTGGTTAACAGTCAAGTGCCTTATCAGTACACCAGCAGAGCTACATAAAGAAGGATAAAAGAAGTATGTAAAACCATGAGATAAGAAGGACACATTGCTACAAAGGTGTAAAAAATAAAGTAAGCTTGGTAATGCCCCTTTAAACAATGTCACTTAGTTCTACTTTCTTGGGGAATAAGAACAAAGTGTAGACTAGATTAGAAAACATATCAAGAAAACAGTCAGGAAGTGTTTATCAGGAAACATTTTTTTTTTCCCCCACTAATTCACAAATTTGAGTTCTGATCATGTCAGGCTGAAAATATTTAAGAACTGAAACCTGAGAGGGGCAAGGGAAATTATACTCCATTATGTCTGTGATGCAGAAAAGAAATTTTAGAAAAATGTAAAGTCCTTTTAATTCCTTTAGAATATTCCAGAATTGAGTAATTTAATGTTATTAACTTTGGGAATGAGAGACAAATGGAAATGCAGTTAAAATGTTTAATATTGCAATGCTCCATCGGTTATATGATAATTTTTCAATATTTTTCACAAATCAAACTTTGATCATATGTTTCTATTGGGAAATAATATTTTTTTCTGTGCTATAGTGTAAAGATAGCCATTTAAACAGGTAAATGAGGCTTTATGCCACTAGAGTTCTAAATATTCACAGGTGCAATTTTCAGCACATAACTGCACATTTCTCCCCATG
>NW_006921678.1:401547-417313 GCF_000298275.1 Orycteropus afer afer
ATTTCACTTAGTCAAACTGCTAGAATCATTTCTTTTTCTATTTTTTAAAATCATCTTAAAGAATAAAGTTCTTTTCAAGTAAAAATATCACTTTATGCTAGTCAAGCATATTCTTACAGGAGACTATGAAACAGCTGGAAAAATATGTGAAAAATCAAGCCATTTGAAAATATTTTAATGAGAATAAACTTTTTTGTGGTTCTTTGGAGAATGCTAAAAAGAAAATTTCCACTTTCTCCCTCTTGATTTTCTGCTTATGTGACTAACTTCCCTTCTTCCCAAATGTCCAGTTGTATGTTTGACCTTGTTTGAGACATTGATATGCTCAATGGATGGCTAAGAGGAAAATCACCTTTATCTCACTGCTATCTGAATGTATCAGCAAAATTCTCCAACGTTTGTCCACAGAAATATTCAGAAGGTTGTGCTTTAGTTACCTAGTGCTGCTGTGACAAAAATATCACGCAAAAAAGTGTCTTTAAGGAACAGAATTGTTTTTCTTCTTCACATAATTCAGGATACTAAAATTTCAAATTCAGAGTGTGACAATAGAGAGAAGTTCTTTGTCTTTCTCAGCTGACAATCCTTGATATTCCTGGTTTTATAGATTGAATTGCTTCTATCATCACCAGATAGCATCTGTTTTCACTTCTGTTGTGCTTGCCTGTTTCTGTCTCTCTGATATTTTTTTTTTCCTTAATAAATCATATGATCAGGTTTAGAACACCTCCTTCACTAATATGACCTCATTAACATAACACAGGAAACCCTGTTTCCAAATGGGATTATACCACTGATACGGGGGTTAGTATTCCAAACACATATTTTAGGGGGCAAAACGCAATCCAGAGTTGAATCAAAATTGCTTCTCCAGCCTGGTAGAATCAAAGCACCCTTAGATCTTTTACTACCTTTTTACTCCTGTCACAAACTCCTGTCTTGTACGTATATTTATATACAATATATATGTAGAATTCTCTTTGTTAAACTTAGGTATTATTTCTATTAAAATTTACATAGACCCAAAGAAATAGGTAATATATAAGGGTAGGAGATATTTAAGATTAAGATTGTTATTGTTAGGTGCCATTGAGTCTGACCTGACTCATAGCAACCCGTCCTTAGGTTTCCGAGGTGGTATCACTATGGAAGTAGATTGCCCAACCTTCCTTCCAAGGAGTGGCTGATGGGTTTCAACTGCCAGACTTCTGGTTAACAGTCAAATGCCTTAGGCACTATGCTACCTTAAAATGACTAGGCTTCAATTCCTTGTCTCCTCTCAGTATTTTGTTTATACCTTGATATAGTCAGCTGACTGTTTGAATATCGAAAATAGTTATTTTCCTGAGACAAATGTCAAGAGATTTCTATGATTCAAAATAGTTAATGACAAAACAACATGCAGTTCTATTTGCTAATATTTCCTGGTTTTTATTTCTTTTTTTGTTTCAGCTTCAACTATCAATTTCATTTTCAGTCATCTTGTCTTTCAGATCCTTTTTTCTTCCTCCCCACTCCAAGCTAAATTTTAATATAGTAATGATGTTTGTGTTGATTATATTATTCTTTTCACTTATATTTCCTCCAGATACTTAGGTGAAATTGGCAAAGAGAAAAATGCAATTTCAATGCATTAATAAAATGTGTGTTTTGAGACCATAATACTAAGAATCATTTTTGTGTGCTATGCTGAGCTGTGCTTTTCATGGGCAGTTAAATATATCTGTGTTAATAGTGAGCAATTATATTACATGTATAACTTTTTGGCCCTAATCATCATGAAAACTTAGTTCAAAGTCATGGAAAGATGAACAGTCTATGAATAATTGAAACATTCTTATTTTATAATCTTAGAGAATATGACTCTTCAAATATGTTTTAAATACAGGAGAATCTAACTTATTTTTGCTAAAAATGCTAAAAGAATGATGATGAGGAAATGAGAGTTGGAACTACAATCCACAGACTTATGTTTTAGTTTTACTACTTTTTAGGTATGTGATTTTAATTGACATTTAACTTCCATTTAATTTACTGAACTACAAATCATAGCAAATAATAATACTTTTCCTGATGACATTGATAAATTAATTATAAGGTTGTGGATATATATACACTAAGTAAACATTAAAATAGCATATAACTCTTTGTTACTTGAATATGAAAGCTTATGAGAGTACAGGATGGTGATAAGCAGAAATAAAGAGATAATTTTGAAATCTCAGAGAAGAACAATAGTAGTGTATAACTGTAACTTGAATCTTTAAAGGAGTCAGCTGGTGAAGAGACTTAGCACTGGAACTTCAGTTGTGATCAGACTATTCAGCCTGAATAGCAGTTGCCTTGTGGTAGCATATTAAGGAATCTATGCATTCATCTTTCTGATTTTCTGGAATTTTTTCAGTGACTGATAATCAATTTACTATGTTTTTCAGCCTTGTGAAACTTGATTTAACACATTTCTAGGTTTTTCTTCATAAATATTCTTGTGAAGAAAGAAACAATGTAATCAGTTAGCCATCAAATCTCTTCTGAAATTTTTTACATTTTTGCTCTACTGAAAAATGTCATATATAGCAGAGAAACCATGTTCAAGATTTCAGGGTGTGAGGTCATGAGAATGTCATCTAAATTTTCTGGACCTTGTTTATGATATTTGGGAAGCAGTAAGAGAAAAGATCTCAAAATATTTACCTATATAAATTCTTGTGAAGATGCCAGAGAAAATATTTAGAAAATACCAAAAATGCCATCCAAATATGATACATAATACTTACTTTCCTTTATGTATAGCAGAACTCAGAATAAAAACATCAGAACATCAACTGTGTAGTCAAACAAGAAGCTTCATTGCTTTTTTAGATTCAGAAAAGAGCTAGAAAAGAAAAGGGCATTATCAAAAGAAAATGATGAAAACAAGTTGCTGAAGCAGACATTCACAAAAAAGGAAACAGCTTAAAATAATAATAAGATCTTCTGTCCAATTATAAAAGCTGTATGGGAGCTGGGGAATAGCTCATTCAGGATGAAAAAGAAAAGATAAACCAAGGAAATTGGAAATTGAAGTTACAAAATGTTCTAATTTCTGGGACAAAAAAACTCCAAAACTGTGTTGAACACTGAACATTAAAATGACAACAGTTAACACTTTTCAGAAACATTAAATGATGTCCTTGGAAAGAATAATGGAATGATTTGTCAATACAGATTCATACACAAGCATATTTTTTCCCTCTTTGTGGAAAATAGGTATTAAATGTTGAAGATTTAACTGGAGCAGGCAATAGATACCACAACCTTACTATGCTTTGGCATGACTGGGTGAAACTGTAGATATATAGGATACATAAAATTAAGTATGAGATTTAAAATTAAGTATGAGATTAAAAATAAAAATATTTCATTAATAGATAAAGGTAGTTTAATGGAAAGTAGAGATTTTGCATAAAGATCACTTTGTGCAAAGCAGTATTTATAGTGTCGCTAGGATAAGAAATGAACTATGCCAAGCACGACAGAATTTATATTATTTTTGGAGTCCTGTGTCAAGGAGAAATGTATAGTTTTGGCTGACAAATCCTTTGGATACTTTTTAATAGGGACTGCTGAAAGGGTATGAAGGGGTTTTTAAATCCTGTGATCAATCACTATAAGTTTCTCGGGAATATTGGAAAAGGAAGGCCACCACATGCAAACTTTATTCTGACATGGGTCTTTGATACAATGTTATTATCTGGTCTTGTTCTGGAAAACACAGCTGGATCAAATGTAGGGTATGAACAGCAAGAGATGGGTTTGAACAATTTTTTGTGTATGTATGTACCAAAAACATTTATTCATTCACACTAATGTATTAATTCCATATAAATTTCACATCTTACGGGATTTCATTTTTTCTTTTATTTTCTTTCAATTATTTATAAGGGTAAAAACTATTCTTAGCTGATAGGTCATACAGAGAAGAAATAAGCTCTTGTGGCACAGTAGTTAAATAAAACATTAAGCTTTTAAACAAAAAGTTGGTGGTTTGAACCCACCAGCTCTTGCACAGGAAAAAGATGAGATTTACAGTCTTGGAAACCCTAAGGGCAGATCTACTCTGTCCTATATGATCACTATGAGTCAGAATTGACTCAGTTAGAGTGGGTTAGTTGAGAATAGAAAAGAGAGGGTTGAATAGAAATGGAAGGAAAAAGAGTGACCACTTCATATCTTTACAACACTTTTGAGATAATATTATGAATTTTAAAAATTGACACATTTGTAATCCTTGTCAGTGATATCCCTATGATAATAACATGGATTATAAAGGAAGAAGCAGGAAGTAAAATGCCAATATACTATTTTATTGTTTACAAGTGTGTAGATAAAATTTGAAAGGTACACAGTGTTCTAAGAGAAGACATTAAACTGTAGAGTTTAAAACCTAGTTTAGGGTGATGGGCTCAAATCATTGTGGAGATAAAAAGTATAATTATGTTTAAGTTGAAGACTTTATAAGTGAAATTTGTGTCCACATAATGGTCATGAACATGTTATAGTTGCTCCCTTAACAATTTCCTAGGAGATTTAGAATATTTGAAGATACAAGATGGAAAATCATATATATATAGGTCTAGATACATAGATTTATAGAGATAAGATTTCAAGTTCTCTATTTTACCCACCTTATTCAAGCTTATTTTCAGTATTTGATTTTTATATAACAATCTTAATCAGTGAATTATTAGAACTGTAAGCAAATGGAAAATTTTCATTCAAATTTGTCCCCAACTCACACTGAAAAGCAACTGAGAAAAGCATAAAAACTGTGTTTCTTACAGTATACTTGTTTACCAGAATCTTGATTTTAGTTTTGATTTTTGAAAATGGAACTCTTGAGGAAAATTATTATGTGATACAAAGGAGGCATGACAGAATAAACTGTAGACAAGCATAATTGTATAATATCTGTTTTGTGCTTATTTTAATACTATAATTTGAAATATGAAAATCATCAAAGATTTTTCCCTTGCAAGAAGTTATTAGCTGGTAAAGAGCATTATATGGTCACATATTCATTAGTTAAACAACCTCATACAAACAACTACAAAATTAATGTAGAATAAGTAGTATAAATTTTGTTTGGATACAATGTTAAATATAATTGATCATCTTTTGGAAGCAAATTAGAAAAGGATGTTTACAGAAAAGGAAAATAAAGGTAATTTTGTTTGAACTCAAACTGGACCATAAACTTAAATAAAAAATACACAATTATAAATTTCAAAAGATAACATAAGGAAAAATTCAGGTGACTTTGGATTTAACAACGACTCTTCAGATACAGCACCAAAAGCATGATCCATAAAAGAAAATTGATTAAGTTGGGCTTTATTAAAATTAAAAATTTCTGCTCTGTGACAGGTACTTTAGAGACTGAAATGACAAGCCATGGACTAGGAAAAAAATTTGCAATACTTTTTTGATGAGAGACTTGTATTCAAAACATACTAAGAACTTCTAAATCTCCACAGTAAGAAAACGACCCTTTAATTAAATGGACAAAAGACCTTCATCAAAGAAGATATGAGATAGCAAATAAGCATACAAAGACGCTCATCATCATTTGTCATTAGGGAATTTCCAACTAAAAGAACAATGAGATGTCACTATATACAAGTTCCCAGGTGGTGCAAAAGGTTTGAGGTCAGCTATTGACCTAAAGTTTGAAGGTTTGAACCCATGCAGCACCACCACAGAAGAAAGTTCTGGTGATTTCCTTCAATAAAACATTACAACCAAGAAGATCTTTTGGAGAAGTTCTGCTGTGTTATGCATGAGGTTGTTGTCAGTTGGATTCAGTTTGATGGCAATGGGTTCATACAAATTAGAATGGTTAAAACAAAATAAAAGAAAAACCTGGTTATATCAATTGTTGGAGAGGATGTAGAGTCACAGGAACTCTCATTCATTGTTGGTATGAGTGCAAAATGGAATAGCCACTTTGAAAAAGAGTTTGGCAACTACTCACAAAACTAAATATAGTCTTAAAATGCAATCCTGAACTAATATTCCTAGGTATTTAATCAACTTATTTCAAAACTTTAGCCCACACAAAATCTTCACATGAATGCTAATATAAGCTTTATTAATTATTTCCAAAATATGGAAACATCCAAGATGTGCTTCAATAGATGAATGAAGAAACCAACTCTGGTAAGTGGATGTAGTGTGATATTATTCAGTGATTAAAAAAAAAAAAAAAAAAAACTATCAAGTCACAAAAATACATGATTGAATCTTAAATGCATACTTTGAATTGAAAGAAGCTAATATGAAAAAGCTATATGTGATATGATTCAAATTCCAGAAATGGAAAAACTATACTGATTGTATATAACAGGGGTTCAGAGAAAGGAGAGAAATAGCCAAGTTTTAGAGTGGTGAAGCTATTCTGTATGATACTGTACTTGTGATACATGGCACTATGCATTTTTTAAAAACCCATACAACTTTTCAGCACCAGCAGTGGACCTTAATGCATGCAAATTAAAACAATTCATTTAGGAGGGCTGCAGATAATAGGATGTAATGCAAAATAATCTGTACTACAGCAACTTCATGCAAGGGGATGGTAGGAGGGGGAAGATGATGTCCTAAGAATAACTGTGAAGGTTGTTGTTATTGTTAGGTGTTTGTTCCGACTCATAGTGACATTACATATGGCAGAACACAACAGTGCCTGGTCCTGTACCATCTTCATAATTGTTGCCATGCTTGAGCTCATTGTTGGAGCCACTGTATCAATCCATCTCATTGATGGTCTTCTCTTTTTCACTGACCTCTACTTTACCAAGTATGATATCCTTACACAGGGATTGATCCCTTCTGACAACATGACCAAAGTACTAGAGACAAAGTCCAGCCATTCTAGCTTCTAAGGAGCTTTCTGGTTTTTCTTCTTCCAAGACAGGTTTGTTCATTGTAGCAGTCCATGGTATATTCAGTATTCTTTCCCAGTGCCGCAATTCAAATGTATCAATTCTTCTGCTGTCTTCTTTATTCATTGTCCAGCTCACATGCATATGATGTGATTAAAAATACCATGGCTTTGGTCAGGCACATCTTAGTCTTCAAAGTGACATCTTTGCTGTTATATTTTAAAGAAGCCTTTGGAACATATTTGCTCAGTGCAATACATCTTTGAGTTCTTGACTACGGCTTCCATGAACATTGATTATAGATACAAGTGAAATGAAATTCCTAACAACTTCAATTTATTCTTCTTTTATCATCATACTTCTTATTGGTCCAGTTCAGAGGATTTTATTTTCTTTATGTTGAGATGTAATCCACACTGAGGACTGTAGTCTTGGACCCTCATTAGTAAGTGCTTCAAGTCTTCTTCCCTTTCAGCAAGCAAGGTTGTGTCATCTGAATATCAAAAATTGTTAATGAGCCTTCCTCCAATCCTGATGCCACATTCTTCCTCACATAGTCCAGCTTCTTGGATTATTTTCTGAGCATACAATTGATATAAGTATGATGAAAGAATAAACCAATGATGCACACCTTTTCTGATTTGAAATCATGCAGTATTCCCTCGTTCTGTTTGAATGACTGCCTCATGGTCTATGTTCAGATTCTTCATGAGTACAATTAAGTATTCCAGAATTCCCATTCTTATTACTGTTATCCATAATTTGTTATGAGATACATAATTTGTGTGGAAATTAGTACAGTCTATTATACGAAAGACAAAAGGAATTGCATAAGCACTGTGCTTTAGTTCATATATCCCCCACCTCCATTAGAGCATGAGTTAATTATTCTGGTTTTCGGTCATTGGTGTTCAATGCATCAAATATATTCTTTAGATGGTCTCTAAATTCAGGAGGGATATAAATAATGTCATGTTTTGGCTCTCATGGGCTTGTTTTAACTGTCTTCAGCTTTAACTTGAACTTCCATATGAGCAGTTGATGGTCTGTTCTAGTCTGCTCCTGGCCTTGTGTTGGCTGAACATATTGACCTTCTCCACTGCCTTTTTCCATAGATGTAGTCAATTTGATTCCTGTGTACTCCATCTGGGGAAGTCCACATGTATAGCCAACATTTATGTTGTTGAAAAAAAATTATTTTCAATGAATAAGTTGTTGGTCTTGTAAAATTCTACCGTGCAATCCCTAATGTCATTTCTATTACCAAGGCTATATTTTCCAACTATCAGTAACACTTCTTTGTTTCCAACTTTTGCATTCCAATCACCAGTAATAATCAACACATCTTGATTGCATGTTTGGTCAATTTCAGACTGCAAATTTAGTAAAAAACTTCAGTTTCCCCATCTTTGGCTTAGATGGTTGCTGTGTAAATTTGAATAATATGAGTAGTAACTGGTCTTCTTTTTATGTGCATGGATATTATTCTGTCACTGACAGCATTGTACTTCAGCATAGATCTTGAAACATTCTTTGTGACAATGAATGCCATGCCATTCCTCTTCAAATTGTCATTCCAAGCATAGTAAATCATATGGTTGGTTCAAAATGGCCAAAACCAGCCCATGTCTGCTCACCAATGCTTAGGATATTGATCTTTATGCATTCTATTTCATTTTTGACAACTTCTAATTTTCCTAGATTCATACTTCGTACATTCCATGTTCCAATTAGTATAGGATGTTTGTAGCTGTTTCTTCTCATTTTGAGTCATGCCACATCAGCAAATAGAGGGCCCAAAAGCTTTACTCCATCCACATCACTAAGGTAAGCTCTACTCTGAGGAAGCAGCTCTTCCCCAGTGCCCTCTGACCTGAGAGACTCAACTTCTACCACTATGTCAGACAATGTTGCAGGGCTATTCGTAAAGTTTTCCAGTAATATATCAGACAGTGTTTCACTGCTATTCATAAGGTTTTCACTGGCCAATTCTTTGAGAAGTAGATGTCCTCTTCCTTCTTCCAAGTCTGTAGTAGTCTGGAAGCTTTGCTGAAATCTGTCCACCATGGGTGACTCCACTGGTATTTGAAATACTGGTGGTATAGCCTCCAGCCTCATAGCAATATGAAAGTCAAACATTAAGACAAACTGACAGATGAGTTACCTTACATATTATATTTTCTTAAAACATCTTTTAAAAAAAAAATAAAAATAAAAAAGGGAACAGGTCTATGAAGCCAAAACATTTTCATTTGCATGTGAATTTATATCTGAAATTTCCTTTCTGTTCCCTTGTTTTACCTGTGTATTCTTGTCCTGGGACTGTGTATTCATGTCCTAATACCATTTTGTTTATGTTGCTGTTGTTGTTGTTATGTGCTGTCAAGACTCATAGCGACCCCTCCTTGGGTTTCCGAGGCAGTATCACTACGGAGTTAGATTGCCCATCCTTCCTTCCGAGGAGTGGCTGGTGGGTTTGAACCATAAGCCTTCTGGTTAGCAGTCAAGTGCCTAAGCACTATGCTACCAGAGCTCCTAATTTTGTTTACAGAGATTTCAAAAATGTCTGAGTAATTTATTGAGATAGATAACCTCCTTGCTTATTTATTTATTTTTTTCAGGTTACCCCTTAGTATTCTTTCTTTTATATTTCCTCAAATAAACATCATAATTAACTTCTTTAGCTCATAAAAAAAAATAAATCAGATGGCATTTCTTTTAAGAGTCTGCTAAATTTCTAAATATTTTAGAGTCAATTGCTGTAACATGGTGACTCTTCTTATTCAAGAACATAGTATATCATATATGTTCCACTTTTTTAATTCACTTTTGTGTCTTTTAATATTTTTTTTTCCTTTTATAACTTCCCCTTACATATGTTACAGACATTCTTGTTATTTCTCAATATTTTGTTTATTTTTGCTGTAACAAATAGGGTTTTCAGTTCTAATATATCTTGTACTTTTTGTTGGATCTTTATTAATTTTGTTTTTCTGAGATTTATAAACTTTGTATTAGATTTGTCTTGTTATTTATTTTCATTTTTGGGGTTTTATAAAACAATCATAACTTTGAACATAGTAATAAAATTACATTTGAGCCTTACTGGTGCAGTGATTGAGCACTCTCATGCTAACAAAAATGTCAACCATTCAAATGCACTAGCTGCTCCACAAGAGGAGGGCGTGGCAGTCTGCCTCTGTGTGGAGTGCTGCCTCCGAAACTCTATGAAGCAGTTCTCTTCTGTCTTACAGAGCAGTTGACAGCAATGGGTTTGGTGTTTTGATTTGCTTTTCTGATCATTCTGCTTTTATTTCTTTCCCTTATAAAGTGAATTGTCTAATATTCCCATATGACATTAAATAGTGGTGGAAACTTAGGGCATCTATGTCTTGTTCCTTCTTTTAAAGAGAAAGTCTCAAGTGTGTTTCCATTAAGAACTAAACTAACTTCTAGACGGAGATGTATCATTATATATGGTTAAATAGTGTCTTTGAATAATGGATTTTTTTAAAAAAATCATGAATGTGAATTGAATTATAAAAGTTAATTTTCTGCATTAATGAAAATATTTGTATGAACTTTCTTCTTCAATTTTGAACATGGTGAATTATGTTCTTGGATTTATTAATATGAACAACTTTTGTTTTTGGTTACATATCTCACTTGACATTATATATAATGGGTTTCTTTTGAATACTGGGAAGTAAAGTTCCATGGGGCTAGTTTGTAATCTTCTTTCTCCTATTGCTCTAGAGGGTAGGAGGGGTAAGAGATGAAGGGCTCTACAGGAAAGAAAGAAGACAACTGATTTAAACTAATCCTTTTTAATCATATTAATAATGAATCCCCTGGAAAATGAACCAAGTAATTTTTGCTAGAAATGGAGTCTATCTATGAATCACTTTCACAAAATGTGAAAGTTTAGAATAACTTAAGGCAACTAAACTTGGAATAGATGGATTATTGTGGCATGACTCTCTGGGAATATCACATAAATCATGCAACTGTCAGATTAGGAAATAGAGATGTTTGATGACTAAAATACTTTCTTCCATATAAAATGTAATAACCTCATAATTTAGAAATTTCATTTATCAACCTGACCTAGAGAAAGCCCAATTTAGGAAGAATGAACCTAGAGTTACTATTTCCAGCCATCATCCTCTTGAATGATTATATCTTTGAAATTATTAATTAAGCTTGATACAGCGTAAGAGATTTGATTCATGAGTCTGAGTGGATGACAAGCTGATGTTTGTTATCACAAACTCATGTTATGAGAACAATTGTCCTTCAAACAAATAAATCATGAGGATCTTCACTTTTGGCAAGAAAAAGCAAGGGGTAAAAAATCATGATAACTTCATACCTGGGTGCCTGTTGAATCATCTTTGCTATAAAGTGTTGAACGTTTTGAGACAGATTATAGGATATAAGTCTAACCAATGAAATTTTGAAGAAATGGACTTAGGCTTTAGGTAACTAGTTAATGGAGTAATCAACTGGAAAGCAAAATAAGGCAAAAGGAAATTTAGCAAAATATTCCATTCACTGGCTGTTGCTATTATTGTGGCAAGATTATTTTCTTTACTATTAGAATTTAGAATTTTGCCAGAAATTTAAAATATATCCTCACATTCTTCAGGATTTTTTTTTTTTTTTTAATTTTTAAAGCTAAAATCTTTTTCATGAGAGGGACATTTTCTCACATTATTATTATTATTATTTTTAATTCTTAATCCTTCTCCATTTTTTCCTTTTTGTCTACACTATTTTTCATATGCTTTTTCTAGAGTCATCTTCCATTCCTCTTGCTTTTATCACAATTCTATAGTTTTATGTTTGTGCTAGAGTATTTATTTTCTTACCATAAGATGTTTCTGGCAAATAAACTGACTCTAAAATTTGAGCACCCTTGCCATCAAGTTTATCCATTGATTTATTTAATTGGGATAGTGTCTGTTTTAGGTGTAGAAAATATGAAGAGACAGAGGATTTTCTGTATGTTTGTTTTAGGGATCTCTGGTCATGTAGCGGCTAAGACATGCTACTACTAACCAAAAGGCAGTGGTTTGTAACCACCAGCCATTTTGTAGGAGAAAGATAAGGCAGTCTACTTCCATAACAGTCTTGGAAATCCTGTAGGGTCACTATGAACCAGTATCAACTTGCTGATCTTGGGTTTATTTGTTTTGTTTTGTGCTAAGATCATTTTGGATAGCAAACATGAAAATATTTGGTTTTTAGAACACATCAAGAGAAAATGAGGTACTCAATTTTCAAAACTAGTTGATATTCTTTTTGTTATTGTTGTTAGGTCCCATAGACTTGTCTCTGACTCATAACGACCTTATGCACAGTAGAATGAAACACTGCCCAGTCCTAAGCCAGCCTCATGATCCTTGCTATATCTGAGCCCATTGTTGCAGCCACTGTGTCAATCCATTTCATTGAGAGACTTCCTGTTCTTCATTGACCCTCCACTTTACAAAGCACAATATCCTTATCCAGGGAATGGCTCCCTCTGACAACATGACCAAAGTAGGTGAGACGAAGTCTGGCCATTCTCTCTTCCAAGGAGCATTCCGGCTGCACTTCCTCCAGGACAGATTTGTTAGTACTTTTAGCAAACTGTGGTACTCTTAGCATTCTTCTACAACACCACAACTCAAAATCACCAACTCTTCTTTGGTATTCCTTATTCATTGTCCAGCTCTCATATGTATAAGAGGAGATTGAAAATACCATGGCTTTGGGTTAAGTGCACCTTAATCTTCAAGGTAACATCTTTGCTCTTCAGCACTTGAAGGAGGTCTTTTGCAGCAGGTTTTCCCAATGCAATACGTCATTTGAGGTCTTGAGTGTTGCTTCCATTGGTGTTGATTGTAGAACCAAGTAATATGAAGTGTTTGACAACTTCAATCTTTTCCACATTTATTGTGAAGCTATTTATTTGACTAGTAGTGAAGATGACTACAGTCTTTAATCTTCATCAGTAAATGCTTCAAGTCATCCTCACTTTCAGCAAGTAAAGTTGTGTCATCTGCATATCACACGTTGTTAATGAGTCTTTCTCCAATCTTGATGCCACACTTTTCTTCATAAGGTCCAGCTTCTTGGACTATTTGCTCAGCATACAGATTGGATAAGTATGGTGAAAGGATAAAACACTGAAACTCTCCTTTCCTGATTTTAAATCATGCAGTATCCCTTTGTTCTGTTCAAACAACAGCCTCCTGTTCCATGAACAGTTTCCTCAGGAGTATAATCAAGTGTTCTGGAATTCCATAATTCTGTTTAATGAACACTAAAAGATGATAACTTTTTTCACGCTTCTTTGTTTGGATTAATGAAAAGATCAATCAGATATATATCTCTGTCTTTAGTTCCATTTTAATAACTCAATTAGAGGAATTATCAGTTCCAATTATAAAGAAAGACTAAATTCTAGACAATTATTGGGGAAGATCAATATCTAGAAGACTAATCTCAGAGAAAAGGAGGTAAAACATTCAATGATAAGGGTTGACACAGTAGGTACAATGATGGATTTAAATATATTGAACATCATGAAAATGACACAGGACTGGCTAAACGTTTCATTCTCTTATATATAAAATTAGCATCAGATACAGCTGGCTTGACACCTGTTTAAATAAAAAAAATACCTTTTGCCATCAAATCCATTCCAACTTCCATTCCAACTCATGGCAACCCTATAGGACAGAGCAGAACTGCCTCATGGGGATTTCAAGGATTAATCTTTAAACACAGACTGCTCCATCTTTCACCTGTAGAGCAGAGTAGTGAGTTAGCAGTTTGAGCCTTCAGTTAGTAGCTGCCACCACGGATTGTTGACTCAACAGAAACAAACAACAAAATTTTTCCATGCTTCCTATTTAGCTATTATTAAGTTAGAGACATTTCTTTCTTTAATTTTACTAAAATAACACAATATGTTGCTATCCAAAATAAAACTAATCACTAAGTATTATCATTTTGATAAAGTTTATAAAATAAACATTAAGAAGTTTTTGAGGGGGAGTTCTGGCAAGATGGTGGACTAGGCAGAAAAACTGCACAGACCCTCCTCAACAAAGAAAAGGGAAACCAATTAACACAGACACAGAAAATAATCCTGGCCCCCTGAGCCTTGAAGGGAAGGATATAGAAGTGGACTAAACCCCAACTAGCAGAAGAATTTGTGTGAAAATACCAAAAAAGGAGACATATGGAGCTGCGGTTTGGCAGAGATCCTGAGCGATCCTGATGGCACAGACAGCTTGGAGATTCATGAGTGCTGGTAGGACTTAAGAATTAACCTAAAAATCAGCCCTGCTAGCCAGCGACTGCATAGAGGACTGCTCCGGTGGCTGGGGAATAAACGGAGAAGGTGAAGAGAAAGGCAGGGTGAGCTGTGAACTTTTGCCGGTCTGGAGGTGCCACCATTTTGAAAGTCTAAAAGCAGCTTGACTATTTTGGATATTTAAAGAGACAGTGCTCTTGCAGATTCCTGGGGCTCAAGGACAACTTCTACTTTCCAGAAACCCCAAGGACACTCCGGACCTGTGAGACTGAAAAGGTACACATTCCTCTTCTTACTCTTATACCACACACCTGCTTGGTGAATGGAGGTGCAGCCATCCCCCACTCCCACTTAACTTTTGGGCCCACAGGAACTCCATCACAGTCTGTGTGCTCAAGACGGAGCCAGAGTGCCCTGCCCATTCCTCCACTGATTTTTTTTTCCCTCTCTTTTATTATTTTTATTTTTTTTCTTTTTTTGCTTTCTTTTCCTGGTGATTAGTTTGTTTGTATTTGTCTGTTTTAAAACAACCCTTATTATTAATATTTTTGTCCTTTTTACTATTATACTTAATCTTCCCATCCCAGGTCTTAGTGTTCAGCATTTTTTCATTTCCCTGTTCCTGGTTGAAACTTTTTTTTTTTTTTTTTAAGGTTTTTTTTCCCCTTTTTTCTTGTAGTTAACCTGGTTTCTTATTTTTCTTTTTGCATTTTTCCCATGTTTTCTTCATTATTCTCCTTCTCTTCTTTTTTTCTCTTAAGGCCCTATCCCCAGATATTGCAGGTTTCCTTGTTTTTTCTTCTTCTTTTTCTCTTAATCTTTTTTTTGGTTATAGTTCCTGTGTGATTATATGGAGTGTTTTTTGTCCATGTGCTCTTAGTTTTTTGAAGGTTGTTAAATTGTAATTTGTGTCTAATTGAGTGGGAGACAACAACAGTCCCCATAAGACACAACTACACCCATATGTCCTGCAACTACACTTACTAAGCTAGAGCCACTACCTCCTTCTCCACCAATGGGCCAACAATAATAATAATAATTAAAAAAAAAACCCAAGAACAGCCGGAATCACACTTGACTGCTCTTCACAAACAGTTAACAGAGATCTAAATACAACAATGTTACAATGCCTCAGAGACAACAGACCATCACAGTCCACATAAAGAAGCAGGATAAAGTGGTAGAAACAAGGGAGCAGGATACAGAACCAGAACACATCCCTGAGGAAGAAGCAGCATTGGAACTCTCAGATAAGGAATTCAAAAGAATTATATTTAGGAATCTTCAAAGAATTGAGGGACAGACCAAGGAAAACACAGAAAAAAAAACTTAGAAGAATTTTGGAAGAAAATACAAGAAAAGAATGACAAAATAAATGAAAAATTAGAAATGATTCTAAATCAACAGATAGAAATCCAGAAGATTAGTACTAAATTGTCAGAAATAGGTAACACATTGGAAGGGCAAAGGAGTAGAATTGATGCAATGGAAGACAGAATTAATGAGATTGAAGACAAATACCTGAATACTTCTT
>NW_006921678.1:421281-422390 GCF_000298275.1 Orycteropus afer afer
TAACCCAGAAACCACAGCTATGGACATATCCAAAGTAAAATGAGCTTATAAGATTGTAAACAGGGAACCAGAGACATCAATTGGCAAGTGAGGACAATTACAAACAAAGGGAAAAGACTGTGTAGTTAAATAACTTCTAAATGGTGAGGAAGTTAAGAGAGTTGCAAGATAGAATGGACTGTTGTAACACGTTCTGTACCTCACACCATACACAAAAACGAACTCCAGATGGATCACAGACTTAAATGTGAAACATAAAACTATACAGTTTCTCAAGGAAAATCTAGGGGCAAATTTAAGGGCCCCAATATATGGCATAAAAAGACTATACAATAGCCAAAGATGGAAACAACCTAGGTATCCATCAGCTGAAGAATGGATAACCAAATTATGGTACATGCACACAATGGAATACTATGCAATGCTAAAGAATAATGTAGAATCTGCAAATCACCTCATAACATGGATGAACTTGGAGGACATTATGTTGTGTGATATAAGTCAATCACAAAAGGACAAATATTGTATTTGTCCGTTATTATAAAAGTTAAGGAAAGGTTTATCTATAGAAGGAAATTTTCTTTGTTGGTTACTGGGGGTGGGAGGGGAAAGGAGGGAATGCTGTTAGATAGATAAAGATAAGTATTTATTTGGGTGAAGAAAAGGGCAATGTACCAAATGCAAGTGACCAATATGGCAGCATTGAGGATGAGAAAGACATAGAGAGATACATGGGAGGTACAGACAACAAATATGAACCCTTTTGCACATACAGTACTGCATTGTCAGTGAAGGCAAACATGGAAATATGGGTGGATAGATGGGTGGACAGGCTGAATGATTAGGTATGTGTATGAAATAAGGAGTGTATCCAAGAACATATATGGGTTTGGCAGATAATGGTTCTATAATTTTATGTGAATGATCAGAATTCCCAGGTGTATAGTAGAGTTGAAAAGGGAAGGTTAAGGTCACTGCTTGGTCACAGCCAGCTACCCAGAGGTACCGAGTAGTTGAACCTGTGGGCTTGGGACCATAGTCGCAGGGGACTTCAAGCTCAATTGGCATAATGTATAAAACATTGTTCCACCTCCTACTTTGGTGAGTAG
>NW_006921678.1:422682-429610 GCF_000298275.1 Orycteropus afer afer
CAAGGTTTGCTGGTCTGATAGAGCCTAGTGGAACCACTGAGACTATGGCCCCTAGCTGCCCTTCAGGTCTGGAATTGAACCCACACTTGTGGTTTTCAGCCAAACAGAAGACAGGCATATGAGTTGGACACTTACCTGAGGTAGATACACTCCTTGGAAAGAACAATCATTGAGAAAGAAGGGCTGCCTATGCACTGGGAGACAGCTCAGGGGGCAGGAGTCCATAGAGTGATGGACACAGCAAAGAGGTAACTATGGGGAGGAAGTGGGAGGGGAGTTGTTTCATTGTGGTA
Organism: Orycteropus afer afer; assembly: GCF_000298275.1. NCBI lineage: Eukaryota > Metazoa > Chordata > Mammalia > Tubulidentata > Orycteropodidae > Orycteropus > Orycteropus afer. Next base: position 422,976 of record NW_006921678.1, read on the forward strand.
AACTGTGGTCAATGTCATGAGACAAAGCATATGTAAACTGCTGTATGGAAAGTGATTTTGCTCTATAAATCTTCACCCAAATTGCAATTAAAAATAAATAAATAAATATTAAAAAAAAGAAGTTTTTGAGGGGAAATCTTCCCAGGTGACATATAATTCTAACACAAATACATAGTATCATCCTAGTGAATAGTTTTCATTCTTAAGGTAACAAGGAATTATATATATATATATATTTATTTATTTTATATATATATATATATATATATATATATACACACACACACACACACATGGGAGCTCTGGTACTGCAGTGTTTAAGGCACTTGACTGCTAAACAGAAAGCTGGCAGTTAAAACCCACCAGCCAGTCCTCGGAAGGAAGATGGGGCAATCTACTTCCATAGTGATACTGCCTTGGAAACCCAAGGAGGGGTTGCTATGAGTTGGGTCTGACCCGACGGCACATAACAACTATATATATATATATATATCTTGGTAAATTTTGATTAAAATGTCACTTTTATCTGAAAATTTTCTATATATTATGGTGGGAAAATAACCTCTAAAGGCAGTGCAAACATATATGCCTGGAGTCTATTTCCAATATAACCCTACTGCCTTCTGTTCTTAATGATTTCTACCATTTTTGCTTCTTTCAGTACACTTAAATAACTAATTCAAATACATGATAGAATTAATAGCTTTATCAAACATGAAAACCTTTATTTCTAGAATACCATTAATTTTCATTTTCCTATGATAATTCAGACCAGCAAAATTACTTTTTTATGAACTCATTTTTCATTCTTCTAAAAGCTCAAGTATAGATTGTACATGATCCGTTTCACTTTATATATATTGTATTATTTATTGCGTTTTTGAATACTAAAATGTTTAATATTTGTTTTTTTCCCCTAAACTTTATTTTTCCATCAGTGTCTGGAAATGGAATCCTTACTCTATAAAATAAATATTTCAAGAAGTTGTATTAGCAGAGAGCATTGTGGCACAAGGAGAATGAAAGATGAACATTTTAGACCCTAAAGACACCAAAAAAAAAAAAAAAAAATTTGATTAAGACCCAGGAGACAAAGATCTATGATGATCTGTGAACAGAGAAATGCCCTACTGCTCTTTTCTTAAGTGCCATGTGGCTTATTTATTAAACTACTGAAGCTTATGGCTAAAGACAACATTGCAGATCTGTTCTCATGGGCACATCATTAAGGATGAAATATTGTAACATGAAGTGATCTGAGGTTGCTCTACAAAGTAACAGAAGACTCAAACCTCCTCCAGCAAGGTCATTTACCATCTGCTAATTTTTTAGTGCTATGTAAAAAACTTATAAAATTTATTAAAATTGATGTTAACAGATGTATTAGAAACTCTAATACAATTTTCACCACATTGCCAATACTTTATAACATAAAGTCAACAGCAGCATAGAAATTAACTTGTATGGCTTTCATTTTATATACTTATTTAATGTTACAAATGATGCCATAAGAACTATTGCTTCATCAGAGAGACCAAATATTTTATATTTGAATATCTGATAAACTCCTGTCTGAATATGTAACAAAAATAGTCCTAAGCTGACATCAGTTTTTGTTTTTCATAATGTCTGTACCATAATTATGTCATGAATACTATAATAATCTTCATAAATTTGTTTGCATGATGCTTTCTTGCCTATAGTCACTTAATATGAATTGTTTTAATGGACTTCTGAGAAATTGGTCAGGACAAAGAAGAGACTTGCAAAAAGTCTCTTATATAGATTATGCTTCATAATCATTGCCATAAGCTGCATCCATGGATGGTTCATTGCATCTATTTTTATTTTCCAATGTCACAATAATTTTTGAGCATGTAAATTGTACTTATTCGTTTACATGACTCTAGATAATTACCTCTGACAAAATTTAAATGCTGGAAGGACATTTAGTTTCATCAATATAATCAAACATTTTCAATGCCTAGATGAGGTCACCAAAGATAATAAACATCCACTGAATGTTCAAGGTTATGTACAACTAATTAGTTACAGAGGAAGGAGTAGAATCATGTGTTCATTCTGGACTGTGATGTTCATTCCACTTTGATTAACAGGTGATCTCCTACTGCTCTCCAGCTTACTCCTCTCCAGTTCACACATATAAACCTCGTTTTCTTCAATTATTCCTAGTTTAGACCTTAGGGTGTTCCCTCTAATTCTTCCTTATGCCTTGATTGCTATCCCATCATTTACTATTTGTCTTACTCTCTTACTTCTTAAATATTTGTCACATCTCACCTCTTCAATGAGACCAAACAGCAGCATCATAATTATAACTGTAATTAACCAATACTCCTCATAGTCCTGAACCTGCCATCTTAGTGTTATTCCTTACTTTGCTCTACCAAGCCCACACACATGGCATGTGGTTTACAGAAGCAGCAGTCTTCAGGAAAATACGTAAGAAGAATAGAAACATGTAAGAAGGAAAGAAACAGATAATATGGCCTCAGGTCAAGGTTAGCCTTGGTCTTTCAGTAGTAAGATTTTGGTGTTCAAGACCATAATTTTCATTGCAAAGTTTTTCCACAGTGACAAATTTCTGGACAGGTGATGTCCTAATATAAGTTCTCTACAGAAGCAAAGTAATGAAGCTTATATATGTATGTTATAGTTCTTGTTTTTAGATCCCATAGAGTTGGTTTGCCTCATACCAACCATATATATGACAGAATGAAACACTGTCCTGTTCTGCACCTTTCTTACAATCATTGCCATGCTTGAGCCCATTGTTACAGCAGTCAATAATACATCTCATTTAGTGTCTTTCTCTTTTTTGAGGACGCCCTACTTTACTATGTATGATATCTTTCACCAGAGACTAGTACCTTCTGACAACATGACCGAAGTATGAGAGAAATCTAGCCATTCCTGCTTCTAAGGAGCATTCCAGCTATACTTCCTCCAAGACAGATATGCTTATTTTTCTAGCAGTCCATAGTACATTCAATATTCCTTGAACACACAATTAAAATCTATCAATTCTTCTGTGGTCTTCCTTATTCATTGTCCCAAAAGCAAACAAAATCTCGGGCCATAAAGTTGATTATGACTTGTAGAAACCTCCAGTGAGTTTCCAAGGGAGTAAATCTTTAAGGAAGCAGATTGCCCAGTCTTTCTTCCATGGAGTGGTTGGTGGGTTTGAACTTCCAGCCTTCTTGTTAGCAATCAAATGCCTTAGGCACTGTGCCACCAGAGTTCCTTATTCATTTTTTTTTTAAGATCTCTGAAGATTTTTTTTAAGATCCTGGAAAACTCTGAGTTGCTACCATTCATTAATAATCAACCATGGTTAGTCACTCCAGACCTTAGTTCAGTCTCCAGGGAAGGAGTTTCATCAAGCTTTTGCTTTGTTACAAATCACTTTTAAAAGCAGCTCCTCATTGTCAAAGGTTTATTTATTGTGTTTACATCATTTAGGTTAAAAAAAAAAAAAAAAAAAACCTCCTGCTAAGTTTTCCTGGAATTAGATTAGAAGTCATTTTCTTCCTCTTTTTGTTTCAGATACCAGAAATAATAATTTCAAATTAACCGCCATGTGTCAATCTGATGGATTCCTGGCAATAACACTCTCCTTTTACTTCGTTCATATTAATGTTGCCATTTTTTCTTTTATTATCCCATCAACTCAGTTTCCTCAAATTTTCTCATTCTGCAGAAAGGATTTGATTATGGGTAGTCAAACAACCAAAACTACACAACTGATCAAAGGAGGGTGCTCTGCTCATTCCTTAACCTTCATTTATTTCCTTGAACTTGTCAAATTCCTTCTGCCTCTGGATCTAGACAGATACTATTTGCTCTGCCTGAAATACACTTCTCTTACCCTTTGCCTGGTTAGCTCACCCTGCCCTGGCCCATATGTTCTACCACCTCCTGCACTTTTCCTTATAGCACTTGTCATAGCTATTAAAATAACGACTGTCAAATTTTAATTACACCACCTTTTATTTTCTCTACCCAGCCACCCTCAAAAGTGCCAAGTCATAAAAATCTAGATGCCATAAAATTATTAGATTAAAAAAAAAAAAAAAAAAACACCTGCTAAGTTTTCTGAAGCTCCTTGTTCATTGTCCAGAGAAAGAAATTTATCACAAAGAAATTACTTAAGTGGTTGTAGAGGCTGGCCAGTTCCAAGTCCATGGGTCAAATGTCAGGCTGGAGGTTTCTCCTGATTCACAAAGCTGCAGGGGCTGACAAACCCAGGATCAGCAGTTTAGACAGCAGACTGCTGGCTCACAGACTACAAAAGCAATGAATCCCAAAATTGGCAGGCAATACAACAGGCCACTGACTCTAGTCCAACGAACCAGAGGTCAAATGATGACAAATCAAATGCAGATTCCAGATTGACCAAAAAGCCAAAGTACTTTGCCAGAAAGTCCATATACATTGAATGCAAGCCACACCCCAAAGAAAACTCCCTTTGACCTGATAGTCTGCTCATAGCAGATCCCATCATGTAGGTGATGATAACTTATACCAGACTTATGTTATCACTTCTAAACCACTGAGAATCATGACGCAGCCACGTTGATACATAACCTTAACCATCAGACAGTAGCATAGCTGGAAGCCTAGTACACAAATTTCCCTTTTACAAAGGTATAGATTCAGGGCAGAATAAAGAGCATCTAGATGGGGACATCAATAGCATCTTACTAGAATAAGAGGCACTGAGGCAGAAACATAAAAGGAAAGAGGTGATATTAGCAAAGCTATTTTAAAACATTGGTTGACTCAAGGCTTTCTTTTGCAGCATCCCTCAAGCTATATGAACATATTTTTTTTAAAAAGAAAAAAAGAAAGATTTTTCTTCTGAAATTTAGATAATAAAGTTTTAGTTTTGCTCTTGAAATTTTTGTCCTAAGTGAGAGAGAGACAACAGAGTGCTGAAAATACAAATGAGTACATTTTGAAGCATTTAAAAAAGAAAAAATGAAGCTCTGTGACAATTCTTTAGATATTGCTGTTTCCATCAATACTAAAGTATTTACTGTTCCTGTACTAAATTACACTTAGATTTACACTTATAGTGATTTTATAATTCACTATCAAGCATGAGAGTGAAAGTGGGAGCTATAGGTAATTACACTGGGAGACCATGTATTACCAAGAATTTTTTTTTTTTTTTTTTTTTTTTTTGGCAAGTCAGGATGTAGGGACATGAATTACCATCTCACTTCTCAAGTATGAATGTCTGTCTCTCAAGCCTTAAGTAAGTGACATTATGATGGCAATTCACCACATTGAAATGTGTTTTAAATATTTATCCCCATAAAAATAAAATAAATACTTGAAAATTAATGATCAACAGAAACACATTTGTAATTGTGCTTTCATATCATAAAATTAGTTCCGCTGTTGTTGTCAAGTTAGTTCTGACTTATAGTGACTCCTTGTGTGCAGAGTACAAGTGCTCCATAGCCTTCCCAAGGCTGTAACCCTTCAGAAGCAGATTGCCCAGACTGTTTTCCAAAGCACTTCTGGCAGTTTTGAACTGCCAACCTTTTGGCTAGTAGTCTGATGCTGAACTGCACCACTCAGACATTCCTGAATTTAATATCAATTTGATGTCCAAAGGTTTTATGCTCTACAGAATTGACTGTGTGCGATACATATCTACACGAGAATATTTATTGTTGGGCCAGTTCTGTTCACTGTGACATCTTGTTATAAGACAAGTTACTGTCTTTAAATAAAGAGGCAGAGCATCCATGAGTGAAAAAAATTTAATCCTGAATATATTCTGCAAAAACAACTTTTCTTTTTTTTTTTTTTTTTGGTGAGAAAATGCTTGAAAAATTAAGACATCTGGAAATACCTTTCAAAATTATATTTCTAAACCCTTTCTAAGTCTATTACCAAAATTAAAATTTGATTATAGTACAAAAACTAAGCTTTTAATTAATTACATATATAGTATTTTAAAATTGTAAAATAGACTTTTCTAATTTACATAACTACAATGGAGTTACAGAATATTATAACTATAGACTTTATCCATTGTAAAACATAATTTTCTGGTTAAATTACATACAAACGACAGAAAAAGTGATACATGAGAGATAGACAGAATATTTCGCCAAACCAAACTCACTGCTGTGGAGTCTCTTCTGACTCATAATGACTCTTCCTTGGGTTTCTGAGGCAGTATCTCTATGGAAGTAGATTGTTCAGTCTTCCTTCCAAGGACTGGCTGGTGGGTTTGAATCATCAGCCTTCTGGTTGGCAGTTAAAGTGCACAAAATTAATCACTTACTTCACATATATTCTTTATTTTATCCCTAAATACTCCAATTCAAAACCCAAACCCAACGACATTGACTAGTTGGATCCGACCCATAGCCACACCTCCTTGGGTTTCTGAGGCAGTATCACTATGGAAATAGATTGCTCAACCTTCCTTCTGAGGAGTGGCTGGTGGGATTGAACCACAAGCCTTCTGGTTAGCAGTCAAATGCCTTAGGCACTTGCTACCAGAGCTCCCGTCCAATTCAAAAGTGGGACAAATTTTTCAATTGCCATTGTCTGTCTATATTGAGACCTGAGATCATGGACTATATATATAT
>NW_006921678.1:429710-443753 GCF_000298275.1 Orycteropus afer afer
CCTTTCACCATACTTATTCAATCCGTATGCTGAGCAAATAATGCAAGAAGCTGGACTATATGAAAAAAAAAAAAACATGGCATCAGGATTGGAGGAAGAATCATTAACAACCTGAGATACGCAGACGATACAACTTTGCTTGCTGAAAGTGAGGATGACTTGAGGCACTTATTGATGAAGGCTGAAGAATACAGTCTGCAGTATGGGTTACATCTCAATGTACAGAAAACAAAAATCTTCACAACTGGACCAATGACCAATAAATGGAGAGAAGATAGAGGTTGTCATAGAATTCACATTGTTTGGTTCTACAATAGATGCCAATGGAAGCAACAGTCAGGACATTAGATGACGTGTAGCACTGGGAAAGCCAACCACAAAGGAACTGTTTCAAGTGCTGAGGAGCAAGGATGTCTCCTTAAGGACTAAGGTAAGCCTGACACAAGCCATGATATTTCCAAACGCCTCATATGCATATGAGAGCTGGACAATGAATAAGGAAGACCGAAGAAGAGTTGATGCTTTTGAGTTGTGGTGCTGGCAAAGAATGATGGAAGTATCATGGACTGCTCAAAGAACTACCAGATCTGTCCTGGAGGAAGTGCACCTGAAATGCTCCTTGGAAACGAGAATGGCCAGACTTCCTCTCACTTATTTTGGTCATGTTGTCAGAAGGCACCATTCCCTGGAGAAGGATGTCATGCTTGGTAGGGTGGAGGGTCGACGAAAGAGGGGGAGGCCTTCAACAAAATGGATTGACACGGTGGCTGTGATGAGGGGCTCAAGTATAGCGGGGATCATGGAGCTGGCGCAAGATGGGGCAGTGTTTCATTGTGCTGTGCATGGGGTTGCTATGAGTTGGAAACAACTCCACAGCACCTAACAACAACAACAACATATATATCTATATTTCTGATGCAAAGCTCAGCGTAGCTAAGCACAGAGACTAGATTTTGACAGTATCATTTTCAAACTAAAATTTGTGATAAAACCCTTTGTTCTGAGAAATGAGTGGGTCGACGACATAGTTAAAGGGACAGTGGAAAACACTTGGATTATGTGTCTGTGGTATCCATAATCTGTCAATATTGATTTTAAATCGCCTTTCTAAGAGTCAGGAAATTACACATTAAAAGTTGCTGCAAATGGATAATTGGAATATATTTCAGAGGAAAAAAAATAGTTTTTTTTTTTTTTTTTCAGAAGAAATTATTTTACTTTATATTCAGTAACAGATTTGTTAGAAAATAAATCAAACAGAATATCTGAGTAGTCTGAGAAATTGTATATTAATGAAATATGATGGATGGTTGTTTATATTATGGTCAGATGGATCTATGTTTCTGTTTCACTGATTTTATGATCTTATCAAGGGAAAATTAGACATTTCAAATATTTTAGAATATACATATTAAGAAAATTTATCATTTCTTGCCAATAAAATGCATTAAATTAAATATGAGATAAAATACATTGTCATGTATATTTAAAATGATAATAATTGTTGTTTGTTATTACGTGCCGTCAAGTTGGACCTGACTCTTAGTGACCCTCCTTGGGTTTCCAAGGCAGTATCACTATGGAAGTAGATTGCCCCATCTTCCTTCCGAAGAGTGGCTGGTGGGTTTGAACCACCAGCCTTCTGGTTAGTAGTCAACTGCCTTAGCCACTATCATAATAGTTATTTATAGGTTGAATTTTAGCTGTTAAATTGCTAGCAGAAATTTTGTTATATGTAAGAATTTCATATTTTTAGTATAAGTATTGAATTTTTGTGTGTTTGGATATAATGTAGTGTCCTTTTATTTTCTTCTTCTTTTTTTTTTTTTCAATTCACTTTCCAGGGAATGAACCTGCTGAAAGCATTCATTAGTCTTAGTAGCTTCTTTGTAGATACTTTATTTTCATTTTACCTAGATAAATTATCTGTGAATAGAGGCAGTTTTATTTCTTCATTTTCAATGTATACACTTTTACTTATTTGCATTGCCTTGTTTGGAGTATTCAATTTAATATTGAATAGGAGTAGAGAGAGGGGTCTTGCTCATCTTATTATCAAATAAGGGTAAATGTTCAATTTTCACTGTTAAGAATGATGTCTGCTGTATGATTTTGTAGATGTCTTTTAACAGTTTAGGTAAGTTATATTCTATTTCTGTTTTACCAAAAGGTGTTATTATGAGGGAATTTTGAATTATCTAAAATGTCTTTTTTACTTCTATTGATATACTAAAATGTTTCATCTTTTGTCGATTTATATGGTGAATTACATAAATTGAATTTTGAATGGTGAGTTAGTTCTGCATTTCCAGGATAAATTCTATGTAGTAATGATGCATTTTCTATTTTTTGTTATATCTAATTTGCTAAAAAAATTTTAAGAATTTTTGTACAAATTTTTACCTGAGTTGTTGATCTGTAGTTTGCTTTTCATGCAATGACTTTTTCTCTGTAATGTGATGTATTGTCATGTCACTTCATCAAATGACTTGAGATCATTCCCTCCTTTTCTATTTCCTGGAAGAATTGTATGTATAGGTAATATTGATCTATTGAAAATATTTGGACCTGTAATATTCTTTGTTGAAAGTTATTTAATCACAAATTCATAGAAGAATAGACATAGGAACTTTCAGACTGTTTATTTCTATATGAGTCAGTTTTGTTGTTTGTGTCTTTCAAGATTGTAGTTAATTTCATGAAAGATGTTAAATATGGATATAATGTTGTACATTGTTCGGTGCCATTGAATCAGCTCCAACTCATAGTGACCTGGTGTACAACAGAATGGAACACTACCCAGTCCTGTGTTATCCTCACAATGCTTGCTATGATTGAGCCCATTGTTGAAGCCACCTGTGTCAATCCATTTCATTGAGGGTTTTGGTATTTGATTGGTGTGTCAAGTTGGCTGGGCCTGGTTTTTAGTGACTGGGCAGCCAGATATAGTTATTACCCATGATGAGATTGGTAATCAACTCCATGGTAAAATCCACTAGAGCAGCTGAGTAGCTGCCTTAGGGATATGGTTTACTTCTAGTATATGAGAAGCTTTGAAAAATGTCCCTGCAGATTTTTGGCACATTTGCACCCTGCATATAGCTGAGTCTTTAGCCTGTCATGTTTCCTGCCAATATTAGGACTGTCTCTGGATATGAACTAGGGCCTACCATGTTGTTTGGTAACCTTGAGATTGTCATTTTAGTTTTTGACCTTTGGTTTGTCAGCCTTGGTAGCCACTAGCTCCCTGAGCTAAGAGACACCTCCAGCTTCAGTGGGCTGGGAGCAAGAGGCAGAACGGAGCCCAAAGTTGAGGAGCATTTAACCAGACTATAGAGCTAACACTTGGAACTTGGACTTCTAGCCACCTAAATTGGTAAAAAATAAGTCCCTGTCTGTTTAAGGCACCCACCAGTGATATTCCTATTAGAGCAGCACTGTATGACAAAAGCAAGGTTCTTTCCCTTTTTTTTTTTTTTTTTTTTTATTGACCTTCTTTACCAAGCATGATATCTTTGTTCAGGGATTGGTCTCTTCTGACAGCATGATTAATGTAGGTGCATCATTTTGTTGTGCTGTGGTGACATGTGTGTTGCTGTGAAACTGGAAGCTATGCCACTGGTATTTCAAATACTGTTTTGTCACCCATGGTGGACAGGTTTCAGCAGAGCTTCCAGACTAACACATACTGGAAAGAAGAATGTGGAAATCCATTTCTGAAAATATTGGCCATTGAAAACTTTATTGTTTTGGTTACCTAGTGCCACTCTGACAGGAATACACCACACACATGAGATGACTTTAACAAACAGGAGTTTATTCTCTTACAGTTTTGAGGTAATAATTCCAAGTTCAAAGTGCCAGGCTCTAGGGGTGAAGTGAAAGTCCTTCAACCTTGGGCTTCAGCTCTGCCTCTTGTTCTTGGCCCACAGAAGCTAGAGGAATCTCTTCACTCAGGCAGCTGCTAGCTGCTGAAGCTGACAAACCCAAGACTGACAAGTAAAAAGGCACAGTCCAGACATCATCTAACCATATGCAAGGCCATTGATTCAAGTCCAGTGAAAGACCCAAGATTGGCAGTTCATGATAAGCTGCTGAACAAAGATTTGGTTACATGCAGCGTTCAAGTGTGCCATCAGCTAGAGACTATTGCAAAAACTGCTTCTTATATGGGAAGCAGACCACATCCCTAAAGCAACTACTCAGCTGCTTATGGTAGATCCCACTATGGAGTTGATTGCCAGTCTCATCATTGGAAATAACTACCACCAGCTGCCCAGCCACTTAACCAGGCCCAGCCAAGTTGACACACAACCTTAACTACCACACTTATGAATAGCAGTGAAACACTGATATATTGCTAGAAAGTTCCATATACCTACCAAAACCCACTGCTGTTGAATTGGATCAGATTCACACTGACCCCTCTTTGGGTTTCCAAAGCAGTGTATCCTTATGGGAGTAGATTGCCCATCTTCCTTCTGAGGAGTGGCTGATGGGTTTGAACCACCAGGCTACTGGTAAGGAGTCAAATGCCTTCCTTTTATGTTCATAGGCCTAGTGATTTCAAGTCTTTTATTTAAAATATTGGTAACTGGTGCCATGCTACTCTTATGGTCAATATGGATGGAGATGACATATTGTATTATATTTCCCTTAAGAAACAGAATTTCTTCTTTGATTATTTTTTGTTAAATTTATTGACATTTCTTATTTTGCTTGTACAAGACTTACTTTATTATATATTTTCAAATTTGATCCTTTAATAATTTTATTAGGTGTAAGCTTATGAGATTTCAACTTTGACTTGTCAGTTATTTAGAGATATCTTGTTTAATTTCCAAATATTTGAGGATTATTCATAGTTTGTTTCTGTTATTGATTTATAGTTTGATTTCATTGTGATCTAAGAATCTATTCTCCACAATTTCATCTTTTGTAAAGTATGTTAAGGGTCTTTTATGGACCAAGATATGGTCTATTTTGACAATATCTCATATACATTTAAAAAAAATGTGTATTTTTCTGTTATTACATAAAACATACTATAAATATTAACTAGGTCAAATTGTTTAATGACTGGTTAAGATTTTCTATACCCTTGGTCATTATTAGGGAGCTCTGGTGGTGTAGCGCCTAAGGCATTTGACTGCTAACCAGAAGGCTGGCAGTTCAAACCCACCAGCCACTCCTTGGAAGGAAGGTTGGGCAATCTACTTCTGTAGTGATACCACCTCAGAAACCCAAGGAGGGGTTGCTATGAGTCAGATCTGACTCTATGGCAGAGAGTTTGATTTTGGTTTCTGGTTGCTGATTATTTGTTTACTAATTGTATCAGTAACTGAAAGAGGCATATTGATACTTCCAAATATAACTATGAATTTCCTAACTTCTCCCTTCAACTTTTTCCTTTTATTACATAAACTTATAGAATTGTTATAATTTATTAGTTAATTATGTCTTTTATTATTATGCAATGCTTCTGCTTAACCCTTTTGATATTTCTTTTGGTCTGAAACTGACATTTTCTGATGATACTAAAGCTATATCAACTTTCTTTGGATTAGAGTTGCATGGCAGAACTTTTTTCATCCTTACGATTAAAAAAAAATCCTGTCGTTATTTGTCGTCCAGTTGGACCCGACTCATAGGGACCCCTCCTTGAGTTTCTGAGGCGGTATCACTGTGGAAGTAGATTGCCCAACCTTTCTTCTGAGGAGAGGCTGGTTGGTTTGAACCTCCAGCATTCTGGTTAGCAGTCAACTGCCTTAGGCACTACAGTACACTTTATAAATTAGATCAGCTTTAGATTTACATAAAGAGCTCTGGCAGCATAGGGGCAAATGCATTTGACTGCTAACCAAAAGTTTGGTGGTTCAATCCCACCACCCACTCCATGGAAGGAAGATGGGGCAATCTACTTCCATAAAGATTTACTGCCTTGGAAACCCAATGGAGGCGTGTATTTGTCAGATTTGACTAGATGGCCATGAGTTTGGTTTGTTTTTGATTTATATTTACATAAAAACTGAGTGGAATACAGAGAATTTATACACATGATCCCCCTTTTTATTAACACTTTGCATTAGGTGGTACACTATCCAATTGATGAACAAATATTGATATACTATTATTAACTAGATTCTTAGTTCACATTCCACTACTATACCATACTTTATGTTTATTATACTGTGGTGACTTGCATGTTGCTGTGATGGAGGAAGAAATGCAACCAGTAGTTGAAATACCAGCAGAGTCACACATGGTGGGTTGATTTCAGTGGTGCTTTCAGCTTAAGACAAACTGGAAGAAGGACCTGTACATCTACTTTTGAAGAAAATGGCCACTGAAAACCTTACAGATAGTAGCAGATCATTGTATAGTGCTGGAAGATAAGCTCCTCACCTTGGAAGTTAGTCAAAATATAACTAAGGAAAAGCTGCCTTCTCGTAGTAGAATCAAGTTCAATGATATGTGTGGAGTAAAACCTTCAGGACCTTCATTTACTATTGTGGATTGAGTCAAAATGAGAAGAAACAACTATAAACATCCATTTATAATCGAAACATGGAATGTATGAAATATAAATAAAATAAGTTGTCAAATATGAACGCTCGAATATTGCCTAAGGCACTTAACTGTTAAACAGAAAACTCTTGGTTCAAAAGCACCAGCCACTGCTTGGAAAGAAGGTTGGGAAATCTATTTCTGTAGTGATACCACCTCAGAAACCCAAAGAGGGGTTGCAATAAGTCAGGTCCAACTCGATGACACATGACAACAACAACAACAACAGGCAGTATTGAGCTGAAGTGGACTTACATTGGTCATTTTCAATCAGATAATTATAGGGTCTACTATCCCAAGAATGACAAATTGAAGAGGAATGATGTTACATTCAACATCAGAAAGAACATTTCAAGTTCGTCCTGATTTAACACTGTAGTGACAGGATTATATCCATACACCTACAAATAAAACCAGTTGATACAACTATTTTTCAAGTTTAAACTCTAATGGCTAATGCCAAAACTGATGAAATTGAAGATTTTTACCAACTTCTGTAGTATGAAATTGATCAAATATCCAATCAAGATGTATTAATAATTACTGCTGACTGGAATTTGAATGTTGGAAACACAAAAGAAGAATCAACAGTTGCAATATGGACTTGGTGATAGAAACAACACAGGGGATTGCATAATATAATTGTGCAAGACCAATAAATTAATCATTTTGAACACCTTTTCTCCTTAATATAAATGGTGACTATACAGGTAGAACTCACCAGATGTAATACAAAGGAATCAGATAGACAAAATCTGTGGAAAGAGGAGAAGTCTAATATCATCAGTCAGAATAAGTCCAGGAGCCAACTGTGAGTAGCTATCAATTGTTCATATGCTAGTACTGAAGCTGTAGAAAATTGATACATGTCCAGGAAAGCTAAAGTATGACCCTGAGGATATCCCATCTGAATTTAGAGACCATCTCAAGAAAAGATTTGATGCATTGAACACTAATGACTAAAGACAAGATGAGCTGTGGGATAACATCAAGGACACAATATTTATGATGAAAACAAAAGGCCCTTAAAAAGAAAAAGAAAGATTAAAATGGATATAAGAAGACTCTAAATTTTGAAATTAAAGTAAGAAATGCAGTAAAAGAGCTGAAGAAAAGATTTCAAAAGATGACTCAAGAAGACAATATACATTATTGTTATGAAATATGTAAACACCTGGTTAGAAAACCAAAAAGAGAAGAACACTTTTGGCATTTCTCAAGTTGGAAGAATTGAAAAAAAATTTCAAGCCTTAAGTTGCAATATAGAAGGACTTTAAGAATTAAAAATTATAGGATGCAGGAAGCATCACAAGAAGATAGAAGGAATATACTAAGTTACTGTACCAAAAAGAATCAGTTAATATTCAACCATATCCCACTGCTGTTGAGTCAGGTCCGACTCATACCAACCCCTCCTCGGGTTTCCAAGGCGAAATCACTATGGAAGTAGATTGCCCAACCTTCCTTATGGGAAGTTGCTGGTGGGTTTGAACCACCATCCTTTTGGTTAGCAGTCAGATGCCTTAGGCATTACGCCACCAGAGCTCCCTCAACAATATCAGGAGGCAGTATATGATTAAACACCTATGGTACTGAAAGAAGTCCAGGTACAAGCTGTACTGAAGACATCTGGTAATCAATCTCCTTCTCTCTCTCTCTCTCTCTCTCTCTCTCTCTCTCAAATTGATTCTGTTTCTTCAGAATTTCAACCATTTTTGTATCTTTTTCATGGTCTGTGTTTAGTGTTGTGTCTAAAAATCACCTCTCCAAACCCTGGGTCACATAGATTTTCTCCTATGTTATAGTGTGTAAGTTCTGTAACTTTGCATTTGACATTTAAATCTATGATCAATTTTCAGGAATCATTTGTGAAATGTGCAAGGTTGTGCATAGATTCACATTTTTGCATAAGAATGTCCAGTTTTTCCAACATCATTGTTGAAAGGCTATCCTTCATTAAATACCCTTTGCTTTTTTGTCAAAGACATTGTATTTGTGTGGGTCTGTACCTGGGCTCTCTATTCTATTCTATTTCCTCTTTGGTTTCCATTCTTTCAGCTGTACCATACTGTTTCAATTTTTAAAGCTTTAAGTTGCTTAGTATCATTCTTCTGATTTTGTTCTCCTTCTCCTCCTCTTCCTTCATCAGTATTTGTCGACTATTCTGGGCCTTTTGCCTTTTCACAGAAACTTCAGAATCAGTTTGTCATTTTCCACAAAATAACTAGGTAAGATTTTGGTTGATACTCCATTGATCTATCGATCAACTTGGAAAGAACCAGAAGCTACATAGTAATTAGTCTTTTGATCTATGAGTATGAAATCTCTTTCATTTTGTTAAGATCATTTTTGCTTTCTTTTAACAGTTTCATCATTTGTCTCATATATAATTGTTTACATTTTGTTAGCTTTATATGTAAGAACTTCTCTTTTTTGGTACTAATGTAAAACATGTGTTTTAAAATTCCAATTTCAATTGTTTTTTGGAGGCATATAGGAAAGCATTTGACTTTCTTTATTAAACTTGTGACTTGTGTCCTACAACCTTGTTGCAATCTATTAGTCGCAGAGAGATTTCTGTCATTAAAGTTTTTGTTTTTTCTCTACCTAAGCAGTCATGATATCTGAGAACAAAGATAATTTTATTTCTTGCTTCCTAGCTTTAAATATCTCTTGAGACTTTCAGTGGCATTATATAATTTAGAATGTACATGAGTCATACTATTTTTCTCATTTATTTCAAAGTGTTTTATTCTTTCTGACGCTATTGTAAATAAAAGGGTTTCCTAATTTTATGTTTAAAAGTGATTGAGAAGGACACTGATTTGAATAAATACAATTTATCTGTTTTTATTTTATTATTTATGCTATTGGTGACATATCTATATGTCCATTAGGAAATCCAAATTCAAGAAGATTTATTCCCCAGGTTTTTTTCCAAGAGTTTTTCTTTTTTTTTTTAACCTCTTACATTAAGGCCTTTTATCTCTTTTCAGTTATACTTTTCATATGCTTTGATAGTGGTCCACCTTATTCCTTTACATGTGGAAGTCCCATTGTCTCAACAGCATTTGTTGAAGACAATTTTTTCCTCAGTGAATGATCTTGGTACACTTGTGGAAAACAGATTGACCATAGATATATTGATTTATTTATGGACTCACAACTTCACATTAACTGTTTGTACCTGTTATTTTGTTCCTGTCATTTTCTGGCAATTATAGTTAGTATCTTAATTTATGACAATCAAGTTTAGATTATACTTATTCCTCATTTATCGACATGGTTAGGTTTCAAAGACCAAGTTAGGCAAAATTGACATTATGCAAGATTTGAAGTCATACCTCATCCTTGGGACCAGAGTCCACCCCCTGGTCACTCACTGCCCATAACAAACTACTGGCATGTCTTGTGATATGTGTGGTATGGATGGCCCCTCTTCTCCAGCACACCTTCTCCACCATGAAGTCCACAACGGTTGGGGTTGGTAGTAATAGTATTGATAATAGTAATAGTAATAGTATTGCTTGCCATCCACTGCCTCCCAGTGTCTGCATTTGTGTGGTGACCCTACTTGTCCTTCACTTGCTGCCTCCCACCATCTGCCCTGGGCAGGGACCCCGTTCATTCTCCAGTTGCCCCAAACTTGCAGCCATTTCCTTCTCCCCCCATTTCTGCCTACATCCATTGAATTTCCTAGCACCTTTGGGACCTCACCCAGCCTCCCCTTACTTGCCCCCAACTTTGTGTGGTACCACCGTCACACTGTTCCCTGTGGCTAGACCAAGAAGTTTCAGATAGGTTAGAGATGAATCCATAGCCAGCAAACTGCCCTCCCATGTGTGTACTGTGGCTAGCCCTGCATGGGATTTGTACCGTTGGAGAAGTTGTGTAAGAATGTTTTCAAACTGGTTGTAAATGTGAAATGTCAGATATTGAGACAGTCCATAATTAAGGAGTAGGTGTAATATCAATTTCATTCCAACAGATTGCACTGAGCCATTGGTCAAAAAGAGATGTGGAAGTTTGGGACTTCTCAGATCTTTCTGGTCTGAGCCCTTGAAATGCACATGTGCATCGATTTCTAGATTGTGGTATTTAAATTTGTATGTCAACTTGGCTGGGCCTGGTTGAGTGTCTGGGCAGCTGGTGGTAGTTATTTCCCATGATGAGACTGGCAACAGCTCCGTGGTAGGATCTGCCACAAGCAGCTGAGTAGCTGCGCAGAGTATGCAGTCTGCTTCCCATATATAAGAAGCAGCTTTGGGAATGGTCTATAGCTTATGGCATGCTTGGACCCTGCATGTAGCCGTGCCATTGTTCAACAGTCTGCTATGCTCTGCTGACCTTGAGATGTACAATGGACTTAAATTAATGGCCTGCCATTTGGTAACATCAGGACTGTGCCTTTTTACTTGTTAATCTTGGGATTGTCAGCCTTAGCAGCCAGCAGCTGTCTGAGTGAAGAAATGCCTCTAGCTCCAGTGGGCCAGGAGCAGGAGGTAGAGCTGGACCCCAAGGTTGAGGGGCTTTCACATAGCCCCTAGAGCCTGGCACTTTGAACTTGGACTTAAAGCCTCCAAACTGTAAGATAATAAACTCTTGTTTGTTAAGGCCATCCCATTTGTGGTATATACTTTTTTTTTAAGGTACAATGTTCTTTATTGATGGTACACAACAAGGTTGGGCTGTCTAAGCCCTTCCTCTTCTTCAGGGGGTCTGGATGGAAACTATAGGGGATGGGAGATTCTCAGTGTGTTGAGGATGGAGTTGGGGCAAGGCCTCCCCAGCAGCCAAAGGTTTCTCTCTTCCTCTAGTGCTAGAGCTGGGGCTGGTGGTCCAGGAGGCTCTTATTCCTTGGAGGTCATATGGACCATAAGGTCCACCACCCTGTTGCTGTAGCCAAATTAATTATCATACCAGGAAATGAGCTTAACAAAGTGGTCTTTCAGGACAATGCTTACCCCAGCATCAAAGGTGGAAGAGAGGATGTCACTGTTAAAGTCACAGGAGACAACCCAGGATGCCCTTTAGGGGACCCTCTGATGCCTGTTTCACCACCTTCTTGATGTCATCATATTTGGCGGCTTTCTCCAAATGAGAGGTCAGGTCCACAACTGACACATTGGGGGTGGGGACATGGAAAACCATGCTAGTGAGTTTCCCATTCAGCTCAGGGATGACCTTGCCCATAGCATTGGCAGTGCCAGTAGATGCAGGGATGATGATCTGGGCAGCCTCACAGCCATCATGCCACAGTTTCCCAGAGGGGCCATCCACAGTCTTCTGTGTGGCAGTGATGGCATGGACCATGGTCATGAGTCCTTCCCAATGCCAAAGTTGTCATGGATGACCCTGGCCAGAGGAGCCAAGCAGTTGATAGTACAGGAGGCATTGCTGACAATCTTGAGGGAGTTGTCATACTTCTCATGGTTCACACCCATCACAAACATGGGGGTATTGGCAGAAGGGGCAGAGATGATTACCCTTTTGGCACCACCCTTCAAGTGAGCCCCAGCCTTCTCCATGGTTGTGAAAATGCCAGTAGACTCTACAACATATTCAGCACCAGCATCACCCCACTTGATGTTGGTGGGATCTCGCTCCTGGAAGATAGTGATGTGCTCCCCATTGATGATAAGTTTCCCATTTTCAGCCTTGACAGTACATGGAATTGGCCATGGGTGGAACCATACTGGAACATGTAGACCATGTAGTTGAAATAAATGAAGGGGTCATTGATGGTAACAACATCTACTTTGCCAGAGTTAAAAGCAGCCCTGGTGACCAGGCACCCAATATAGCTGAATCCATTTACTCTGACCTTCACCATCCTGTCTCATGGAATGGCTGGGACTGCACAAAAGGGTGTGGCTGTCTGTCAAATGAGGAGGAGCAGAGCTTGTAATATATTCTTGTCAGAGTGGCACTAGGTAACCAGAACATAGATCCTCAAGAATATCTCATAACTTTTCAAAACTCTTATGGACACCTTTCCAGTCACTTTTTCATTACTAAATCTGATATTAACTGTTGTTGTTATTGTTATGTGCTATCAAGTAATGTCTGATTCATAGTGACCCTATTTACAACAGAAAAAAAACACTGCCTAGTCCTGCACCATCCTCAGAATCCCTTCTATGCTTGAGTCCATCATTACAACCACTGTGTCAATCCATCTTACTGAGGGTCTTCCTCTTTTTGGCACACCCTCTACTTTACCCAACATGATAATTTTCTCCAGGAAATGTTCCCTCTTGACAACAAGACCAAAGTAGGTGAGAGGAAGTCAGATTATTCTCACTTACAAGGAGCATTCTGGTTGCACTTATTCCAGGACAAAATTTTTCTTCCAGTAGCTCATGGTATTTTCAGTATTCTTTGCCAACATCACAATTCAAAGGCATGAACTCTTCTTCAGTCTTCCTTATTGATTGCCCAGCTTTCACATGCATACGTTGTTGTTGCTGTTGTTTTGCCGTCGAGTCGGCCCCGACTCATAGCGACCCCTCCTTGGGTTTCCGAGGCAGTATCACTACGGAAGTAGATTGCCCAACCTTCCTTCCGAGGAGTGGCTGGTGGGTTTGAACCGCCAGCTGTCTGGTTAGCAGGCAAGTGTCTTAGCCACTATGCTACCAGAGCTCCCACATGCATACGAGGTGATTGAAAATACCATGGCTTGAGTAAAGCACAACTTAGTCTTCAAAATGACATCTCTGTTTCTTTACAATTTAAAAAGATCTTTTGCAGCAGATTTGCCCAGTGCAATATGATGTTTAATTTCTTGACTGCTGTGTCCATGGGTGTTGATTGTTAATCCAAGTAAACTAAAATGTTAGACAACTACAAACATTTTTCGATTTATTGTTGTTGTTGTTTTTAGGTGGCATCAAATCAACTCCAACTCATTGTAACCCTATGTACAACAGAACGAAACACTGCCCAGTCCTGTGCCAGCCTCACAATCCTTGCAATACCCGAGCCCATTGTTGCAGCCACTGTGTCAATCCATCTCACTGATGGTCTTTCCCTTTTCCATTGAGCCTCCACTTTCCCAGCATGATACCCTTCTCCAAGTGTTGGTCTCTTCTAAAACATGACCAAAGTAGGTAAGATGAAGTCTGCTCATTCCTGCTTCCAAGGAATATTCTGGCTGCCCTTCTTCCAGGATAGGTTTGTTAGTTCTTCTGGCAGTCCATGGTCCTTTCAGTATTCTTTGTCAACACCACAACTCAAAGGCATCAACTCTTCTTTCATCTACCTTATTCGTGGTCCAGCTTTCACATCCATATGAGGCAATTGAAAAGACCATGGCTTGGGTTGGGTGCATCTTAATTTTCAAAGAGACATCTTTGCTCTTCAGCATTTTCAAGAGATCTTCTGCAGAGGCGGGGCAAGATGGCGGACTAGGCAGAAGGATTGCACAGACCCTCTTCAACAAAGAAAAGGGAAACCAATTAACACAGACACAGAAGA
>NW_006921678.1:472311-475428 GCF_000298275.1 Orycteropus afer afer
TTGTGCCACTCCCAACAGAAATACTCCAGGTGGACACCTTCAGCAATCAGGAGCTCCTCAGTTGCTCATAGCAAATCCCACTTTGGAGTTTGCAAAGACTTATGGGTAGAAAAGCCACACAAAGTAATTTACTATACCACAGTTGGCTAAATTCTAACTAATTTTTTCTCTAGTTTATTAATTGCTCTGATAGGGTATTAATCAGGATTTATTGTAGGTGTGCCTTTTTATTCTTTTAACTCAATCATTTTTTTTTTTTACACAGCAAATTCACTTTCCATACAGCAGCTCACATACACTTTGTCTCATGACATTAACAATAATTACCCTAACACAACAGCTCCCCTCCCACTTCCTCCTGATAATTTCCTCTTTCCTGTGTCAATTCCTCCATGCACTCCTGCCCACTGAGCCATGTCTTTGTGCATAAACAGCCCTTCTTTCTTCCATGATGGTTTTCTCCAAGGAGTGTATCTACCTCAGGTAAATGTTTAACTCATACACCTGTCTTATGTTTGGCTGGAAGCCACAAGTGTGGGTTCAGTTCCAGACCTGAAGGACAGCTAGGAGCTGTAGTCTCAGGGATTCTACCAGGATCTATCAGATGAGCAAAACTGGTCCTTTTTTTTTCCCCAAAAAATGATTTTGAGTTTTCTTCTACATGGTTCTCCCTCTCTATCCAGGATCTCCTACATACATAGATCCCCCTCTGAGTGGTTGACAATAGTAGCCAGGCACCAACTAGTTCTTCTGGTCTCATAGACATACAGACTGCAGATCACATGCTGTACCAGTCATGAGGACTAATTGTTTCCATGAATCTTTGGTTTTCTTCATTCTTCTTTGCTCTGGGTGAGAAGAGACCTATCATTGCATATAGATGGCTGCTTAAAAGCTTTTAAGATCCCAGTCTGTACTCGCCAAAGTAGGAGGTAGAACAATGTTTTGTGTAGTATGCTTGCCAATTGAGCTTGATGCCCCCTGCGATTATGGTCCCGAGCCCACAGGTTCAACTACTCGGTACCTCTGGCTAGCTGGCTGTGACAAAGAAGTGACTACAGCCTTGTCTCTTGTCATCTCTACTATATACCTGGGAATTCTTACAGAACATACAAACACACTTGTAGAACCATTATCTGCCAACCCTATACATGGTCTTGGGTACACTCCCTGCTGCATAGACATACCTTATAGTTCAGCCTGTCCACCTATCTATCCACTCATATACCCATGTTTGTCCTCACTGACAATGGAGTACTGTATGTGAAAAGGGGTTCATCTTTGTTGTCTGCACCTCTCATGTACCTCTCTGTCTTCCTCTTCCTCAATGCCACCATGTTGATCACTCATATTTGGTACATAGCCCTTCTCTTCACCCAAATCAATACTTATCTCTACCTATCTAATAGTGTTCCCTCCTTTCCCCTCCCACCCCTGGTAACCAACAAAGAAAATTTCCTTCCTTATATAAACATTTCCTTGACTTTTACAATAATGAACTAATACTATATTTGTCCTTCTGTGATTGAATTAATTCACTCAGCATAATATCCTCCAAGTTCATCCATGTTATGCGATATTTTGCAGATTCTACATTATTCTTTACAGTTGCATAGTATTCCATTGTGTGTATGTATCATAGTTTGGTTATCCATTCCTCAGTTCATGGATACCTAGGTTGTCTCCATATTTTGCTATTGTAAATAGTGCTGTGATAAAATGGGTGGATATATCTTTAGGATATATCTGAAGTAATGGAATGGCTGGTCAAGTGGTGTTTCTAATTCCAACCTTTTAAGGAATTGCCATTCTTCTTTCCACAGTGGTTGTACCATTTTACAGTTCCACCAGCAGTGTATGAGAGTCCCAATCTCTCTGCATCCTCATCAGCATTTGTTATGTTCTGTCTTGTTGAACATTGCTACTCGTGCTGGGGAAAGATGGCATCTCATTGTTGGTTTGATTTGCCTCTCTCTAATGGCTAATGATTGTGAGCATTTCCTCATATGTTTGTTGGCCACCTAGATATCCTCTTTGGTGAAGTGTCTGTTCATGTCTTCTGCCCATTTTTAATTGGATTATTTGTCTATTTGCTATTGAGGTGTTGGAGTCTTCAATAAATTCTAGAGAAAAATCCCTTGTCAGATATGTCATTGCCAAATATTGTTTCCCAATCTGTAGATTCTTTTTTTACCCTTTTGAAGAAGTCTATGGAAACACAAACATTTAATTTTTAGAAGGTCCCTTTCATATAGTTTCTCTTTTGCTGTTTCTGTATTTTGGGTTATGCTTGATAGTCTATTTATGCCTAAATTGGGGTCCCTAAATTTGTCCCTAGTTTTTTGTTGAGGAATTTTATAGTTTTAGGTTTCACATATAAGTCTTTGATCCATCTGGAGTTCTTTTTTTTTTTTTTTTGTATAGTGTGAGATACAGATCTTGTTTAATTTTTCTGCTAATGGATATCCAGTTTTGCCAGCACCATTTGTTAAACAGTCTCTTCCTCATTTGATGGATTTCAGGCTTTGTCAAAGATCAACTGACCATAGGACGATGGATCTATTTCTGGGTTATCGATTCTATTCCATCGTTCTATGTGTATGTCACTGTAACAATACCAGGCAATTTTGACTACTGTGCCTGTATAGTCAGTTTTGAGATCTGGAAGTGTGAGACCTCTTACTTTGTTCTTCTTCTTCAATACTGCTTTGTTTATCCAAAGTGTCTTTCCTTCCCATATAAATTTAGTGATTTTTTTTTTCACAATGTTCAATCTTCCTATCCATGAATATGGCATGTTCTTCCATTTATGTAGATTTCTTATGGTTTCTTGAAGTAGTCTTTTCTAGTTTTCTTTGTACAAGTTTTTCTGTCCCTGGTAGGGTTTATTCCCAAGTGTTTTATTTTTTTTCTTAGCTATTGTAAATGGTATTTGTTCTGGTTACCCAGTGCCACTCTGACAAGAATATACCACAAATGGGATGGCCTTAAGAAACTGGAGCTTATTCTCTTACAGTTTGGAGGCTTCAAGTCCAAGTTCAAAGTGCCAGGCTCTAGGGACTGTGTGAAAGCCCCTCAACCTTGGGCTTCAGCTCTGCCTCTTGTTCCTGGCCCACT
>NW_006921678.1:475528-480179 GCF_000298275.1 Orycteropus afer afer
CAGATCTTGTTTCATTTTTCTGCAAATGGATCTCCAGTTTTGCCAGCACCATTTATTAAACAAACATTCTCTTCCCCATTTAATGGATTTTGACCCTTTGTCAAAGATCAGCTGCCCTGTGGTGGTTTTGTTTGTGTATCCTTGACCCAAGACCCTGGCAGAGAGACCCAGGCATATGACATGACAGATGGCAGGACAGACGGCAAGAGACCAGCATGAGAGATGGCAGGATCAGAGCCCAGAGACCATCATGAGAGACAGCAGAAGCGGAGAGACCAAGGAAATGGAAGCAGAGCTGCCTCAGCCTGAAAGGGTAGGACCATGGCCTTTTGGGGTGGAATGATCATAGCCCCCTAGGTTTCAAAGAGCCAGGCCTTCACCAACTTGGTTCTGGGGGGTGGAGCTGCTCGTTCATGTGAGCCAGTGGGATGGAGCCATAGATGCTGCCCAAGAGTGAGGGGGTGGGCATGCCATGCCCAAGAGGGAGAGGAACGGGGCCTGCCAGGCCAAGGGGGTGAGGTCACCATTAGAGGAACAGGGGACTGGAGCCACCCAGTGGAGGAGACCTGTACAAATACCACCCATTGAAGATCTGTACAGGTGCCAAGTTGACAAGGGTGGAATTGTGGTGGTTTTGTTTGTGTGTCAACTTGGCTAGGCCTGGTTGAGTGGCTGGACAGCTGGATGTAGTATTCCCCATGATGAAACTGGTAATCAACTCCATGGTGGAATCTACTGGGAACAGCTGAGTAGTTGCCTTTGGGATGTGGTCTGCTTCCTGTATTTAAGGAGAAGCCTTGGAAATTGTCTCTAGCCTATGGCACACTTGGACGCTGCATGTAGTGGTGTCATTGCTCAGCAGCCTGCTATGCTCTGCCGACCTTGGGACTTACAATGGACTTAAGTTAATGGCCTTCCCTGTTGTTTGGTAACATCACTACTGTGCCTTTTTACTTTTCAACTTTGGGGGTTCTCAGCCTCATCAACCAGCAGCTGTCTGAGTGAAGAAACACCTGTAGCTCCAGTGGGCCAGGAGCAGGAGGCAGAGCTGGACCCCAAAGTTGATGGGCTTTCACCCAGCCTCAGGAGTCTGGCACTTTGAACTTGTACTTAAAGCCACCAAACTGTAAGAATAAACTCCTGTTTGTCAAGGTCATCCCATTTGTGATATATTCTTGTCAGAGCAGCACTAGGTAACCAGAATATTACCATAGGTCAATGGATCTATTTCTGGGTTCTCAATTCTATTCATTGGTCTATATGTCTGTCATTGTACCAATACTTAGCTGTTTTGACTACTGTGGCTGTATAGTAGGTTTTGAGATCCAGCAGTGTGAGACCTCCTACTTTGTTCTTCTTCAATATCAGAGGTCTCTTTCCTTTCCATATAAAGTTAGTGATTGGTTCTTCCATATCCTTAAAAAATGTTTGGATCTGGATTGAGATTGCATTAAATGTATAGATTGGTTTGGGAAGAATTGATCTTTTCACAATATTCAATCTTCCTATCCACGAACATGGTATGTTCGTTCATTTATGTAGATCTCTTATGGTTTCTTGAAGTAGTTTTTTATGGTTTTCTTTGTACAGGTGTTCTGTGTCTCTGGTAAGATTTATTCCCAAGTATTTTATTTTTTTGCTAGCTATTGTAAATGGCATTGATCTCCTTATTGCTTTTTTAGTAATCTCTTTGCTGGTGTAGAGGAATTCAACTGATTTTTGGATGTTGATCTTATATCCTGCCACAATGCTACACCTCTCCATCAGTCCTAGTAGATTTCTGATTGAGTCTTTTGGATTTTCTAGATAGAGAATCATATCATCAGCAAGTAGGGATAGTTTGACTTCTTCCTTACCAATTTGGATACCTTTGATTTCCCTTTCTTGCCTTTTTGCCCTGCCTAGGACTTTCAGTACAATGTTGAATAGAAGTGGTGATAAAGGGCATCCTTGTCTGGTTCCTCTTCACAAGGGGAATGGTTTCAGTCTCTTTCCATTGAGAATAATGTTGGCTGTTGGTTTTGTGTAGATACCCTTTATTATGTTGAGGAATGTCCCTTCTATTCCTATTTTGCTGAGCGTTTTGATCAGGAATTGGTGTCGTATTGTGTCAATGCCTTTTCTGCATCAATTGATATCATGTGGTTCTTTTTCTTTGTTTTATTTATGTGGTGGATGATGTTGATAGTTTTTATAATGTTGAACCATCCCTGAATACCTGATATGAACCCCACTTGGTCATAGTGAATTATTTTTGTGATATGTTGTTGGATTCTATTGACTAGAATTTTGTTGCGGAATTTTTACATCTATATCGATGAGGGATATTGGTCTGTAGTTTTCCTCTTGAGTGATGTCTTTGCATGGTTTTGGTATCAAAGTCATGCTTACTTCATAAAATGAGTTAGGGAGGATTCCATCCTTTTCTATGTTTTGGAATATTTTGAGTAGGATTGATGCCAGTTCTGCTTTGAATGTTTGGTAGAATTCTCTGGTGAAACGATCTGGGCCAGGACTTTTTTTGCTGGTAAAGTTTTGATGACCTGTTTAATTTCTTCTTTTGTTATGGATCTATTCAATTTTTCCACATAAGTCTGTGTTAGTTTAGGTAAATGGTGTATTTCTAGAACCTGCCCATTTCTTCCAGATTTTCAATTTTGTTGGAGTACAGTTCTTCATAGTATTCTGATATTATTCTTTTTATTGCAGTTGGTTCTGTTGTGATGTCACCAATTTCATTTCTTATTTGTGTTATTTGTATTTGCTCCCTCTTTTCCTTTGTTAAATTTGCCAATGGTTTGCCAATTTTATCAATCTTTTCAAAAACCCCACTTCTGGTCTTGTTGATATTTTCTATTGTCTTTCTATTTTCTGTTCCATTGATTTCTGTTCAAATCTTGATTATTTCCTTTCTTCTGGTTACTGTAGGCTTTTCTTGCTGTTTTTTTCTAGTCATTGTAGATGTTGATTTAAAGTGTTAATTTTGTCTTTTTCTTCATTTTTGATGTGTGCATTTATTGATATAAATTGGCCTCTAATCACTGCTTTGGCTATGTCCCAGAGATTTTGTATATTGTGTTTTCATTCTCATTTTATTCAAGGAATTTTTGAATTTCAATTTTTATTTCTTATCTTACCCGGTCTTTCTTAAGGAGGGTATTGTTCAGTTTCTATGTGTTTACTCTTTTTTCTGTTGATGTTCCTATTGTTGATTTCTAACTTAATTTGATAGCATTATGATCTGAGAAGATGCTTTGCAGTATTTCAATGTTTTTAAATTTGTTAAGGTTTGCTTAATGTCCTAACATATGGTCTATCATAGAAAAAGTTCCATGTGCACTGGAAAAGAATGTCTTTTGTGCTATGGTTGGGTGAAGTGTTCTGTAGATGTGTATAAAGTCAAGTTGGTGGATTGTATTGTGTAACTCTTCTGCATCTTTGTTGAGTTTCTTTCCAGTTGTTCTTTCACTGAAAGTGGTATATTAAAGTCTCCCATTTTGACAGTGGTGTCAACTATTTGCCTTTTCAACTCTTTTAAAGTCTGATGTATGTATTTTGGGGCTCTTTCATTTGGTCCATAGATATTTCTTATGGTTATATCTTCTTGTTCAATTGATCTTTTAATCATTATATAATGTCCTTCCTTGTCTCCTATTGTGGTTTTTGTCTTAATGTCAATTCGATCAGAAATTAATATTGCCACTCCTTCTCTCTCACTGTTGCCATTTGCTTGATATATCTTTTTCCAACCTTTTATTTTTAGTCTATTTTTCTCTTTGTCTTTAAGGTGTGTCTCCTGTAGACAGCATATTGATGGGTTTTGTTTTCTTATCCAATCTGCAACTCTTCGTCTCTTGATTGGTGCATTTAATCCATTAACATTCAGGGTAATTATTGAGAAGATTGTATCAGTTGCTGTCATTTTGTTATCTGTTTTTTCATGGTGTCCCTGGTTTCTTTCTTCCATATTATTTTCTGTGCTGACCTCATTATGTTTATGAAACATGTCATCATTTCTTTTGTTGCTGTTATTTTAGTATTTGCTGAATATTTGTGCTTGTCTTCTTTTTTATTGTGATATGGAGGTATCATTTTTCTTTGAGGTTACCTGTAATTTATAATTTTCTCCTCAAGTTTAGAACAGTCCATTCTATCTTCAACTCTCTTGACTTGCTCACCATTTAGAAGTTCAGTAACTACACTATTTCTTGCCTACTTTTAGTTGAGAGTTGTCCTCATTTGCCAGTTGATGTCTCTGGTTGCCTGTTTACAATCTTGTAAGCTTATTTTGGATATGTCCTTAGCTGTGGTTTCTGGGTTATGTCATCTTGTGTATTAATGGTCAGTTGTTGTTTGCTATTTTTGGTTCTATGTTCAAAGGATTCTCTTTAGTATCTCTTGTGAGACTGGTCTGTTTTTAACAAATTCTTTTAATTTCTGCTTATCTGAATATTTCCTAATTTCACCCTCATATTTGAAGGACAATTTTGCTGTGTATATAATTCTTGGTTGAAAATTTTCTTTTTCAGGGTTTTATATATACCATTCTATTGCCTTCTTGTTTGCATGGTTTCTGCTGAGAAATCAGAGCTTCTTCTTCCTGGTGGTCATTTGTAAGTAACTTTTGTTTTTCCCTTGCTGCTTTCAGGAT
>NW_006921678.1:483735-490523 GCF_000298275.1 Orycteropus afer afer
ATAATTCTTTTGAATTCCTTATCAGAGAGTTCCAATGCTGCTTCTTCCTCAGGGATGTTTTCTGGGTCTGTATCCTGCTCTCTTGTCTCTACCACTTTATCGTGCTTTTTTGTGTGGACTGTGATGATCTGTTGTTTCTGAGGCATCATGGCATTGTTGTATTTAGATCTCTGTTATCTGTTTCTGAAGAGCAGCCAAGGGTGATTCAGGCTTTTCTTGGTGGTTTTTTATCATTGGCCCGTTGGTGGAGAAGAAGTTAGTGGCTGTCACTCAGTAAGTGAAGTTGCAGGAGGTGTGGGTGTAGTTGTATTTTATGGGGACTGTTGTTATCTCCCACTCAATCAGACACAAATTACAAGTGAATAACCTTCAAAAAACTTGTCAGTCTTGCAGGTCCCGAGTGTCCTTACAGTTGCTGGAGAGCAGAACATGTTCTTAAGCCCCAGGAATCTGGGAGAGCACTGTCTCTTTAAATATCCAAAATAGTCAAGCCGCTTTTTAAGCCTACAAAATGGCAGTACGCTCTGGACTGGCAAAAGTCCACAGCTCAGCCCACCTTTTTCTTCACCTTCTCCGTTTGTTCCCCAGCCACCGTTCCCCAGTCTTCCATGCAGTCCCTGGGTAGCAGGGCGATTTTTAGGTTAATTCTTAGGTCCTACCACCACTTGGGAATTTCCAAGCTATCTGTGCCATCTGTGCCGTCAGGGTCGCTCAGGTCGCTGCCAGACCGCAGCTCCATGTGTCTCCTTTTTTGGTATTTTCACACAAATTCTTCTGCTAGTTGAGGTTTAGTCCACTTCTATATCATTCCCTTTAAGGCTCAGGGATCCAGGATTCTCTTCTCTGTCTGTGTTAATTGGTTTCCCTTTTCTTTGTTGAAGAGGGTCTGTGCAGTCTTTCTGCCTAGTCTGCCATCTTCGACATTCTCCTCAGGATTCTTTGTCTTTGGTTTTGATGAGTTTGATAATTATATGTCTTGGTGATTTTCTTTTTGGGTCTATCCTGTTTGGGGTTTGTTGGACTTCCTGAATAGATATTCTTATCTATCATCATATCAGAGAAGTTCTCCTCCAACAAATATTGGACAATTTTCTCAGTGGTTTTATTTTTTCTCTTCCTGTTCCGGAATTCCAATGACACATATATTATTCCTTTTAATGGTATC
Source organism: Orycteropus afer afer (assembly GCF_000298275.1). Classification (NCBI taxonomy): domain Eukaryota; kingdom Metazoa; phylum Chordata; class Mammalia; order Tubulidentata; family Orycteropodidae; genus Orycteropus; species Orycteropus afer. The sequence continues at coordinate 484,901 of NW_006921678.1, forward strand.
TCACGTGAACTTTAGGCTTTCTTCACTTTGTTTTGATCTTTTTTTCTGACTGATCTCTTTCCAAAAAAGTGTTCAGGTATTTGTCTTCAATCTCATTAATTCTGTTTTCCATTGCATAAATTCTACTCCTTTGCCCTTTCAATGTTATCTATTTCTGACAATTTAGTATTAATCTTTTGGATTTCTGTCTGTAGATTTTGAGTCATTTTTAATTTTCCATTTATTTTGTCCTTTTGTTCTTGTATTTTCTTCCAAAATTCTTCTAAGTATTTGTTTGTGTTTTCCTTGGTCTGTCTATCAATCTTTTGAAGATACCTAAATATAATTCTTTTGAATTTCTTTTCTGGGTGTTCCAAAGTTACTTTGTCCTCAGAGATGTGTTTTGGGTCTGAATCCTCCTCCCTTGTTTCTGCTAATTTATCTTTCTTCTTTGTGTGGACTGTGATGGTTTGTTTTCTCTGAGACTTTGTGACATTTTTGTATTTAGATCTTTGTTAACTGTTTGTGAGCAGCAGATAAGGGTGAATCAGGCTCTTTTTTTTTGTGGTTGTTTATCATTGGCCCATTGGTGGAGAAAGAAGTTGTGGCTTTCACTCAGTAAGTGAAGCTGCAGAAGTTGTCGGTGTAGTTGTTTTGGTTGAGGACTGTTGCTGTCTCCCATTTAGTTAGACAATAACTCTATCACTTTTATTGCTCCTATGTATTTTGATCCTTTGTTATTTATCTAGTTTGGTTGTACCTTTCTATGAGATTATTCTTTTATCTTTAGGTCATGTACAAACTTGTTTCATTATTTTCATTGAAGTTTACTTTATCAGATATCAAGATAATCATTCCTGCTAACATATATGCATGACATATCTTTATACATCATTTTTTTCCCTCATTCTACATAAGATGTTAAATGTGAAATGAATTTCTTCTAATTAATCAATCAGTATATATTTCAATTGTGTTTTTTAAATTCATTCTGCCAATTTCTGTCTTTTGATCAGTGTATTTAGGCTATTTATTTTTACATTGACTTAAGGCTGTAATTTTATTATTTGTCATTTATTTGTATCCTTTTTTCTTTATTTATCTGTTTTTGCTTTATTGATTCTTATCAGGTGATTTGTAAATTTTTTAAAACAGAATTTCATCATGATTTATAGGCTTTTCACTATATTGTTTTTTTAGTTTTTATATTTATTGTTCTGAGTATTAAAATACACATATGTAACTTATAATACTCTATTGTTATCATCATTAGGTATTATGTAGTATATCCATAAGTTGAATGTTATAAAGCCATATAAAGAAATTAAGTATTGATACTTGCCACATGATAGATGAACCTTGAAAACATTTTGCTAAGTGAAAGAAGATAGGCATAAAAGACACCACAGTGGTTTTCAAGAAGTGGAATGTGAAAGGAATAGAGAATGACTGAAAATGTATATGAGACTTATTTGAGAGTGAGAAAAATATTTTGGAATTGGATATCAGTGATTGTTGCACATCTTTGTGAATATTTAAAATCTTATGAATTGTATATTTTAAAAGGGTATCTTATGTTATGTTAATTATAGGTCAACAGAAGATGCAAAGGTGGGGAAATTAATGTATTTGGGAAAGTCACTAACATTGTGAATAACGTGCAATTACATGTGTTTTATGTAAGGGCAGGGTATAATTGCATGTCCATGAATAAAGAGGACTTGAGTTAATTCTTTGGGTTAAAAATAGCATGCACACTATACTAACTCAGGGTTTATTTTTTTCCTAAGTTATAAAAGCATATACATTTATTAACATTACTTAGTAAAATAAAATTAAAATTAAATTATTAAAATAAAATAAAATGCTAGTAAAATAAAATTTTATGAATATGACTTAATAAAAATCCATGTATTAATATGTAAAACTAAATACTAATTTTTAAAAGCCTATTATCTTTTTTCTTTGGTGAAACCCATGTAAAGAGTTTCCAAAGTGTATGAGAAGATTGCTTGAACTGAAACTTTAGGTTCAACATATTTTATTCAACCATGCACATTTAAGGTTTAAAAAATGTGTGCACTTACTTTTAATTACATATTATCTATCTAAATACACCAGTTCAGCAATATTGTCCTTTCTAGCTGTGCAGTGTTCTTTGTCAACTAGCTAATTATTGTGGGTTCCTTAGAAACAGTGATATTTTTGCAATCAATTTCCATGTAAGGAAAATAGTTATTACCCTAAACATGGCTTCCTTACTTGGTTAGTTATTTGACATAATTTAGATGCTTAATAGTGTATGTAGCATGGAATTCATCACCACAAAGAACGTTTCTGGTCTACCCTACAGTACAGTACTGTCAGTGACTGGATAATATACATATGCCTACTGGGAAAATCTGTTAATACAATTATTGTTCAAATTTATGCACTTAACATGAAAGCCAAACATGAAGAAATTGAAGATTTTTACTAATTTCTACAGTCTGAAATTGATCAGACATACTATCAAGATGCATTAATGATTATTGGTAATTGGGATGCAAAAGTTAGGAACAAAAGAATCATTGATATTTGGTAAATATGACCTTGGTAACAGAAATGACACCAGAGATTGCATGGTAGAATTTTGTAAGACCAACAACTTATTCATTCCAAATACCTTTTATTTCAACAATATAAATGGCAGCTATACACTTGGACCTTGTCAGATGGAATACATAGTAATTAGATCTATTACATCTTTGGAAAGAGGAGATGAAGCAGCACAATAACTTTAGCTAAAACAAGGCTAGGAACTGACTGTGAAACAGGCCATCAATTGCTCATATGCAAATTCAAGCTAAAGTGAAGAAAATTAAAACAAATTCACAAGAGCTAAAATATGCCCTTGATTAGATCCCACCTGGATTTAGAGACCATCTGAAGAATAGATCTGGTGCACTGGACACTAATGGCTGAAAACCAGATGAGTTGTGGGAAGGCATTAAGAAAATTATATATGAAGAAAGCAAAAATCACTAAAAAGACAGGAAATGAAGAAAAGACCAGAATGTATGTCAGAAGAGATTCTGAAACTTGCCCTTGAATGGAGAGTAGCTAAAACAAATAGAGAAATAATGACATAAAAGAGATGAATAGAAGATGTCAAAGAGCAGCTCTAAAAGACAAAGTCAATTATTATAATGAATTGTGAAAAGACCTAGAGTTAGAAAACCAAAAGGAAAGAATAAACACACTCAAGATTTCTAAAGCTGGAAGAACTGAATAAAAAATTCAGGCCTTGAGATATAATATTGAAGGATTTTATGGGCAAAATACTGAATTATGCAGGAAGAAAAAAAAAAAAAAAGAAGATGGAAGGAATACACCAAGTTTCTGTACCAGAAAGAAGTGGTCTATAGTCAACTATTTCAGCAAGTGGCATATGATCAAGAACCAATGACCTGAAGAAAGAAGTTGAAGCTGCACTGAAGAAATTGGCCAATGACAAATCTCCAGGACCTAACAGGATATCCATTGAGATGTTTCAATAAAAGAATACAGCACTGATGTACTTACTTGTCTATGCCAAGAAATTTGGAGAAACTACCTGGCCAACTGACAGGAAGGGATCCATATTTATACACATTCCAAGGAAAAAGGAACCAACAGAATGTCCAAACCAAAGCCAAAGAAAGAATCCTGAAAGCAGCATGGGAGAAATGAAAAGTTCCTTACTAAGGACAGCCAATAAGAATAATCTCGGATTCCTCCACAGAAATCATGCACACAAGAAGGCAATGGGATGGTATATATAAAATCCTGAAAGGGAAAAAAATTCCAACTAAGAATTATATACCTGACAAAATTGTCCTTCAAATATGATGGTGAAATTAGGAGTTTGCCAGATAAGCAGAAATTAAGGGAATTTATTAAAAAACAGACCAATCTTACAAGAGATACTAAAGGGTGTCCTTTGTTTTTATTTTATATTTTTTGTTTGTTTGTTTTTATTTTTTATTTTAAGAGCTTGTTTTACATTCAACGTTATGTGTACATTTAGTTTCACTCCCCATTTACCATGCCCAAACCTAACCCACTCTCCTCCCATATCTGCCCAGTAACACTTCCCCTGTGGCCCTCACAGTTATGCAATCCTGTTTGTCCATGGTCTTCACATACATCTTGTTAAATATTGGACTGAGAGCCAGGCCCTGGGAGTGAGTTTTATTCCAAGTGCAGAAAGTATTCTAGGGCCATAGTATTGGGGGTCTCATCAGACTCCATCTGACCAGTAATTCTGGTCATTATTGAGTTTTCGGATTTTGTTCCACATTTTTCCTCCCACTCTATCCAGGAATAAAGGGACTCCTTTGAACAGAGAACCAATAATAGCAAACAACAACTGATTATTAACACACAGGATGTCATAACCCAGAAACCAACACAGCTATGGAAGTATCCAAAGTCAAATAAACTCACAAGATTGTAAACAGGGAACCAGAGACATCAATTGGCAAATGAAGACAACTAAAAACCAAAAAGAGGGGAAAACATGTAGTTGCAGAACTTCTAAAATGGCGAGTAAGTAAAGAGAGTTGAAAGATAGAATGGACTATTCTAAACTCAGGGAGAAAATTATAAATCATGGTTACCTCAAAGAAAAATGATAAACCTTCACATCACAATAAAAAATAGCACAAGCACATATATTTACCAAATACCAAAACAATAGCAAAAAAGGAAATGATAAAATGATTTATAAATAAAATGAGCTCAGCACAGAAAATAATATGGAAAAAAGAAACCAGCAACATAACGAAAAAGCATATAACCAAATGACTGCAACCAATACACACTTGTCAATAAGTACACTGAATGTCAATGGATTAAATGCACCACTCAAAAGATGGAGAGTTGCAGACTGGATAAGAAAATATAACCAATCAATATGCTGTCTACAAGAGACACATCTTAGAGACAAAAACATAAATAGGTGAAAAATCAAAGGTTTGAAAAGATATTCAAGCAAACGACAACCAAAAAAGAACAGGAGTGGCAATATTAATTTCTGATCAAATTGACTTTAAGACAAAAACAAATAAGACAAGAATTACATTGTATAATGATTAAAGGATCAATTGAACAAGAAGATATGACCATAATAAATATATATGGACCACATTACTTAGCTAAACTAACACAGACTAAGGTGGAAAATTTGAACAGATCCATTACAAAAGAAGAAAATTGAACAAGTCATAAAAAAATTACCAACAAAAAAAAACTCCTGGCCCAGACAGTTTCACCAGAAAATTTGAATAAACTTTCAGAGAAGAACTGACACAAATCCTACTCAAACTACTCCAAAACATAGAAAAGAATGTAATCCTCCAAAATTCATTTTATGGCATAACCTTGATACCAAAACCAGGCAAAGACATCACTCAAAAGGAAAACAATAGACCAATATATCTCATGAATATAGATACAAAAATATTCAACAAAATGTAGCCAATAAGCTCCAAGAACATATCAAGAAAATAATTCATCATGACCAACTGGGGTTCATATCAGGTATGCAAGGATGGTTCAACATTAGAAAAACAATCAATGTAATCCACCACATAAATAAAACAAAGGAGAAGAACCACATGAT
>NW_006921678.1:490634-494606 GCF_000298275.1 Orycteropus afer afer
CATTTATGCAAAACCAACAGCCAATATTACCCTCAATGGAGAGAGACTGAAACCATTCCTCTTGAGAACAGGAACTAGACAAGGATGCCCACTATCACCACTTCTATTCAACATTGTACTGGAAGTCCTAGCCAGGGCCATAAGGCAAGAAAGGGAAATCAAAGGCATCGAAATTGGTAAGGAAGATGTCAAACTATCCCCATTTGCTGATGATATGATCCTGTACCTAGAAAATCCAAGAGACCCAGTCAAAAATCTACTGGAACTAATTGAGAGATTTAGCATCGTGGCAAGATATAAGATCAATGTCAAAAAATCAGTTGGATGCCTCTATACTAGGAAAGAGATTGCTGAAGAAGAAATAAAAATCAGTATCATTTACAATAGCTACAAAGGAAATAAAATACTTGGGATTAAATCTTACCAGGGACACAAAAGACCTGTACAAAGAAAATTAAAAAGACCACTTCAGAAAAACATAAGAGAGCTATATAAATGGAATAATATGCAATGCTCATGGATAGAAGATTGAACATTGTGAAAAAGTCAATTCTACCCAAAGCAATCTATACATTCAATGCAATCCCAATCCAGATCCCCTCAACATTCTTCAAGAATATGAAAAACCGATCACTAACTTTATATGGAAAGGAAAGAGACCTGGGAAAAACAAAGCACTATTGAAGAAGAAAGTAGGAAGCCTCATACTGTCAGATCAGAAAACCTACTCTACAGCCACAGTAGTCAAAAAACCCAAGTGTTGGTACAATGACAGACACATAGACCAATAGAATAGAATCGAGAACCCAAAAATAGATCCATCGACCTATGATCAGCTGATCTTTGACAAAGCCCAAAATCCTTTAAATGGGGAAGAGATCATCTGTTTAATAAATGGTGCTGGCAAAACTGGATATCCATTTGCAGAAAAATGAAACAAGATCTATATCTCACACTGTACACAAAAATGAACTCCAGATGCATCAAAGACTTAAATGTGAAACTTAAAACTATAAATTCCTCAAGGAAAAACTAGGTACAAATTTAAGAGCCCTAATTTATGGCAAAGGAGCTCTGGTAGCTTAGTGTCTAAGGTACTTGATTGCTAACCAGAATTCTGGGGGTTCAAACCCACCAGTCACTCCTCAGAAGGAAGATGGGGTAATCTACTTCCTTAATGATACTGCCTTGGAAACCCAAGGAGGGGTCGCTATGAATTGGGTCCAACTTGACAGCACATACCAACAACAACAACAATTTATGGCAAAAATAGACTATCAAGCATAACCCAAAATGCACAAACAGCAGAAGAGAAATTAGATGAATGGGACCTTCCAAAAATTAAAATTTTATATGCTTCCAAAGATTTATACAAAAGAGTAAAAAGCAAACTAATGGATTGGGGAAAATTATTTAGCACTGTCATATCTGACAAGGGACTTATCTCTAGAATTTATTGAAAACTCCAACACCTCAATAACAATTAGACAAAAAATCCAGTTGAAAAATGAGTAGAAGACATGAATAGACACTTCACCAAAGAGGATATTCAGGCAGCCAACAAACATGTGAAGAAATGTTCATGATCATTAGCCATTAGAGAGATGCGAATTAAAACAATGAGATACCATCTTGCCCCAGCACTAATAGCAAAGTTCAACAAGTCAGAAAATAACAAATTCTGGTGAGGATGTGGAGAGATTGGGAATTTTATACATTGCTGGTGGGACTCTAAAATGAAACAACCACTGTGGAAAGCAGTGTGGTGATTCCTTAAAAAGTTTGAATTAGAAATACCATTTGACCCAGCAGCTCCATTACTAGGTATATAGCATAAAGAAGTGAAAGCCAGGACAAGAACAGATATATGCATGCCTATGTTTATCACAGCAGTATTTACTTACAGCAACCTAGGTGTCCATCAACAGAAGAATGGATGAGCAAACTATGGTACATACACGATGGAATACTGTGCAACCCTAAAGAATGATGTAGAATTTGAAAAACACCACATAATGTGGATGAACTTAGGGGATATTATGCTGAATGAAGTAAGTCAATCACAGAAAGACAAGTACTGTATTAGATCGTTTTGTGAAAAGTCAAGGAAAGGTTTATAGGTGGAAAGAAATTTTCTTTGTTGCTTACCAGAATTAGGAGTGGAGGGCAGGGAACACTGTTACATAGGTATAGACAAGTACTGATTTGGGTGAAGAGAAGGGCAATGTACATATGTGAGTGATCAACACGATGCCATTGAGGAAGAGGAAGACATAGAGAGGTGCATGGTCGGTATAGACAACAAAGATGAACCATTTTGCACATATAGTACTGCCTTGTCAATGAAGGCAAAAGGTGATATTTGGGTGGATATATGGGTGGACGAAAGAGGGGGAGGCCTTCAAGGAGATGGGTTGATACAGTGGCTGCGATGATGGGCTCAAGTATAGCAGGGATTGTGGGGCTGGCATGGGATCGGGCAGTGCTTCGTTCTGCCGTGCATGGGGTCGCTATGAGTCGGAAACGACTCGACGGCACTTAACAACAACAACATGGGTGAACAGGCTGAACTATTTGGTATGTCTATGCTGGGTCAGCATGCCCAAGATCTTATATAGGCTTGGCAGACAATATTTTTATATGTGTATTAGTATGTTCTGTAAGCTTCCAAGGTATATAGTAGAGCTGGCAAGGAACAAGTTTGTAGTCACATCTGGGCCACAGTCAGCTGCCCAGAGGAGCAAGTAGTTGGACCTATGGGCTCAGGACCTAGGTCACAGGGGACATCAAGCTCAATTGGCATAACCTACTATGCATAAACATTGTTCTACATGCTACTTTCATGTGCAGCAACTGGAATCTTAAAACCTTGCAAGCAGCCATCTAGATGGAACAATTGTTCTCTCCTCATCCAGATCAAAGAAGAATGAAGAAAAACAAAAATGCATGGAAACAATTAGTCCAAGTGACTGGTACACCTTGTGATTCTCAGCCTATATGATTAGAGACTAGAAGAACTAGTTGATGCCTGGCTACCACTGTCAAACACTCAGAGGGGGATCTATGTAGGAGATCCTGGATAGAGTGGAAGAACAATGTGGAACAAAGCTCAGAATCAGAATCATTGGGGGAAAAAAAAAAAAGGACCAGTTTTGCTGGTCTGATAAAGCCTGGTGGAACCCCTGAGACTATGATCCCTAGCTGCCCTTTAGGTTTGGAATTGAACCCACTCCTGTGGCTTCCAGCTAAACAAAGGCAGGTATATCAGCTGAACATTTACATTAGGTAGATAAACTCCTTGTAGAGAACATTGATGGGAGAATAGAAGGGCTTGGTATGTTTAGGGCTACAGCTCAGGAGGCCGGAGTGCATTTGAGGGAAGGATACAGGGAAGAGTTAACTATCAGGAGGAAGTTGGAAGGGAGCTTATGCATTGTGGGAAACTGTAGTCAATGTCATAAGACAAAGTGCATGTCAGCTGCGGTATGGAAAATGAATTTGTTCTGTAAACTTTTGCCCAAACCAATAAAAAATAGTAATACAATAAAAAAGGAGTTCTGGTAGCGTAGTCCCTAAGGCACTTGACTGCTAACCAGAAGGCTGGCAGTTCAAATCCACCAGCCACTCCTTGGAAGGAAGATGGAGCAATCTACTTCTGTAGTGATACTGCCTTGGAAACCCAAGGAGGGGTCGCTATGGTTCAGGTCTGATTCGAAGACACATAACAACAACAACAAAAACAATAAAATAAAAAATAAATGGAGAAGAGATTGAAGTTGTCTAAGATTCCATTTTACTTGGTTTCACAGTCAAGCAGCAGTCGAGAAATCAGACATTGCAATGCAACTGCAAAAGTGTTGAAGAGCGAACTCCGGCAAGATGGCGGACTAGGCAGAAGGATTGCACAGACCCTCTTCAACAAAGAAAAGGGAAACAAATTAACACAGACACAGAAGATAATCTTGGACCCCT
>NW_006921678.1:501156-532101 GCF_000298275.1 Orycteropus afer afer
AAAAAAGTGTTGAAGAGCAAAAATGTCACTTTGAAGACTATGGTGCATCTAACCTTAGCCATGGTATTTTCAATGACCTCATATGCATGTGAAAGCTGGACAATGAATACAAAGATTGAAGAAGAGTTGATGCTTTTATATTGTGATGAATAATGCTGAATACAGCTTAGGTTGCCAGAAGAATGAACAAACCTCTCTTGGAATGCTCTTTGGAAGTGAGAATGGCCAGATTTCATCTCATCTACTTTGGTCATGTTGTCAGAAGGGACCATTCCCTGGAGAAGGATACCATTCTCTCAGTAAAGTGGAGGGTCAGCAAAACAGGGAAAGACCCTCAACAGGATGGATTCACACAGTGTCTGTGTGGATGGTGCAAGACTGGGCAATGTTTCATTCTGTTGTGGTAGCATAGTGCCTAAGGCACTTGACTGCTAACCAGAAGGCTGGCAGTTCAAACCCACCAGCCACTCCTCGGAAGGAAGATGGAGCAATCTACTTCTGTAGTGATACTGCCTCGGAAACCCAAGGAGGGGTTGCTATGAGTCGGGTCTGACTCGACGTCATATAACAACAACAACAACATGAATTGGAGTAGACTTGATGGCACCTAACAACAACAACAACATTTCCCAAAATACAGTAAATAAACTATAGTGATTCACAGGATTTCAACTAAAATACAAACTGTATAAACACACAACAAAATGTCCAGGCACTCATTTTCCTGGGAACTAAGAAATTAGCAACCCTTTAGGATCTTGTCTCCATATACAACCCTCCAGGGGAACACTGAAAGGTTTTCTAAAAATCCACTGTACCTGAGTAACAGCTTCTTGATCTTCTGAGCTACTGTAAGATATTCTTACAGCTGCTTTTCTTTTTGTTGTTACTGTTTTACTTCACATCAAATCCCTAAAATAATTTCTTCCCATTTTAAGGTGGAAATTAAAAGGACATCAGAGTCCAACAGACTGAATGATCCTTGCCTGGTAAATTGTCTAGATTACTAAAAGAATGTCACAAGTTTTACAAAGCAGAATTTTGTGTATTTTGTACAAAGTATTTTACAAGGACAATTCTATAGGCAATTGCACTAGATGAGGAAAGAGGAAACACTATTCCTTATCTTGACTCTGGTATTAATTGGCTATATAGTCTTAGGCAAGTTGTTTGACATCTCTGTGCCTCAGTGTTCTTAAATATGTGTTGACTAAATTGAATTAATTGATATTTTTGGTCCTTCTAGGAGACCTGGTAAAGCAGTGGTTAAAGTGTTCTGTTGCTAACTAAAAGTTCAGAAGTTTGAACCCTGCAGTTGGTTGGCAGGAGAAAGATGTGGCAGTCTGCTTCCATAAATATCTCAGCCTTGAAAACCTTATGTAGAAGTTCCACTCTGTGCTATAAGATTGCTATGAGGCAGAATTACCTTGACAGCAATGGATTTGGTTTGTTTATGAACTTTCTTTTTTTTTTTTTTTAATTTTAATTAATTTCATTGACTGAGATTAACTATTGCATTCAAACATTGCATTGTGTTTTAGGTGAGAATTAGCACACCAAATTAGTTTCTCATTCAATAATTCATACAAAAATTATTCAGTGATATTGGTTGCTGTCCCTGCTAAGTGACATCACTCTCCCTGTTTCCATCTTGCTTTCCCATTTCTGTCCACCCAGTATTCCTCACTCTCCTTGACTTCCCATCTTTACTTTGGGGAAAATGTCCATTTGGTCTTGTAAAGTTGTTTGTTCTAAGGAGCACATTCCTCATGAGTGTTATTGTTTACGTTTTAGGCCAATCTATTATGTGGTTGAACGGTGAATGCCAAGAGTAGCTTCACATCCAGATTAAAAGAATGTTCTAGGGAAATAATCTCACGGGTCCTCCAATCTCTATCAGTCCAGTAAGTCTGGTCTTTTTTCTTTTTTATGAATTTGAGTTTTAGTCTACATTTTTATCTCTTTCAAACCAGGACCTTCTACTGTGTCCCTGGTGAGCGCAATTGCCAGGGTAACCGGGTACCATCTAGATCTTCTTGGCTCAAGGTTAAGGAAGTTATGGTTCATGTAAGCCTTTAGTCCTGCAGCCTAACTCTTTCCTTGAGTGTGATTCTTTTCAATTTCCTTTGCTTCATTTGGGAGGAGACTAGTAGTTGTGTCTGAGATGGTCACTTCCAAGCTTCTAAAACACCAGCCACTACTCAACAAAATACAATATAAAACATTATTTTTATGAACTATTGTTGTTAAGTGTTGTCATGTCAGTTTTGACTCATAGTGACTCTGTGTACAACAGAATGAAGCACTGCCTGGTCCTGAACAATCCTCAGAATACTTGCTATGCTCAAGCTTATAGTCACAGCCACTGCATCAATTCACCTCATTGAGGTTCCTCCCCTTTTTCTCTGACCCTCTACTTAAACAAGTATGATGTCCTTCTCCAGGGATTGGTCCTTTTTGACTGCATAAACAAATTAAGAGAGATGAAGTCTGGCCATTCTCATTTTTTAAGTGCATTCCATCTGCACTTCCTCCAGGACAGGTTCATTTGTTCTTCTAGCAATCTGTGGTACATTCAGTATTCTTTGCCAATACCTCTTTATGAATTGTTGTGTCCATTGATCTAGATGTCTTCCAAGACTTTGGTCCTGAGACAGTGGACCCAGTAACTCAGTCCCACGAGGTGTTTGGGTATCTCTAGGACATTTCCACATATATAAATGTTCACAACTATATCTATATATGTATGTGCTTATATTCCCATATGTCCTCTCATACCTATATAGCATCCATATCTAGCTATTGAACCCCTCACACATTTTGATTTTTATTATTTTTATTGCAAAATTAAACATATCATTTACTTTTTGGTGTTCATTTGTTGAGTGTTATCAAATTGGTCCCCATTTATACTGACCCTATGTACAGCAGAGTGAAAAACTGCCTATCCTGAAACATTATCACAATCATTGCTATGTTTGAGCCCATTGCTTCAGTAACTTAGCCAATGTATGTCATTGAGGGTCTTCCTTCTTTTCATTGATCCTCTACTTTATCAAGCATGATATTCTTCTTCAAGGACTGGCTTCTTCTGATAATATGATCAAAATACCAGAGACAAGATGAAGTCTCACTATTGTCTTTTATAAGCAGTTTTCTGATTGTACTTCTTCAAAAACAGATTTGTTCATACTCCAGGAAGTCCACAGTATATTAAAAAATCTTCACCAACACCATAACTTATATACATCAATTTTTCTTCTGTATTCATTGTTCATTGTCCAGCTTTCACATGCATATGAGACAATTGGAAACATTATGGCTTGGGTCAAGCCCACCTTAGTCCTTTTTTTTTTTTTTTTATTACTACTATTGTAGTGAAAACATAGACAACAAGATATTCACCAACATAACAACTTTCACATTTACAGTTCAGGGATATTTATGACATTTTTCATGTTTTGTAACCATTATTGTATCCTTTTCCAAAGTATTCTACCACCATTATCATAAACTCAATACCCCACAAACAGAAGATTCCCCTTTCCTCCTCACTCCTACTATTTATAACCACTAATACTCTTTGGTATATATATATATATATATATATATATATATATATATATATATATATATATATATATTTTCCTCCCCCCTGCAACCTATCCAGGAATTCTTCCCACCCCTCCCCTCCATATCCAGAAATTCCCCCGCCCCTCCACTCCATCCCTGAGAATGAACAAAGAAATTTTCCTTCCATATATAAACTTTTCCTTGACTTTTTACAGTAGTGGACTAATGCAATAATTGTCCTTCTGTGTTTGACTTACTTAACTCAGCATAATATCCTCCAAATTTATCCGGGAGATGACATCTGAATATTCTTGCTTCCAAGGAGCATTCCAGATGCACTTCTTCCAGTAAAGACTATTCTTTCTTATAGCAATCAATAGTATTTTCAGTATTCTTTGCCAACACCATAATTCAAAGGCACCAATTCTTCTTCAGTCTTCTTTATACATTGTTAAGTTTTCACATGTATATGTTGATGTTGTTACACACTGTAGAGTCATCTCTGACTCATAGCAACCTTACGTACAACAGAACAAAACTGCCTGGTCTTGTGCCAGCCTCATGATCACTACAAAACCTGAGCCCATCCCTCCAGTCACCATGTCAATACATCTTTTTTGGAGCCTTCCCCTTTCTTTACCAAGCATGACATCCTTCTCCGGAAAATGGGCCCTTCTGACAACATGACCAAGGTACTTGGCATGAAGTCTGGCCATTCTTGCTTCCAAGGAGCATTCCTGCTGCACTTCCTCTGGGACACATTTGTTAGTTTTTTTAGCAGGCCACGGTACTTTCAGCACTCTTTGCTAACACCATAACTCAAAAGCATCAACAATTCTTCAGTCTTCTTCATTCATTGTCCAGCTCTCACATGCATATGAGGTGATTAAAAATACCATGGCTTGGGTCAGTCACATCGTAGTCTTCAATGAGGTATCTTTGCTTTTCAGCACTTGAAAGAGGTCTTCTTCAACAGATTTGCCCAAATGAATTACATCTTTTGTTATCCTGACAGGTGCTTCCATTGGTGTTGACTGCAGAACTAAATAATATGAGGTCATAGACAACTTCATTCCTTTCTCCAACTATTGTGATGCTGCTTATTAGTCCAGTTGTGAGGATTTTTGTTTTCTTTATATTGGGGTGCAATCCATACTGCAGTCCACAGTCCCTGATACTCATCATTAAGTGCTCCAAGTTATCCTCACTTTCAGTTTTCCTCACTTTCAGTACAGTTGTGCTGTCTGCATATTTCAGGTTGTTATCTGCATATTTCAGGTTGTTAATGAGCCTTCCTAAAATCCTGATGCCACCTTCTTCTTCATATAATCCAACTTCTCGGATTATTTGATCAGCATACAGATTGAACAAGTATGGTGAGAAGGCACAACCCTGACCAACTCCTTTCCTGCTTTATAACCATGCAGTATCTCCTTGTTCTGTTCAAACTACACCCTCCTGGTCTATGTACAGGTTCCTCATGAGTACAATTAAGTGTTCTGGAATTCCTATTCTTCTCAATGTTATCCACAATTTGTTATGATCCACACAATTGAATGCTTTTGCATAGTCCATAAAACATAAGTAAACATTTTTCTGGTATTCTTTGCTTTCAGCCAAGATCCATCTGATATCAGCTATGATATGCCTCTTCCCATGTCCCCTTCTGAATCCATCTTGCATTTCTGGAAGTTCTCTGTCAATATACTGCTGCAACTGGTTTTGAATTATCTTCAGTAAGATTTTACTTGTGTGTGATACCAATGATATTGTTTGATAATTTCCACATTCTGTGGGATCACCTTTCTTTGGAATGGGTACAAATATGGATCTCTTCCTGTCAGTTGTCTAGATAGCTGTATTCCAAATTCCTTGGCATAGCCGAGTGAGTACCTCCAGCATGGCATTCATTTGTTAAAAAATTTCAATGGATATTCTGTCAATTCACAGAGCCTTGTTTTTCACCAAAGCCTTCAGTGTAGCTTCAACTGCTTCCTTCACTACCATTGGTTGTTGATCATATGCCACCTCCTGAAGTGGATGACCATTGAGCAATTATTTTTGGTACAACTACTCTGTGTATTCCTTCCATCTTCTTTTGATGTTTCTGAATCATTCAACATATTGCTTATAGAACCTTTCAATATCACACGTTGAGACTTGAATTTTTTCTTCAATTCTTTCAACTTGAGAAATGCTGAGTGTGTTCTTCCCTTTTGTTTTCCAGGTCTTTGCAAATTTCATTATAATAATTGACTTTGTCTTCTCAGGCTTTGAAATCTGTTCTGCTCTTTTATCTTGTCATTTCTTCCATTTGCTTTACCTATTCTCCATTCGAGGACAAGTTTCAGAGCCTCTTCTGACATCCATTTTGGTCTTTTCTTCCTTTCCTTTTTTTCGTGACCTTTTGCTTTCTTCATGGATGATGTTCTCAAAGTCATCCCACAATTCTTCTGGTTTTCAGTATTGGTGTTCAATGCATCAAATCTGTTCTTTAGATGATCTCTAAATTCAGGAAGGATATAATCATGGTCATATTTTGATTCTTTTGGACGTATTTTACTTGTCTTCAGCTTCAATTTGAACTTGCAAATGAGCAGTTAATGGTCTGTTCCACAATCAGCTCCTGGCCTTGTTGTGGCTGAAGATCTTGAGCTTCTCCTTGCCTCTTGCCACAGATGTTGTCAATTTGATTCCCGTGAACTCCATCTGGCCAAGTTCACAAGAATAGCCATCGTTTGTGTTGTTGAAAAACAGATATTTTCAATGAACAAGTCATTGGTCTTGCAAAATTGTATCATGCGTTCTCCAGTGTCCTTTCAATCACCAAGGCCATATTTTCCAAATACTGGTGATCCTTTTTTGTTTGCAACTTTTGCATTCCAATCACACATCTTAATTGCATGTTTGGTCAGTTCAAACTGCAAAAATTGGCAAAAATCTTCAATTGCCTCATCTTTGGCTTTGGTGCTTGGTGCATAAATTTGAATAATAGTGGTATCAACTGGTCTTCTTCATAGACATATTGATATTATCCTGTCACTGATAGCACTGTACTTTAGGATAGATCTTGGTGCATTCTTTGTGATCATGAATGTCATGCCATTCTTCTTCAACTTGTCATTCCCGCATAGTAGATCATATGATCATCTGATTCAAAATGGCCAAAACCAATCCATTTCAGCTCATTGATGCCTAGGATATTGATGTTTATGTGTTCTAAATTTCTAATTTTCCTAAATTCATACTTTGCACATTCCTTGTTTTGATTATTAATGGATGTTTTCAGCTGTTTCTTCTCTTCTTGAGACATGCCACATCAGCAAATGGGGTTCCTGAAAGCTTTACTCTATCCATATCATTAAGGTCAGCTCTACTCTGTGAAGGCAGCTCTTCTCCAGTTGTGTTTTGAGTACCTTCCAACCCTAGGGTCTTATCTTCTGGCAGGCACTATATCGCACAATGTTTCAGAGCTATTCATGAAGTTTTCCAGTAATATATCAGGCAGTGTTTCACTGCTATTCATAAGGTTTTCAGTGGCCAATTCTTGGAGTAGTGGATGGCTTCTTTCTTCTTCTGAGTCTGTCTTAGTCTGGAAGCTGTGCTGAAACCTGTCCACCATTGGTAACATTGCTGACATTTGCCATAGCCTCCAGCCTCACAGCAACACTCATGCCAGCACAGTAAGACAAACTGACAGGCAAGTTTATCTCTCTTAGTTGTTCCAAACTTCTCTGCTCATTTCCTAGTCTCCCCTCCCTGCTTGCTTACCCAGCCTGATCCCAGGGCACAGACACTCACTTTCTGCTGGTCCTGAGGCTGATTTACTCACATGGTAAGCCCCAGGAGCAGCCGAAGGCAGGAGTTTGTTATTGTAATGCTGCTTTCTGGCCCATTTGTGAGGATTTTTTATTTTATTTTATTTTTATGTTGGGATATGCTGCATACTGAAGACGGTAGTCTTTGATCATCAGAAAGTGTTTCAAGTCATCTTCCCTTTCAGCAAGTAAAATTGTGTCATCTGCACATTGCAAGTCGTTAATGAGTCTTCCTACAATTCTGATTCTTCAGCATATAGATTGAATAAGTATGGTGAAAAGATACAACCCTGACATATATTCTACCTGGTTTTAAACCCTTGTTCTGGTCAAATGACAACCTCTTCACC
The DNA here is from genome assembly GCF_000298275.1 of Orycteropus afer afer. Classification (NCBI taxonomy): domain Eukaryota; kingdom Metazoa; phylum Chordata; class Mammalia; order Tubulidentata; family Orycteropodidae; genus Orycteropus; species Orycteropus afer. The sequence goes on from NW_006921678.1 coordinate 508,898, forward strand.
TATATACAGGTTCCTCATGAGCACAATTCTTTAATCCCATTTCTTTGCAATGTTATTCACAATTTGTTATGACCCACACAAATGCTTTTTCATAGTCAATAAAACACATGCTTATCTTTCTAGTATTCCATGTTTTCAACCAAAATCCATCTGACATCAGCAATGAAATACCTTGATTGGCATCCTCTTCTGAATCCAGCTTGAATTTCTAGAAGTTTCCTGTCAATATATTGCTGCAACCATTTTAAAATTAATTTTAGTAAAATTTTATTTGAGTGTGATATTAATGATATTGTTCAAAAAGTTCCATTCTGTTTGATCACCTTTGTTTGAAATGGGAATTAACATTTATCTCTTCCAGTCAGAAATACCTTTATTTTTCTATTATAAAGTTTTTGACTTAAATTCTATTCTATATAAAATTATTATTGCCATTCTTGCTTTCTTTTAGAAACTGGTTGCTTGATATATTTTTTTCCACCCTTTGATTTTTAGTGTGTTAATGTCTTTGTGTCTAAAGTATGTATCTTGTAGGCAACACATTACTAGGTCATGTATTTTTATCCATTCTGCCAATCTCCATCTTGTGACTAGCGCATTTAATGCATTTACGTTCAGTTTGACTATCAACAAATATGAATTATTTGCTATCATTTTGTTATACTATTTTGGGGGGGTGTAGTACTAACAAATATTTTTGTGACTCTTAATTTTCTGTGCTGAATGATTTTTGTTTATGGATTGTGTTTTCCTATCAATTTGTGCTTTTGTTTAGTTTTTACTGACTTTATTTATTTATTTGTTTTCTCATTATTTTGATGAGTAGATTTATTAATTTTCTTTGCAGTAATCTTAAAATTTATCTTTATCATCTTAAAATTTAGATAGTCTTTTATATCTTGAAATTGCCTTCTCATATGAAATTATTCCTCGGATGAAAATTCTATAACTAGAACTTTTATTCTCTTTTTGTTTTTAAATTGCTATTGTTTACAACATAACACTGATGGTTCTTGTAGTCAGATTGTAGCCTTATTTTGCTTTTGTGAATTCTTTATCTTCATTGGTATCTGAGTGATGTTGTCATGTGTCTTTATCTCAGATTGTTGTCTGACATTGTAGGTTCTCTTTCTAAAGGAATCCCTTTAATAATACTTGTAAGGCTGGTCTGGTTTTTACAAATTTCCTTAGTTTCATGATTACTTTTGAAAGACAATTTTGCTGGATATATGGCACTTGTTTGGCAATTATTTTTGTTCAGGATTTTGTATATGCCATTCCATTGTGTTTTTATTTACATGGTTATCCAAGAAAATCGTATTGATCTTATTGGTCCTCCTTTAGAAGTGATATTTAGTTTTTCCCAAGTTGTTTTCAGAATTCTTATCCTTAATTTTGGAAATTTTTATTATATGTCTTGGTTAATTTTTCAAGGGGTCTATCCTGTATGGTGGAGCTCTGGTAGCATAGTGCCTAATGCACTTGACTTCTAACCAGAAGGGTAGTGGTTGAAAGCCACCCGCCACTCCTCAGAAGGAAGGTTAGGCCATCTACTTCTGTAGTGATTCCGCCTCAGAAACCTAAGGAGGGGTCACTATGAGTCAGGTCCAACTTGACGAGACATAAAAACATCCTATACGGGGTTTGCTGAACTTCTTGGAGGTAATCTTCTTGTCTTTCATAATATTTGGGAATTTTCTAACCAATATCTTCAAATCTTCTCTCTAATTTTTTACCTTCCTATTCTGAAATTCCTATTATGCATAAGTAACTACACTTGATGGTGTCCCACGTAATCTTTAGTTTTTTTTTTTTTCTTATTGTTCCTAAAATAAATCAATATCAAGCAATTTTTCCTTTATTTCATTGATTCTTTAATCTGTTTATTCAACTCTAATTCTAGGTCCTTCCAATGAGATATCTATTTCTGATATTTTATGTTAATCTTCTAAATTTGTAGTTATTGTTTTTGCATGATTTATAATTGTTAATTCAGTCTAATGTCTTGTTCTTGTATTGTTTTCCTACATTCTTCTAGAATTTTTTCTATGTTTTCCTTGATCTCCTTGAGGATGTTAAATATAAGTCTTTTGAATTCTTTCTCATGCAACTCTAGTATCATTTCTTGCTCAAGGTTTCCCTTCCCTTTATTCTGCTCAGTTGTTTGAGCCATCTTATCCCATTCAGTCATATGTTTTGTTATTGTCTGCTTTCTCTAAGGCATTAAGGTGTTATTATATTTACTTATGCATTCATTTATTTTATATTATGTTTTTTTTGTCCTGATTGTTGTTTTATTTTCATATATCATGGCAGCAGTGTAGGTGTTCTGCACTGATCATTGGTCTAAAGACAAGGGAGCACTCACCATCTCTTGCTGTGTGGGCAAGGCAATGAGGGCAAGATGGGTATGCACCACTTCACAGAGTGTGCCAGGTAGCTGAGGTCAGGTTGGGCTGGAATATGGCACTGTCTGTTGTCAGGCTTGTAACATGGAAGCTCATCTTAACATTAGCCATGTGGCAGGATGGAGAGCAACTGGTGGGGTGGGCTCATTCACTGATATTAGATGGTTGGTGAGGTGACAGATGGGTAGAGTATGACTAGTGACCAGGGGCTCAGAAGTGCTGTTTCTCACCACGTGGGCAAGGTGGTGGACAGAGTGGTGTGGCAAGCTGAGGTATGTGTTAGGTAGCCTTTGGTTCAAGTACTCTCACTTTTTTGCTGAATGGGTGGGACAGGAATTGGGCGTTTGTGTTGTATGAATGAAGATGTAGGGCTTTCTCTGATATGTTGGGAGGGAATGTGGGCAGGGAGATGTGCCAGCTGGCTGGTGGTGCATAATTGCTGCTCACCAGATGGACAGGGTAGGGGTAGCAGTTGGGACAGGTATAGACATATGGAAGTGGAGTCTACTACCACAATCCCTAGGCAGCCAGGTTGGCAGTGGTAAGGGGATTTTCACTGCTAATTATCAGGAGAATGATAGTAGGACTGTACTCCTCTGGTCACTTGTGCATGTGTGCCTGGGTGTTACCCATAGGCTACAACCAGTGGTTGGGAACTAGCTCCAAACAAGTGCAAAGATTTGGGAGCTTACTAGGAGTCAGGTCAGATGAAGAACCTCCAGTTGACACTATGAATCTATTACTCTGTGTGTGCTACCCACCATTATGGTTAAGGGCCATCTCTGGTGGGTAGTCCTGTCTCTGGATCCTGGCTCCCTCCCTGCTTTGTGGACTCCAGGATGCTTGGTGCTATAATCCTTCCTGTACTTTACCTTCCTAGATTCTGTTTATATCCTCCTCATCTAGCTTCACTCCAGGTATATCTACACAGTTTCTATCTCTCCAATTGGGACCCTTCTTGTGCTCCTCATCCAAAATCACTGCTAGCTTTGTCTCAAGAGTCACACTATCCTAGACTGGCTGCAGAGCACCTCCACTTTCTATCTCTTCTTGTTCACTGATTTTGTTCAGTTTCTCCTTCTAGTCAGTATTTATTTAATTCTTTATCCTTCTATTTGATGGTCAGAATTCAACATTGTCATCTGTAGCTGTTTCCCTTGGTTTCTTGGGTCTTTTCAGTAGGATGATGGACTGATGTGTTTGAGTAAGGAGCCATCTTAGGCCATCTCAGATTAGATTTTCTTTCAGATTTTTGTGACTTGTGTAATATCAAAACAAATGTTGTTGTTGTTGTTGTTGTTGTTAGGTTCCAGCAAGTGAATTATGATGCATAGTGACCCCATGTACAACAGAAAAAAAAAAAAAAAATGCTACCCTTCTGTGCACCATTCTCACAATCCTTGCTATGCTTGAGCCCATCCTTGAAGCTACTGTGTTAGCTTCTCATTGAGGATATCCCCCTTTTTCACTTACTAAGCATGATATCCCTCTTCACGGACTAGTCCTTTTGAATGGCCTGACCAAAGTACAAGACACAAAGGCTGGCAATTCTCACTTCCAAGGAGCATTCCAGATGCACTTCCTCCAAGACAAATGGCTTCCTTCTTCTGGCAGTCCATGGTGTTTCTAATATTCTTTGCCAACACCACAATTCAAATGCACCAATTCTTCTGTCTTCCTTATTAATTGGTTAGCTTTCACATGCATATGATGCTATTGAAAATACCATGGCTTGGCTTAGGCACACCTTAGTCTTCAAAGTAACATCTTTGCTCTTTAACACTTTAAAGAGGTCTTTTGCAGCTGGTTTGCTTAGTGCAATCCATTGTTTGATTTACCAACTGCTTCTTCCATGGTGTTGATTATGGATGCAAGTAAAATGAAATCCTTGACAACTTCAATCTTTTCTCCACTTATTGTAATGTTGCTTATTGGTCCAGTTGTAAGGATTTTTGTTTTCTATATAGAAACACAAAAATGTTTTTTTTTTTTTTTAATGTTGTAGTCTTTGATCTTCATCAGTAAGTGTTTCAATTCTTCCTCATTTTCAACAAGCAAGGTATATCATTGGCCTATCTCAGGTTGCTAATGACTCTTCTTCCAACACTATAACTGCGTTCTTCTTCATATATTCCATCTTTTCGGATTATTCCTCAGTATACAGATGGAATAAATATGGTGAAATGATACAATCCTGACACACACATTTCCTGATTTTAAACTATCCAATATCTCCTTGTGATATTCAAATGACAGCCTCTTGGTCTATGTACAGGTTCTTCATGAACAAAATTAAGTGTTCTGGAATTCCTAGTCTTTGCAATAGCATTCATAATTTGTTATGATCCATAAAATTGCATGCCTATTCATAGTCAATAAAACAGGTAAATATCTGTTGTGCAGCAAATTACTCAGTATGGCTCTTCTGGCCATGTTCTTTATGGTACCCACTAGATAACTGGGTGGAACTATATAAATACAAGGTGCTTGTGGTCTACCAAGGGGATTAGATAGCTTCTTAGTAATGTAGTATGACACCCTTGTTGGGGTGGGACCATGGAAATAAGATGTATAAAACTTTGATGTTGTGATTGGTCAGTTTTGTCATTATACTAGGCTTAAATTGAGCATTCTAGGAGCAAAAGAGGGGATCTCATTACTATGAAAACAGAAGAGCTGGAAGTGGAGTGGAGTACGTCTTTAGACCCAGGATCCATGAGCTGGACCTTCTTGACAGAGAGATAATGACACCAGAGACATCAGAACTGAGACTGGCATGAAACAGGGAACCAAGTTTTCTCGCCCACAGAGTGAGAAAGCTGGGTGTGTTTGGATAGCCAGCTTGCTGGTAGAGTGGGGTTCACCTAAGTGCACCTATAAGCAGATCCAAAAGAGACTTCCAACACTTACCCAAACAGGGTAGAGGCCAGGTCTAGAGACCAAGGGCCAAAAAGAGGCATGCCTTAGGGCTTGGCAGAGGGGAGGCTCTCCTAATTGAAGAATTTTTCCCAAATTCATTCCTGAACCTCAATTGCAAACTGTTACTTCCCTTATTGGGGTTTATTAGGGAACAATTCGGTTATGATTGTGAGTATTATCTGTGAGTCCTATGTGCCCACTGCAAAAAATTTTTTAACCCAGCAGAGAAGTGAGTGCCATGGGAGGGATGGTTGGTGTCAGAGTTGGTTAAAAAGTTTGAAAGGTGGCAGCATATCAGACTTCTGCTTCATAGGAATCAGCTTCAGGCTGATGCTGTTGACCCTTGTCTCTTCCTCTTGTGAAGTTAGAGGAGGCCAGAAGATGCTATCCCCATGACCTTTTTGCAATATTTTTGTAGTATTATCTGCTTTCAGCCAAGATCTATCTGATATCAGCAATATTAACCCTCATTCCACAGATTTCTACATGCTTTGTATCCTACTGTACTTGATTAAAAGTTTTGTTTTTCAGTCAATTTATAGACATCTAAAACCTGACAGATAAAATATTCAAAGCAACTGCATTAATGTACATGTTGTATAAACACAAACACATTAACATAGCAGGATAGCAGTTTGAGCCAGTTTGTCTCACAAAAGACATCATTTTCCTGAAAACAAATGATGTGTTAACTTCAACTGCCATCACAGTTACAGTACAAACAGCTAAAAGATAGAATTATTGCTAAGAGTTCCACTTTTTTTTTTATGGTAATGATTGAAAAGAGATGCTCACTGATACCACGAGAAAATGTAGGTTTTAGAAACAGCTGTATAAAGCAGTCTGTTCATCTATAGTCTATTTATTTTAATAAATAGAAAAATGCGTAGTAACAATCTAAAATTAACTTTTTATGTCATTTCTGTTGTAAATCTTCTAAGTAGAAAAATATCTTTTTCTAGAGATATGAGTCAAATATTCATACTTTCTGTATCTTGAACACACAACTGAAAGACTGCAGAAATAAACAAACAAACAAATAAAAATTACTTTTTGTCATCTTTCACTTTGTTTTCTATCCAGTTGGAAATGAAACCTTTTGGGAGGATAAAAGATGTCAAGAAAGGGCTGAGGAAAAGACATTAGCGTAGTGATTTTCCCTAGATTTTTCTGAACATGATAGTCAGTGAATAAACATTGGCAGATCCATGTATTTTTCTTCATTTTATTTTTGATGATACCACATGAAGTGAAATGATTTTCAAGTTTGTTCCATGCTACAGCTATTTTAAAATGGAATATTTCTTAATTTCTTCAGGGTACTTTGTCTCAGTTTTTTTCTTTTCTTTTTTTTTTTTTTTTTTAAATTCTATTTAACCAAAAATTTGCACCTAGATTATTTAGAAAAATGTTGATGTGTACCTGGTCATGATAATTTATGTGTGTATCTACACATTGAGTGAACCAATAATTTTTTCCAACCCTCTTTTTGGGCCACAGTTTGGAGGTCACTGTACTAGTTACTTGCAAAAATTAATTCATACTTCAGTTAACACAGATGAACTTTTGTTTATTTAAAATTCAGAAGAAAAACCTGGAACAAATGGACTTTGTTTATATAATAATGTTCTGTGTATTATTCTTATTTTTCTACATTAATACAATGCCAGTATGTTCTGGTTACCTAGTACCACTCTGACAAGAATATGGCCTTAACAAGCAGGAGTTTACTCTTACAATTTGGAGGCTTTAAGTCCCAGTTCAAGTGCCAGGCTCTAGGGGCTGTGTGAAAGCCCCTCAACCTTGGGGTCCAGCTCTGCCTCCTGCTCCCAGGCCATTGCAGCTAGAGGCATTTCTTCACTCAGGCAGCTGCTGGCTGCTGAGGCTGGAAAACCCAAGGTTGACAATAAAAAGGCACAGTCCCCATGTTACCAAACCACACGGCAGGCCATTAATTCAAGTCCGTTGTAAGTCCCAAGGTCAACAGAGCATGGCAGGCTGTTCAAGAAAAACACAGCAACATGCAGGGTCCAAGCGTGACATAAACTAGAGACCGTTCCGAAAGCTGCTGCTTATAGAAGGGAAGTAGACCACATACCCAAAGGCTCAGCTGCTTGTTGTAGATCCCACCATAGAATTGATTGCCAATCTCATCATGGGGAATAACTACCACCAGCTACCCAACCACTCAACCAGGCCCAGCCAAGTTGACACACAAACTTAACTACCACACAGTCTTTTATGGAGACACATTAAAACATGAATATGTGTTAACCAGTTTCTTTCTAAGGTATTTGTGGATGATTTTAACTAAATATCCAGCTTGAAGAAATCAATCTATAATTTCAAGCAGCAATGACAGATGCATGGGATAATATATTCTGACAAATAGTTTTCCTGGAACTCTTTCAAATACAAATTCTTTGGTGAGGGTAATGAATTGTCTTTCTTGTGTACAAAGTCAACTCACAAAACATTATTCAGTATATGTCTCTTGCATTGCTCCTACAGTCCATACCTTCTATTTCATGATCTAGGTGGAAGCTTAACATCCTGTGATCCACAGATGACACCACTTTGCTGGCAGAAAGTGAGGATGACCTGAAGCACTTATTGATGAAGATTAAAGATTTCAGTCTACAGTATGGATTACATCTCAACATAAAGAAAATGAAAATTCTCACATCTGGATGAAACAGCAGGATCACAAAATGGAGAAAACTTTAAGTTGTTAAAGATTTCATATTACTTGGTTCCACAATCAACACCAAGGAAACCAGCAGTCAAGACATCAGATGACATGTTGCACTGGGAAAATCTGCTGCAAAAGACCTTTCAAATGCTGAAGAACAAAGATGTATCCTTGAAGACTAAGGTGTGCCTAATCCAAACCATGATAGTTTCAGTCACTTCAAATCCATGCAAGAGCTGGACAATGAACAAAGAAGACCAAAGAAGAGTTGATGTTTTCGAGTTGTGGTGTGTTGGTGAAGAATACTGAAAGTACCACAAACTGCCAAAGAACGAACATATCTGTCCTGGAAGAAATACAGCTGGAATCCTCCTTGGAAGGAAGAATGACCAGACTTTGTGTCACCTACTTTGGTCATGCTGTTAGAAGGGACCATTCCCTGGAGAAAGATATTATGCTTGGTAAAGGTGATATCATGCTCCAATCAGCAAGATGTATTGACACAGTGACTACAAGGATGGGCTCAGGTACAGCAAGTGTTGTGAGACTGGCAAAGGACAGGGCATGTTTCATTTTGTTGTACATAGGATGGCTATGAGTCAGAGCTGACCCAATGGTACCTAAAAACAACAGGTGGAAGCTTGTCAAATTTGAAGGCAAAAAGGACTTATTATTTAAGATATAAACAGCAAGGTATATATACCATGAGATCAACATGTTAGTAATCAATGGCTTATATTAGCTGTTTAACACGCCAGCTGTTCAAAATGAACTATGATCAAATATATACTGGGAAATGCTGGGGAGAATTTAAGTTATTGTTTTACTTTCTTGCAAGAATACTAATTTCCATTACACATTACCATATTAATGAGTCATTTGAATTTCTAATTTGTGAATCTTGAACACAGCAGCCTTTTTATTTTCCTCCCTTCATAGCATATTAAAATGTTTATCAGTGTCCTCCAGTCCTATGGCTATCACTAATGCAAAGAGCCTTCCCTGTTCTTCTCTATTGAGGGAAATTTTACCTAATATTGGGACCTCAATATTCTTCAACAGCCACAATCTTTAAGTGTGTCAATGAAGTTTCATTATATTTCCCCTATTCTGCTATTGCCTGCCAAGGCATTATGATCAATGACCACTACCCAACTAGAGCTATTACGTGCTAAGAAGAGGAGAAAAGGGGGGAAAATCACACAATTGCCCTAGAAGAGACCAGACAAAGGATGGATGGAAAACAGAGACATTCTGAAGAGAAATATAGACCTTCAGTTTTACAAGTTTTCACACATCAGTGAGAGATGAGATCCTATCTATTTCCTTGTCCATGATTCAGGGACATTTCTTGTCTACATTTTTTTTTTTTCTTTTCCTTTAACTGCAGTAAGTGGGCTAAGTACAAGTATTAAGGCAATTTCAGTAAATATAAATTTTCAAGATATATAACATCTGGTATTTAGGCATAAACAGATGGTTCAAGTGCAGACATGTTTAGATATTTGGTTACTGTTCCATTGTATATCATAAATCATGGTTACACACACAGACTTTTGAGCTAAAGAAGATTGATGTAATGCTGTCTTAACAATTAGTGATAACTTAAATGATAAGGTAAAATAACTAAATCTCCATTTATTTAACTAGCTCTTTTTTTTCTGTACCATTTTGATTACAGTGAAAATTGATTATATAGAAAACAAATAATTAACACAAATATATCCTTAACCAAGATGATGAACATAGATATGTTAATATAACAAATACTTATTCAGATTTTCAGTGTGCCAGTCACTGATCTAAATGTTCTATTACTCATATATATATATATATATATATATACATACACACACACATATACATATATATACATATATATATACACACATATACATATATATACATATATATAGTAAGCATACATAAAACATTTAGATGTGTGTGTGTGTGTGTGTGTATGTATATATCACTCACCCACACACACATACATTTATACTCATAGCAACCCCAAGTGGTTTTCTGAGGGAGTAAATCTTTATGGAAGTAGATTGCCCCATCTACCTTCCTTGCAGTGGCTCATAGATTCGAACTGCAAATCTTCTGGATGGCAGTCAAATGTCTTAGGCACTATACCACCAGAGCTCCCTTTTGGTTTTGGAGTTTGTTATATGGTTTCCAAGTCTATAAATCTTTACAGAAGCAGACTGCCTTATCTTTCTTCCAAAGAGCAGTTGTAAGTTCAAACCACCAACTTTTTGGTTAGCAGACAAATACCTTGACCACTACCCAACTAGAGACATTACATATTAAGAAGAGGGGAAAGGAGATAAAAAACAAAAAATTGCCATGGTGGAGAGCAGACAAAGGATGTATGGAAAGCGTAAGCATTCTGAAGAAAAAACATAGACCTTCAGTTTTACTGGTTTTCACGCATAATTTGTATACTGGTATTATTTTTTCATTTTGGTAGTATTATGATGATTTTATTTCTCATTTCACCTTCTGAATAATTCTAACCTTGATTATCTTAATGGCATTTTAATGATTTGGTCATACCACATCTCTGGCACTCATTAAGTATATTTCCAAAAGTTTTTCTGATACAAAGTCATACAGTGTGATGCAGTGATTTTATGGAAATCTTGTTTCTGTTCCTGAGCCCCCTCTTCACTGCCATTTTGAGCATTGGTATTTATGATTATGAAACATGGGTATGTTTGACCATGTTTGTGAGTGAGTAAACTGCCCCCTTTAATATGCTATGCATTCTCCTTTCACCCATTGTCCTCTCTTGATAATGGTAGGCCTGACAGATTTGTATCCTCCAAAAATTTATGTTGCAAAATCTTAACACCTATACCTGTGTGTGTAATCCTATTTGGGAATAGTGTTTTCTTTGCTATGGTAATGAGCCCAAAGCAGTGTAAGGTGTGTCTTAAGCCAATCACATGCATGATCTAGAGAGTTGATTAGGCATTGCAGGAACCAGGGAGAAATAGGGAAAAAATAGATCCACTTCAAAATCTCCAGGGAATGCAGAGAAGATGCTGTGGAAACTGAGATAATGATATTTTCCCAGAGTGGACAGAGAGAGCTTTCTCTTAGTGTCATACTCAGATTTCTGATTTTAGCATTCTAAACAGTGAGAAAATAAATTTCTATTCATTGAAGCCACTCACTTTTGGTATTTCTGTTATAGCACCACTAAGAAACTAAGGCAAATTCCCTATAGGAATTTGAGGATATGGTTAATTAAATACTCATTATTGCACTAGGTTCAATTCCTTTCTCAGGTCTATGTTCTGTTTCCCAACCCAATATGTGTGGCATTCTCATTAAAAACTCACTTTCTCTGCCCCTTTTCTTCTGTCACAATTGTCCCATGTTGTACAGGTCTAAAAATGATGATCTCACTGAAATTTGCGTGCTGCTTCAGATGCTAGAGTGCACACTCTTCTACATGTTGTTGTGTTTTGTTATGTGCCATCGAGTCGGACCCTACTCATAGCCACCCCTCCTTGGGTTTCTGAGGTAGCATAGTTGCTAAGGCACTTGACTGCTAACCAGAAGGCTGGCGGTTCAAACCCACCAGCCACTCCTCGGAAGGAAGATGGGGCAATCTACTTCCGTAGTGATACTGCCTCAGAAACCCCAGGAGGGGTCGCTATGAGTCGGGTCTGACTAGACGGCACATAACAACAACAACAACATCACTACGGAAGTAGATTGCCCCATCTTCCTTCCGAGGAGTGGCTGGTGGATTTGAACCATCAACCTTCTGGTTAGCAGCAGTCAAATGCCTTAGGCACTACGATACCAGAGCTCCTACAGTTTTACTACTTAACTCTTCTTTTTAATTGTTCATACCACTGGCAACTTCTAATAGGGAAGAATTGACAGGATATGGAATTTGTAATAGGTTATTTGCTTTTATATTGTCAAAAATAATTAAAATTCACCAAAATTTTAATATAAGTTTTATTTTGACTAGTTATTCTATAGACATATGCTCACTGCCATTAAATCAGTTTTGACTCAGTGATCCCCAGAGGGTTTCCAAGGCTGTAAATCTTTACAGCAGCAGACTGCCTCATCTTTCTCTCACGGAGCAGCTGGTGGGTTAGAACTGCCAAACTTTTGGTTAGCAGCCGAATGTCTTAACCACTGCACCGCCAGGAATGGAAGTAGATCATCCCGTCTCCCTTCTATGCAGAGGCTGATGGGTTTGAACCACTAATCTTCTGGTTAGCAGCCAAATGTCTTCTCCACTATCACCACCAGAACTCGTTCAAACTCCCTGTATTCCAGAAAAAGCAAATAGCTTGAAAAGTCTAGGTACAATGGAGCTTATAAAAAAAAAAAAAAAAAAAGAGCATGTGGAAATATAGGCTATCACTCATTGGCTAATATTAACATGATTGATTGAAAATGCCCTGTCCCTTTTCCTGAGATCAAAGGGTATCAGTTCACAAGATAGCTTCTGCAACTCCACCCAGCCTTATCTTTCTTTTAATTATTATTGTTATCATTATTTAGCATTTATTTATTTTGCTCCTTCATTCCCACTACTAGTAACCAACAATTTCCTTGCATATGTAAACCTTTCCTTGATTTTTCACAATAACAAACTAATAAAATATTTGTCCTTCTGTGACTAACTTATTTCACTCAGCAAAATGTACTCCAAGTTCATCCATCTTATTCTGTGTTATGTATATTCTACATTATTCTTTAGTGTTGCATAATATTCCATTGTGAGTAGGTACCATAGTTTGTGTATCCATTCTTCAGTTGATGGGCACTCAGGTTATTTCCATCTTTTTGCCATTATAAGTAGTGCTGCCTTGAACATGAATGTACATATATCTGTTCTTTTCCTGGCTCTCACTTCTTTAGGATATATACCTAGTAATGAAATGGTTGTGTCAAATGATATTTCTAATTCCAACTTTTTTAGGAATTGCCACACTGCTTTTGACAGTGGTTGTATTGTTTTATACTCCTAATCTCTCTTCATCCTCACCAGCATTTGTTATTTTCTGTCTTGTTGAACTTTGCTGTTAGTGCTGGTATCCATTGTTGTTTTGATTTGGGTCTCCCTAATGGCTAATGATTGTGAACATTTCTTCATATGTTTGTTGGCTGCCTGAATATTCTCTTTGGTGAAGTGTCTATTCATGTTTTCTGCCCATTTTTTAAATAGGTTGTCTCTGTGTTGTTGAAGTGTCAGAGGTTTTTATAAATTTTAGCAATATGTCCCTTGTCGGGTAAGTCATTACTGAATATTTTCCCCAATCTGTAGGTTCTGTTTTTACTCTTTTGGAAAAGTTTTTTGTAACAAATAAAAATTTAATTTTCAGAAGATCCCATTCATCTACTTTATTTTCTACTATTTGTGCATTTTGGATTATGCTTGACAGTGTACTTATTCCATAAATTATGGCCCCTAAATTTGCCCCTAGTCTTTCCTTGAGGAATTTTATAGTTTTAGGTTTCACATTTAAGTCTTTGATCCATCTCGAGTTAGGTTTTGTGTATGGTGTGAGGTACAGATATTGTTCCATTTTTCTGCAAATGGAAGTCCAGTTTTGCCAGTACCATTTATTAAAAAGACTATCTATTTCCCATGTAGTGGATTTCAGCTGTTTGTCAAAATCAGCTGAGCATAGATGGATGGATCTGTTTCTGGGTTCTCATTTCTGTTCCACTGGTCTATATGTCTATCATTGAACCAATACCAGGCTGTTTTGACTAGAGTGTCTGTACAGTAGGTTTTGAGATTTGGCAGTGTGAGACCTCCTACTTTGTTCTTCTTCAATAGTGCTTTGTTTTTCTGAGGTCTCTTTCCTTTCCATATAAAATTAGTAATTGTTTTTTCCATATTCTTAAAAAATGTTGATTGGATCTTGGTTGGGATTGCATTGAATATGCACACTGTTTTGAGTAATATTGACATTTTCACAATGTTCAATCTTCCTATCCATGAGCATGGTATGTTCCTCCATTTAGATCTCTTATGGTTTTTTGTAATAGTGTCTTGCAGTTTTCTTTGTACAGGTCTTTTGTGTCCCTCGTAAGCTTTATTCCCAAGTATTTTATTTTTTTTGGTAGCTATTGTAAATGGAATTGATTTTCTTATATCTTTTTCAGCAATCTCTTTGCTTGTGTAGAGGAATTCAACTGATTTTTGGATGTTGATCTTATATCCTGCCACTATGCTAAATCTTTCAATGAGTTCATGTAGTTTTCTTGCTGAGTCTCTTGGGTTTTCTATATATAGGATCATATCATCAGCAAATAGGGATAGTTTTATTTCCATCTTACCAATTTGAGTGCCTTTGATATCTCTTTCTTGCCTTATTGCCCTGGCTAGGACTTATAATACAGTGTTGAATAGGAGTGGTGATAGAGGACATCATTGTCTGGTTCCTGTTCACAAGGGGATTGAATGATGTCAGTCTCTCTCTGTTGAGAATAATATTGGCTACTGCTTTTGCTTATAAGCCCTTTATTACATTGAGGAATTTCCTTTCTATTCCTATTTTGCTGAGAGTTTTTATCATGAATGGATGTTAAATTTTATCAAATGGCTTTTTCTGCATCTATTGATATGATCATGTGGTTCTATTACTTTGTTTTATGTATGTGACAGATAACATTGATTGCTTTTCTAATGTTGAACCATCCTTGCATATCTGGAATGAGCCCCATTTGTTCATAATGTATTATGTTTCTGATATGTTGGAGTCTATTGGGTAGGATTTTGTTAAAGACTTTTGCATCTATATTCATGAGAAATATTGGTCTGTAGTGATATCTTTGCCTGGTATTTGTATCAAGGTTAGGATTGCTTCATGAAGTGAATTTGAGAAGATTCCACCCTTTTCTATGTTCTCTAATAATTTGAGTAGGATTGGTGTCAGTTCTTCTCTGAACTTTTGGTAGAATTCTCCAGTGAAACAATTTGGATGAGGGCTTTTTTTGTTGTTGTTGGTAATATTTTATGATGTGTTCAATTTCTTCTTTGTTATGAATATGTTCATCATTTTCCCCTCAGTCTGTGTTAGTTTAGGTAAGTAATGTGTTTCTCGAAATCTGTCCACTTCTTGCAGATTTTCAAATTTGTTGGAATACAGTTCTTCATAGTTTCCTGATATTATCCTTTTTATTTCTGTTAGTTCTGTTGTGACATTGCCCAATTCATTTTGTGTTTGTGTTATTTGTATTCTCTCCCTCTTTTCTTTTGTTAAATTTGCCAGTGGTTTTTCAATTTTATTAATGTTTTTAAAAACCCAACTTCTAGTCTTTTTTTTTTCTTCTTTTGTCTTTTATTTGCTTTTTCATTCATCTCTGCTCGAATCTTTATTATTTATTTTCTTCTGGTGACTGTAAACTATTTTTTGCTGCTATTTTTCTAGTTGTTGGAGATGTTGGGTTAAGGTGCTGATTTTAGCTCTTTCTTCTTTTTTTGAAGTTTGCATTTATTGCTATGAGTTGCCCTCTGATCACTGCTTTGTCTGTGTCCCAAAGATTTTGGTATATAGTATTTTCACTCTTGTTTAATTCATGGAAATTTTTATTTCATTTTTTATTTCTTCTATTACTATTGCATACATCTATTATTCAGTCACTTATAAAAACACTCACTCACTTGCATTGAGTAAATTTTGACTGATAGTGGCTCCTCCTTGGGTTTCTGAGGAGGTATCTTTACACAAGTAGATTGTCCACTCTTCCTTCCAGAGAATGGCTGTTGAGTTTGAACTTCCAGGCCTATGGGTAGCAGTCAAATGCCTTTAGCACTATGCCGCCATAGCAGTCATTTTTAAGGAAGGTGTCATTCAGTTTCCATGTGTTTGCTCTTTTTTCTGTTGATCTTCCTATTGTTAATTTGTAATTTTATAGCATTGTGATCTGAGAAGATGCTTTGCAGTACTTCACAGTTTTAAAATTTATCAAGGCTTGCTTTATGGCCTAACATATGGTCTATCATGGCGAATGTCCCATGGTTCACTGGAAAAGAGTATATACTGTGCTGTTGTTGGGTGAAGTGCTCTGTAGATGTCTATAAGGTCAAGTTGGTGGATTGTATTGTTTAGTTCTTCTGCATTTTTGTTGTGTTTCTTTCCAGTTCTATCTTTCACTGAAAGTGGTGTATTAAAGTCTCCTGACTGCTAACCAGAAGGCTGATGGTTCAAACCCACCAGCCACTCCTCAGAAGGAAGGTTGGGCAATCCTACTTCTGTAGTGATACTGCCTCGGAAACCCAAGGAGGGGTCGCTAAGAGTCGGAGCCGACTCGACGGCACATAACAACAACAACAACAACTCTGACTGTGGAGTCATCTATTTGTCTTTTCAATTCAGCTAAAGTCTGGTTTATGCATTTTGGGGCTTATTCATTAGGTGTATAGATATTTATTATGGTTATGTCCTCTTGTTCAATTGACCCTTTAATCATTATATAGTGTCCTTCCTTGTCTCTTATGGTGGTTTTTGTCTTAAAGTCTATTTTATCAGAAATTAATATTGTCACTCCTGCTCTTTTTTGATTGCCATTTGCTTCATATATCTTTCTCCAACCTTTTATCTTAGTCTATTTTTTTTTTTTTCTATAAGATATGTCTCCTGTAGACAACATATTGGTGGGTTATTCTTTTCTTATGCAGTCTGCAACTCTTTTTCTCTCCAGTGGTGCATTTAATCCATTAACATTCAGTGTCATTATTGACAAGTATGAATTGATTGCTGTCATTTTATTATGTGTTTTTTTCATGGTGTTGCTAATTTCTTTATAGCATATAATTTTCTGTGCTCAGCTCATTTTGTTTGTGAATTGTGTTATCATTTTCTTCATTGCTAGTGTTTCAGTATTTGCTAAATATTTATGCTTGTCCTCTTTTTTATTTTGATGTGAAGTTTTATCATTTTTCTTTGAGTTTAATTTGTGATTTATCATTTTCTTCACAAGTTTAGAACACTGTTCTGTTTTGCAATTGTGTTGACTTCCTCACCATTTAGAAGTTCTGTAACTACACTATTTTTTTTCCCTTTTTTTTCCTTTGTGGTTAACCTCATTTGCCAATTGATGTCTCTGGTTCCCTGTCTAGTTTTGTCTCAGGGCTCCAGTATTGTCTTCTGTATCTCTGTCAATTGCTGTTTTTTGTTGTTGTTCAAGAGGGTCTGTGCTGTTTCTCTGCCTATTTTGACATCATACAAGAAGTGCCAGCTGTATCTTAAAATTGAAATTTAGTTACCCAGGCTGGATCAGAAAAGAAAGGATTTGAAAATTGCAACTTCAGACGAAGGAAAAGCAGTTGAAAGAGTGATTTTTGTCCAGAGATTTTTTAAAGTCAGTACTTGTTTTTTGGGTTCAGAAAACCCTCAAATCAAAGCAAGAAATCTACTACCAATTTATTTCTTAAAAATCCTTGTGTTTTTTATAACTTTCCTCAGGGCAGCTTTGACTTCTTCTTTTGGTATCATTGGTTCTTAATCATATGTCACCTCCTGAAATGGATGAATGTCAACCAGTTATTTTTGGTACAGTGACTCTGTGTATTCCTTCCATCTTCTTTTGGTGTTTCCTGCATCATTCAATATACTGCTCATAGAATCTTTCAATATTGCAACTTGAGGGTTAAATTTCTACTTCAGTTCTTTCAGCTTGAGAAATGCTGAGAATGTTCTTCCCTTTTGGCTTTCCTACTCCATGTCTTTGCACATTTCATTATAATAATTGACTTTGCCTTCTCAAGCTTCTTTTTGAAATCTTCTGTTTAGCTCTTTTATCTTGTCATTTCCTCCCTTTGCTTTAGCTACCATCTGCTGAAGAGAAAGTTTCAGAGTCTCTTTTGACATCCATTTTGGTCTTTTCTTCCTTTCCTGACTTTTTAATTACCTTTTCTTTCTTCATGGGTAATGTTCTTTATGCCATCCCACAGTTCCTCTGATTTTCAGTCACTGGTGTTCAGTGAATCAATTCTATTTTTTAAATGGTATCTAAATTCAGAAGGAATATATTCAAGGTCATATTTTGGCTCTTGTAGACTTGTTTTAATTGTCTTCAACTTCAAGTTGAACTTGCAAATGAACAGTTAGTGGTCTGTTCCACAATCAGCACTTGGCCTTCTTTTGGCTGAAGATATTGAGCTTCTCCATCACCTCTTGCCACAGATGTAGTCAATCTGATTCCTGTACTCCATCTGGCAAAGTCCATGTGCATAGCCATCATTTGTGTTGTTGAAAAAAGGTATTTGCAATGAATAAGTCATTGGTCTTGCAAAATTCTTTAATATGATCTCCAGCATTATTTCTATCTCCAAGGGCAAATTTTACAACTACTGGTTATTCTTCTGTTTCCAACTTTTGCATTCCAGTCACCAGTGATAACCAGCATATCTTGATTGCTTGTTTGATCAGTTTCAGATTGCAGAAGTTGGTAAAATCTTCAATTTCATATCATTGGCTTTGGCAGTTGGTGCATGAATTTGAATAGTAGTAGTATTAACTGGCATTCCTTGTAGGCATATAGATATTATTCTATCACTGACAGCATTGTACTTCAGGATAGATCTTGAAACATTCTTTGTGACAGTGAATGTGACATCATTCCTCTTCAGTCCATTATTCCTGGCATAATAGGTCATATGGTTATCTGATTCAAAAAGCCACAAACAAGTCTATTTCAGCTTATTAATGCCCAGGATCAATCTTTATGCATTCCTTTTCATTTTTGACAACTTCCAATTTTCCTAGATTCATACTTTGTATATTCCGTGTTCTGATTATCAATGGATGTTTGCAGCTGTTTCTTCTCATATAGAGTTGTGTCACTTCAGCAAATAGAGGCCCTGAAAGCTCTACTTTATCCATATCATTAAGGTAGTTTCTACTCTGAAGAGCAACCACTTTCTCAGTCATATTTTGAGTGCCTTCAGATCTGAGGGGCTCATCTTCCAGCACTGTCTTGGACATTGTTTCAGGTTATTCATAAAATTTTCCAGTAATATATCAGACAGTTCACTACTATTCACAAGGTTTTCACTGGCCAATTCTTCGAGAAGAGGATGGTCTCTTCCTTCTTCTGAGTCTCTCTCTGTCTGGAAGCTCCACTTAATTAGGTCCACCATGGGCATCCTTGCTGACACAGCCTCCAGCCTCACAGCAACACAAAAGCCACCATAGTACAACAAACGAACAGACAAGTTCTTCTTTAGCTGTTCCAACTGCTCTGTTCACTTCCTGCGCTTCCCCCTACCTGTTCCACCCAGCCCTGTCTCCCGCTGCTCCCTGCCACCTCATTCCAATTCTTAGCACCCCCCCATTGGGTTTCTAAGGCTATAAATCTTTATGAAAGTAGATTGCCTCATCTTCCTCCTTCTGAGAAGCTGGTAGATTTGAACCACCGACTTTTGGGTTAGTAGCCAAATGCCTTAGCCACTATGTTACCAGAACTCCTTGTCTGTGACACAGGAGGGGTTAATGAGTTTATCAACACAACAGGCTAGAAGAAAACACTGTGTGCTACTTGGCCTGAACAATAAAAACCAATGTTTTGTGAGTTAATCTAATATTTTGTCAGATCTATTCATTCATCTCTGATCGAATAAAACTTGATTTCACATGCTATGCAAGATAACACACACAACGCTATACTTTTGCACCTTTTTACTTCAAACACAGACTTCCTCCTGCACTGAAGATCTTGAAAGATATCTGTAGTGGCTTGAAGAGTGCCTACCCAAAATTCATGTCTATTAAAAATCTGAATGTAAGCTTATTTGGAAACAGGATATTTCCTGATGTAAATATTAGTCAGGGTGAGGTCATAATGTATTAGGATGGGTCCTAATGTAATGTGCATGGTGTACTTTCAAAAAGAGGGAAATTTGATCACAGAGCTATAGATATAGAGGTAAGGATAACAGTTTACAGAAGAGGCAGAGTTTGGAGTTCTGCTGCCAGAAGGCAAAGAATACCTGAAGCTGGAAAAGGCAAGGGAGGATTCTTCCCTAGAAGCTTCAGCATTAACATGGTCTTGCTAATACCTTGATTTTCAACTGCTAACATCTAGAACTCCACTACTTATCTGCCAATTTGTCATGATGTGGTGGCTTGAAATAGTTGTGAGGCTGGAGGCTACGCCACTGATATTTTGACAATTCAAAACCAGTTATTGCAGTGTATTGATTGACAGGGAAATTCCAGAAATGCAAAGCTGGATTCAGAAGAGGACAGAGAATAAAGGATATCATTGCTGATGTCAGATGGATCTTAGCTGAAAGGAAAGGATACCAAAAAGACATTCACCTGTATTTTATTGACCGTGCAAAGATGTTCTACTATGTGGATCATAACACATTATGGATAACATTACAAATAATTGGAATTCCAGAACACTTAATTGTGCTCATGAGGAACCTGCACATACACAAGAGGCAGTTGTTTGAGTAGAACAAGGGGTTACTACATGGTTTTAAATCAAGAAAAGTGTGAATCAGTGTTGTATCTTTTCACCATAGTTATTAAATCTGTATGTTGAACAAATAATCTGAGAAGCTGAACTATATGAAGAAGAATGAACCATTAGAATTGGAGGTAGAGTTATTAATGATTTGTATACGCAGAAGACACAATCGTTCTTGCTGAAAGTGAAGGTAACTTGAGGCACTTATCGATGAAAATCAAGTTCTATAGTCTTTGATATGGAGTATATCTTAACATAAACAAAACAAAAATCCTCAAAATTGGAAAAATTGGAACATCACTATAAATGAAGATTAACTTTATCAAAGATTTCATTTCACTTGGATGCATGATCATCAGACATGGAAGCAGTAGTCAAGAAATCAGATCTCATATCGCACTGGGGAAATGTGCTACAAAAGATCCCTTTAAAGTGTTGAAGAGGAAAGATGTCACATTGAAGACTGTTTCAGTTTTCAGGTGCCGTCGAGTCATCTCTGACTCAGAGTAACCCTATGTACAGAATGAAACACTGCCTGGTCCTGTGAGGCCTCATAATCCCTGCTATACCTGAGCTTATCATTGCAGCTGCTTTGTCAATCCATCTTGCTGAGGGCCTTCCCTTCCTTTTTTGACCCTCCACTTTACCGAACATGATATCCTTCTCTAGAGAATGGTCCTTTCTGATAACATGACCAAAGTAAGCAAGACAAAGTCTGGCCATTCTCGGTTCCAAGGAGCATTCTGGCTGCATTTCTTCCAGGACAGATTTATTAGTCCTTTAAGCAGTGCATGGTACTCTTAGCAGTCTTCTCCAATACCACAACTCAAAGCCATCAACTCTTCTTCAGTCTTCCTTATTCATTGTCCAGCTCTCACAAACATATGAGGCAATTGAAAATGTCATGGCTTGGGTTAGGAGGACACTACCAGAGCTCCTTTAGGCCTTATTCTAGGGGTCAAAAAATAAAATAATACATATTGTTTTCACATATTGCAAAGAATAAAATACTAATTTTAATGTATTCAAAGGGAAAAACTTGGAAATGAATGCAGGGAAGGAAATAAATATAAACATAATGGATACTACTCTGTTTATAATATTCAGCATATTTGTTATTAATAATTCTCTGCTGTGCATACACAGTTGCAATAGCTACTGAAAATATGAGGGAAAAGTAGAGACAGAGTCCAGACAGGATATTGTAATATTCCATAAGTACCCAGGTCAGCCAGACCAATTTTACCAGTTTTGGGAAAATTGAAAGTTAACGCCTAAAGTGAGTTTCATAATCTCAGCCTTCAAAGAGACCTATGAGGGGGTGAGTTAAATAAATATGCCAACAGTACAACACATAAACCACTTATAATGCTAAGGTTACATATTCTATAGTCCAAGAAATTTGTCAAAGAATCAATAATACACTGGTTTCCCACTCTTAAAGTCTCTGAGATATTATGTAAGATGGTCTCAGCATGTTATAAAATATCTTTAGCATAGTTCCTGTTAGAAATAGAGATAATTTATATTAACAAAAATAAAGTATATTCTTGGGGAAAATAAAACTATGGTAATAAAATCTTGCCTTAGAAAATCTTTTTCAATTTTGGAGTACAAGTATGATGATAGAAATAACTGATGGAAAGGCTATTAAAACAAAAACAAGATACACAGTACTGTTCCAGCTCCTAGAATTTCAGGTAAGGTTTCTATGTCTGGGAAGATCCATCTTATATTAATGATATCTTTACATTTAAAAAGCTGACATGCAATATTATCCTTTGTGCACCTTCCTTCTTTGCCTTACTTTTAATTGAAAATATTTATTGAATGGAAGTTAAATTTCCAAATATACTTGTCAGTATGTAAGACTTTATTTATTTATTTGTGAAGCACTTCTTAATTAATGTAGCAGATTTACTAGATCATGGAGTTATTAATAGAAGAAGTCATATTAGGGAAATAGATTATAGTTTGTTCATATCACTTAAAAGCCAGTTAACATAATCACAAACTTATTATTACAGATGAAAGTAACATTTGTATATTTATAAATTGATCATTATGTTATTAATTCAATATGACAAGTCAACAGCAACAAAAAAATCATGATTGACTTGTATATACTATTGCGTAATTTCAAGATTGAATGTTTCTTTAGAAAAGTAGACTAAATATCATTTTTTGAAACATTCAAATGCTGTCCTTCAAACTTAAAGTGTCTTAGAACCGTAGAGAAGGAAAAGACTCTAGGAGTAATCACTCTATCAAGTCAAAGCTTCAGTCAAAACAAGAAGGCAATCTACCACTTTATATATTCATAAAGCTATTAATATTTGATAAGCATGGTATAAATGCAAGGTATGGTATAAATATGAAACAGAATAATTTCACAGAAGTGACTAATTACACAGTATAAGTAGGGACAATGGAACAAAAATTCAATGAAGATAATTTTCAGCATAAGAGTATATAATGATTATCAAATAGCAATAGAGGTAGTAAGTGCTGTTGAATTCAAAAGACAGAGAGATCTATAAGGACCGAGCTGGGCAAGGAGGAAGAGGCAAGACTTAAGTTGGTATTTTAAGAATAACCAAGATTTAATTTATAATCATTAGCAGTTGAGTGCTTAACCACTGTGCCCCCAGTCCTCCTTTGTTGGATACCGAAAACCAAAAAAGATAAAACAAGAAAAGATGATAAAATATATA
>NW_006921678.1:532201-536655 GCF_000298275.1 Orycteropus afer afer
ATATATCTCTTTAGGAAAAAAAAAAATCAACCAACGAGTGATTGCTTTCATAATTGTTGAATATTCTACATGAATCTCAAATAATCAAGCTGCATTTTTGGTCCTCATTTAGAGTAGAAGAATTTCATAAAAGTATATTAACAGAGTGAGAGTGGGTGTTACAATTTGAAACTCCTAATTAAGTGTTACCGTCACATTTTTGTTTCTCCACGTTTTGATATCTTACAGTTTTGTAACCAGAGACCCAAACTTTCACCTCTAATCTCTTCATCACTACCACTTACCACACCACATTTCACTTCAAAGCAGGATTTAACAATTGAGCTTTAAAGACTGAAATCTGGGGCAGTTATGATCTTTAGCAACATGAGTAATGTCACAAATTTCAAAAACAAGAAATGCTTTCAACTGATAGAGCAAGATCCAATTTTATATTTACTCTTAGCTTCTGGGCATGAAAAAAAAAAAAATCAATGAGTTGTTTCAGATCATCTTTATTAGCCATACTATAAAGCTGTCATCCAGTAGCATGCATTGTTGATGCCTATTGTTTTCTTTTCATACCATGCTCAATAACTGTAGAATGAAATTCCCTGCTAGTTTCTTGGTCATCTTGTAGCCCTACAGGATGACATAGAAACTTAAGAAGATTTGCGGTTGAAACATTATAGACAGGGATGTAGCCTTAGATGCTGAGCTAATACAGTACTCTCTTTGATTTACTAATGAGATAAAGTCAGTGAAACAGCAATAGCAAATACACAGCCAGCGTATATTTCCATAGCCTTCCTTTTCCCCTGGCTCATCATTTTATTGCTGAATTGGATGGCAAAGTCTTAAATAGCCTTTAAGCCCACATCAGCAGTTCTATAGCTACTCAAAATACATGTTGCCTTGCTATTATTTTATTTTAGATCATAACTTTTTTAGTTTCTGAAATAAATTTGAGGTTACCTTATTTTTGATTATTTAAAATTGCTGAATTTTCCTAGAAGAAGGGAGTGCTCGAAACATGAGGGTCAAATCACAGAGCATACAAATAAGTAAAAGTTTCCAGAGTCAATAACAATTTTATTACTTTAAAAAGTATTGTGCTTTATGAACATTTTTGGTTAAAAATAGAGAAACATACTGAAGCCAATTTTTTAAAAATTTATATGAACACCAGGCTATCTTCTGAAACACAGGGTGAAGATGATCTATCCCTCACAAGAGACTCAACCTAGCTGGGAAACAATCAAAAGTGTAGGAAATACTTTCTTTCTGCTGTCTTAGCTGTTTTGTTTCTACACACTCTTTTTGTAGACTGGCTTCTTTAGCTTCCTGTGATCATAAAATGTCACTACATCACCTCAGAGCAAATATTATCTTAGTTCCAGCCATGCAAGGAGACCCAACTGGATGACTTTGAGTCTGGTTCTTAAATGTACCAATTAAAGTGTCCTCTATAATAAATATATTTGCCTTTTCAAAATGATTAGATTTCACCTATTTTAGGCATCTAATTTAGGATTTTTTCTTTTATTATGTTCAAGGATTCTATTCCATGTCAATAACTTGCTTTTATTTAATGTCATTTAAAAATAGTAGCAAAAGACATTTTAAGGAAATATAACTGAAACATTTGAATTGATTCTAGTTTAATGATCAATGTATTTAGATACTGTGTACATTTAATATACATTCACATACTTCTTTGTACTTTTATAAATATTTGTATATTTAGAAGAAATATAAATACATTGTTGTTGTTGTGTTGTTATGTGCCGTTGAGTCAGACTCAACTTATAACAACCCTTCCCTGGGTTTCGAGGCAGTATCACTAGGGAAGTAGATTGTCCCATCTTCCTTCCGAGGAGTGGCTGGTGGGTTTGAACTGCCCCCCTTCTGATTAGCAGTCAAGTGCCTTAGGTTCCAGAAATATATTAAATACATAATATTGACCATGATATTGAGTTTCAAACTATGAACAACATTGAATTCTTTCTGGTGAAAATATAAGATCATCAATCACTTCAAAAACAAGGTATTGAAATAACCTCTGTTAAAAATGACATTTATTTGTTATATTGATTGCTATGTAACTAACATGACCTTTATACTTGAATTCAATGCTACAGCTTTGAACATTATTAGCATAATTTGTGTAATTTTATAATGTTCTGTAACTAATATTTTTAGAGTCTCAAATGCTATACAGGCTATAGTGAAAAGAGTTAATTGTTCTATCCATCTACAAATTCTCCTAAATTAGGATCCTTGTTTAACAATTAACACAAAAAGTCATAAATTACATCTGTAAAATTATGTGGAGAAATTTAGAAACAAATAATATTTGAAATTGTTTGGTGTTTTAGTATTTGCTAATTAAAACCAAAATCCTTAGGCCATTTATTATGTGCTTAATTGAGAAAAGACTGTTGGTAAGTCCTTTGGAAATAAAAAGCCCAATCATATTATTTCAAGCAATTTGTCTTTTGTGGAGAAACAAAGATTACTTGTTTAGTAATTCTTCTGTAATAATGTCTTAGTGAGACATAGAGTTTTCCCATTGTCAAAAAGTGTTAGGACAGGGCATAGTCAGTTACAGCATTAAGTGATCATCCCAGGAAGCTGTAGGTTAAGAGTACGACTTTGGAACTAACAGTTCTGGTGCTGAGAAAGGAAAGATGACAGGAAAAATAAATGTGTGAGTATGACAGACCCAGCTTTGCACCTCAGAGGCAGCATTCCTAATTTAACAAAATAGCTAGGCTCAGGGGTGAAAATGAGAAATGAGGACCTTAATTTTGAATACATAGTTTGAACTATATTAAGCAGTTTAATCATTTAGGTGTTTAATTTTGCTAGAATACACTTTCAATGAATTCCAAAACAATATATGGTATTTTTTTTGGGGAAAAATATTTGTGATCTTTATTACATGAATGTCAGTTCCTCTCTATAAGAATATATGAGATCATAAGAGTTCTGGTAAGATGGTGGAATAGGCAGAAAGACTGCACAGACCTTCTTCAAAAAAGAAAAAGAGTACCAATTAACACAGAAACAGAAGATAATCCTTGACCCTTGAGCCTTGAAGGGAAGGATATAGAATTGGACTAAACTCCAACTAGCAGAAGAATGTACATGAAAACACCAAAAAGGAGACATACGGAACTGCAGTCTGACAGCAATCCTGATGGCACAGACAGCTTGGATATTACTGAGTGGTGGTAGGACCTAAGAATTAACCTAAAAATTGGCCTTGCTGGCCAGGGACTGCGTGGAGGAATGCTCTTGTGGCTGGGGAATAAAAGGGGAAGCAACGAAGAGGAAGGTAAGCTGAGCTGTGGACTTTTGTCTGTCCAGAGGGTTCAACTATTTTGAATGTTTACAAGCAGCTTGACCATTTTGGATATTTAAAGTGACAGTTTTCTCCCAGTTTCCAGGGACTTAAGAACAGGCTCCACTTGCCAGGAATCTCGAGGACATTCTGGACCTGGACAACTGGAAAAGTAACACATTCCCCTTCTTACTCTTAAACCCCACACCCTCTTGGTGAAAGGAGGTGCAGTCATCCCTCACTCCCACTCACTTTCTGGGCCAGCAGGAATTCCATTCCAGTCTGTGTGCTCAGATGAAGCCTGGGTGCCCTGTCTTGTCCTCCCCCACTTTTTTTCTTTTTCCTGTTATTTAGTTTCTTTGATTTTGTCTGTTTTAAAACTACAGTTATTATTATTACTTTTGTCCTTTTTTACTATTATTCTTTATTCTTCCCCTCCCAGGTTCTAGTATTCAGCTTTTTTTTCTTTTCCTTGCTCCCGGTTGCAATGTTTTTGTTTTTTTTTTTCTTTCTTTCTTTCTTTTCATTAACCTCATTGCTTGTTTTTCTTTTTGCATTTTTCCCATTTTTTTTCCCTTCATTATTCTCCTTCTTTACCTTTTTTCTCTTATTGCCCTCTCCACAGATATTGCAAGGTTTTTTTTTTTTTCTTCTTCTTTTCTTTTTTTTCCTTCTTTTTCTCTCTTTTCTTTTTTTTGTTACTGTTCCTGTTGATTACACGGTATGCTTTTTGTCCATGTGCTTTGACTTTTTTGATGGTTATTCAATTTTTATTTTTGTCTAACTGAGTGGAAGACAGCAACAGTCCCCATACAACAAAACTGTACCCACACCACCTGCAGTTTCACTGAGAGTGAGAGCCAACACTTCCTTCACCACCAATGGGCCAAAGATAACCAACCACCAAGTAGAGCCTGACTCACCCTTGGCCAATCTTCACAAAAAGTTTACAGAAATCTAAACACAACAATGCCATGATGTCTTGGATAAAACAGACCATCATAATCCACACAAAGAAGCAAGATAAGGTGAGTGTTAGAAACAAGGGAGAAGCATACAGTGCTAGAACACATCCCTGGGGAAGAAGCAGCATTGGAACTCCCTGATAAGGAATTAAAAAAAAAAAAAA
>NW_006921678.1:536939-547980 GCF_000298275.1 Orycteropus afer afer
TGTCATTGGAATTCCAGAACAGGAAGAGAAAAATAAAACCACTAGAAAGTTGTCCAAGATCTGTTGGATGAGAACCTCCCTGATATGACGAAAGATGAAAATATGTCCATTTAGGAAGTCCAATGAAGCCCAAACAGGATAGACCCCAAAAGAAAATCACCAAGACATATCATCATCAAACTCATCAAAAGCAAAGACAAAGAAAGAATCATGAGAGCAACACAGGAAACTAAGATTGGATTTCTCGACAGAAACCATGCAAGTGAGAAGACAGTGGGATGGTATATATAAAACACTGAAAGAGAAAAATTTCCAACCAAGAATTATGTACCCTGCAAAATTGTCCCTCAAATGTGATGGTGAAATTAGGACATTTCCAGATAAGCAGAAATTAAGGGAATTTGTTAAAACCAGACCAACCTTACAAGAGATGCTAAAGGGAGCCCTTTGGACAGAGAAGCAACAGTGGCAAACAACAACTGACCAATAACACACATGATGATATAATCCAGAAACCAACCCACCTATGGAAGGATCCAAAGTAAATAATCCTACAGGATTGTAAACAGGGAACCAGACACACCAACTGACAAATGAGGACAACTAAAAACCAAAAAGACCAAAAAATATCTGCATCATTACAGAACTTCTAGATGGTAGGAAAGTCAAGACAAGTACAAGATAGAACGGACTGTTCTAAACTTGGAAAGAAAACTATAAATCACAAGATAACCTCAAAGAAAAATGATAAACCTTCACATCAAAATAAAAAAGAGGATCAGCATTAATATTCAGCAAATACTAAAACAAGAGCAATGAAGGAAGTAATAACATGATTCATAAACAAAATAAGCTCAGCATAGAAAATTACATGGAACAAAGAAATTGACACAATGAAAAAACACATGGCAAAAATGACAGCAACAAATTCATATTTGCTGATAATTGCATATCTGGCAAGGGACTTATCTCTAAGATTGATGGAAAACCCCAATGCCTCAACACCAAAGGAATTAACAATCCAATTGAAAAATGGGCAGAAGACATGAATAGACACTTCACCAAGTCAGGTGGCCAGCTAATACATGAAAAGATGCTCACAATCATTGGCCATCAGAGAGATTTAAATCAAAACAATAATGAGATATACCATCTCACCCCAACACTGATGGCAAGGTTCAATGAGATAGAAAATAACAAATACTGGTGGGGATGTGGAGAGATTGGGACTCTCACACGCTGCTTGTGTGACTGAAGTGACACAACCACTGTGGAAAGCAATATGGTGATTCCTTAGAAAGTTGGAATTGGAGATACCATTTGACCCAGCAATCCAATTACTAGATATATATCCTAGAGAGGTGAGAGCCAGGATGGGAACAGATAAATGCACACTCATGTTCCTCACAGCACTATTTACAATAATGAAAAGATGGAAACAATCTCCATGCCCATCAGCAGAAGAATGGATGACAAAATTATGGTACATGTGCATAATGGTATACTACGCAGCAGAAAAGAATGATCTAGAGTCTGCAAAACACCACATAATATGGATGAACTTGGAGGACACTATGCTGAGTGAAATAAGTCAATCACAGAAGGACAAATATAGTATCAGTTCATTGTTGTGGAGGGTCAAAGAAAGGTTTATATATGGAGGGAAACTTTCTTTGTTGGTTGCAGGGGTGGGAGGGGAGGGGAGGAAGCACTGAAAAAAAAAAAAAAAAACACATTGACCCACATCACTTTAGTTCTGTGTATTTCACTGTACATAAATTATATTTCAGTAAAATGCATTAAAACTAGAATTTATATAAAAACTTCCAACACCTCAATAACAAAAAGACAAATATTCCGATTAGGAAATGGACAGAAGACACAAACAGACACTTCACCATAGAGGCCATTCAGGCTGCCAACAAACACATGAAGAAATGCTCACGATCATTAGCTATTAGAGAGATGCAAATCAAAACAACAATGAGATACCATCTTGCTCCAGAACTAGTAGCAAAGTTCAACAAGACAGAAAATAACAAATGCTGGCGAGGATGTGGAGAGATTGGGACTCTCATACATTGCTGGTGGGACTGTAAAGTGGTACAACCACTGTGAAAAGCAGTATGGTGATTCTTTAAAAAGTTGGAATTAGAAATACCATTTGACCCAGCCATTCTATGACTAGGTATATATCCTAAGGAAGTGAGAACCATGATAAGAACAGATATGTGCACACCCATCTTTATCACAGCACTATTTACAATAGCCAAACAATGGAAACAACCTAGGTGTCCATCAACTGAGGAATAAATAAGCAAACTGTGGTACATACACACAAAGGAATACTATGCAACCCTAAAGAATAACCTAGAATCTGCAAATCACCACATAATGTGAATGAATTTAGAAGACATTATGCTGAGTGAAGTAAGTCAGTCACAGAAAGACAAATATTGCATTAACCTGTTATTGTAAAAGTCAAGGAAAGGTTTATATATGGAAGTAAATTTTCTTTGTTGGTTTCCAGGGGTGGGTGGGGAGTGTAGGGACTGTTAGATAGGTAGCAATAAGTACTGATTTGGGTGAAGAGAAGGGCTGTGTACCAAATGTGAGTTATCAACATGGTGGCATTGAGGAAGAGTAAGATATAGAGAGGTACATGGTAGGCACAGACAACAATTTATGCACATAGTGTTTTTTTTTTTTTTTTTTTTTTTGTCTAATTGGGAGCTCTAGTAGCATAGTGGCTAAGGCACTTGACTGCTGACCAGAAGGCTGGCAGTTCAAACCTACCAGCCACTCCTCAGAAGGAAGGTTGGGCAATCCTACTTCCGTAGTGATACTGCCTCGGAAACCCAAGGAGGGGTTGCTATGAGTCAGGGCTGACTCGACGGCACATAACAACAACAACAAATATAATTAACCATGTGAACATCATCCAGTCAAGAAATACAATATTCCATTTATGCTATTCAACATCTTGGGCTATTTTCCAATCACTATCACCAAGGACTTGTGCTAAACTCCAATATTATACATTAATTTTTTTCTTGTTTTGAACATCTTATAAATGAAAATATATAATATGTAGTCTTTCCTGTCTGGTTCCTTTCAGTCAGCAGAATGCTTTTAAGATTTATCCATGTTGTTGCATTCATACATATTTCATTTCTCTTTATTGCTGAAAAAATTCCTTTGGATGAATATATCATACTTGCTCAACCAAATATTTTTAACCAAGAAAAAAAAATCTTATATAAATCGTTGTACATTTTGCTTATTTCATTTAGATAAAAACTTAGCAATATTTATAAGAAATTTCCTCCCAAAAATATTACTATCAATAGGCTATGAATATTACACTTACATAAGCAATGCATGAGTTTTCAAGTTGTTCCACAATGTTTCCATTATCATTAGTATAATGTGGAAGTTAACTATGGTTTTAATTTCATTTCCTTTATAATTAATGCACTTAACTTTTTCTTAAGTTTGCTGTCCACAGTGTGTTTTTTTTTTTGTGTGTAAAATGTTAAAAATTTTTGTGTGTGTTTTCAACAACTGGATTTCTATTTATAAATACAGATTTGTGGTTTCTTTTGTATATTCTGAATATATGTTCTTGTCAGGTATATGCATTACAAATATGTTCTGCAAGTCTGCAGGTTAACTTTTCATTTTATTAATGGTGTCTTTTAATGCTGGGAAGATTTTAACATAAATAAAATCCATTCCTTTTTTTTTTTTGCCATTATAGTTATTGCTTTTTGCATCTTAACTAAGAAATGTTTACCTAACTCAAGTTTGCAAATATATTATCATGTTTATTTAAAAGCCTTTTGATTTTAGCTTTTACATTTAGGTTTATGAACCATCTCTAATCATTTCATGTGTGTGTATGTATGGATTAAAGTAGGAGTCAAAGTTCATTTTAGCAATATGGCCATCAAATTGTTTCAGCACCGTTAGTTGAAATGACTTCCGTTTTCACATAAATTTACATTGGCACCTTTGTTGAGAGTCAATTAACTATATATATATTGGGTTATTTTTTTAACTTTCTCTGCACTTTCAAAGATCTATTCATCTATCCCTTCAAAATCTTCATGGTGTGTTTGTTACTGTGGCTTTACAAGTCCTAAAATCAGTTCCTGTAATTCAATCTACCCCAATCCCTCACCCATCTTGAAACCATAGAGCCAAGAAAAACATCCTTCTTTAGATTCTTACATTAAATTATATATCCTTGTTTCATTCTCCTCAATATTTTTTGAGGTCTATTCTTGAACTGTAACAGGATAATACATATTTAAATCTATTACCCTGGTTTTATCCTTTGTATTTATGTTCCCATAATCATCTTTCTATACATTTGTATCCTTATCATCTTGAGGGTGTAAACTGGGATAATTTCAATTGTTTTAGCATGAATACTCATTCAGGTTACCCAATCACAGTGAGTGAGATGCCTAAGCCAGATACAGAAGTCACATGGTATATTACCCAACAGTTCTATCTAAGGTAACAACTGACTATAGGCATCAATAAGGACACATGTGAATGAATGAGCTTTTGCATGATTCCAACATCTAGCTTTCAGCATCTAGCTTTTGAGCCATCCCATCTGATGCTGAGTGAATCAGAAGTAAGCTGTCTCTTCAAAGCTCTGCCCAAATTGCTGATTGTTGAACAAATTAATATTGTTGTTGTTTTAAACATTGAATATTGAACTAGTTTGTTTGACAGTAGTAAATCTCTGGAACCAATTTTGCTATAGAAATAGGTTTTTTCTATAATTGCCATTGTTGTTAGGTAACTAGAGTTGTCTCTATGAAGCTCTGCCTGGTCCTGTCTTAGCCTCATAATCCCTGCTATACCTGAGCCCATCATTGCAGCCACTGTGTCAATCCATCTTGTTGAGGGCCTTTCTCTTTTTCACTGACCCTCCACTTTACCAAGCATGATATCCTTCTTCAGAGAATGATTCCTTCTTACAACATGACCAAATTAGGTGAGACAAAGTCTGGCCATTCTCGCTTCCAAGGAGCATTCTGGCTGCATTTCTTCTAAGACAAGTCCATTAGTTCTTTTGCCAGTCCATGGTATTTTCAGAATTCTTCATCAACACCACACCTCAAACGCATCGACTCTTCTTTGGTATCCCTTATTCATTGTCTGGCTCTCACATGCATATGGGCAACTGAAAATGCCATGAATTGTGTGAAGTGTACCTTAGTCTTCAAGGAGATATCTTTGCTCTTCAGCACTTGAAAGAGGTCTTCTGCAGCTGATTTACCCAATGCCGTACATCATCTGATATCTTGACTGCTGCTTCCATTGGTGTTGATTGTAGAACCAAGTAATATGAAGTCTTTGACAATGTCAATCGTTTCTCCATTTATCATGATGCTGTGTGTTGGTCCCATTGTGATGATCTTTGTTTTCTTTATATTGAGGTGTAATCCATACCACAGACTGTACTTTTCAATCTTCATCAGTAAGTGCTTCAAGTCATCCTCACGTTCAGCAAGCAAAGTTGTGTTGTCAGAGTATTGCAGGTTGTTAACGAGGTTTCTTCCAGTCCCAAAGCCACATTCTTCTTCATATAATCTAGTTTTTTTGGATTATTTTCTCAGCATACAGATTGAATAAGTATGGTGAAAGGATAAAACACTAATGCACTCCCTCCTTGAATTTAAACCAGGCAGTGTCTCCTTACTCTGTTTGAAAGACAATCTCCTGGTCTCTGTACAGGTTCCTCATGAGTACAATTAAATGTTCTGGAATTCCCATTCTTCTCAATGATATCAATAATTTGGTATGATCCACACAATCAAATGTTTTTGCATAGTCAATAATAATAATACCTCACTGCCATAGAGTCAATTAGCGACCCCTCCTTGGGTTTCTGAGGTGGTATCTCTATGGAAGTATATTGTCCAACCTTCCTTCTGAGGAGTGTCTGGTGGGTTTGAACCACCAGCCTTCTGATTGGCAGTCAAATGCCCTAGGCACTACACCACCAGGGCTCATCCTCCAGTTATTCTTTGCTTTCAGCCAAGATCCATCTGATATCAGCAATGATATCCCTTGTTCCACGTTCTCTTCTGAATCCAGCTTGCATTTCTGGAAGTTCTCTGTGAATATACTGCTGGAACCATTTTTGAATTATCTTCAGTAAGATTTTACTTGCGTGTGATATTAATGATAATGTTCAATAATTTCCACATTCTGTGGGATGACCTTTTTTTTTGGAATGGGTACAAATATGGATTTCTTCCAGTCAGTTGGGCAGGTGGCTGTCTTCCAAATCTCTTGGCATAGCCAAGTGAGTGCCTCCAGCAGGGCGTCTGTTTGTTTAAACATCTCAATGGATAGTCTGTCAATTACCGGAGACTTGTTTTTCACCACTTCCTTCAGTGCAGCTTCTACTTCTTCCTTCAGTACCATTGGTTCTTCATCATATGCCATCTCCTCAAATGGATAAACATTGATTAATCTTTTTGGTCCAGTGTCTCTCTGTACTCCTTCCATCTCCTTTTAATATTTCCTGCATCATTCAATATTTTGCCCATAGAAACTTTCAATATTGCAACTTGATTAATTTTTTTCTTCAGTTCTTTCAGGTTATCAAAGGCCAAGTACGTTCTTCCCCTTTGGTTTTCTAACTACAGGTCTTTGCACATTTCATTATAATAATTGGCTTTGTCTTCTCAAGCTGCTCTTTGAAATCTTCTGTTAGCTCTTTTATCTTGTCATTTCTTCCATTTGCTTTAGCTACTCTTCACTCAAGGGCAACTTTCAGATTCTCTTTTGAGATCCATTTTGGTCTTTTCTTCTTTTCTTGTCTTTTTAATGAACTCTTGCATCCTTCATGGATGATGTTCTTGATGCCATTCCACAATTCTTCTGGTTTTCAGTCCTTGGTGTTCAATGCATCAAATCAATTCTTTAGACAGTCCTTGAATTCAGGAGGGATACATTCAAGGTTGTATTTTGGCTCTCATGGACTTGTTTTAATTGTCTTCAGCTTCAACTTGAACTTGCATATGAGCATTTGATGGACTGTTCCTGTCCTTGTTTTGGCTGAAGATATTGAAATTTTCCATCACCTCTTGCCACAGACGTATTCAGTCTGATTCCTGTGTACTCCATCTGGTGAAGTCACATGTATAGCCACCATTTATGTTGTTTAAAAAACGTATTTTCCATGAATAAATGTTGGTCTTGCAAAATTCTATCTTGTGATCTCCAGTGTTATTTCTATCAACTAGGCCACATTTTCTAATTACCAGTGATTCTTCTTTGTTTCCAACTTTTGCATTCCAATCACCAGTGATAATCAGCCTACCTTGATTGCATGTTCAGTCAATCTCAGACTGCAGAAATTAGTAAAAATCTTGTATTTCCTCATCTTTTGTTTTAGTGGTTAGTGTGTATATTTTGTCTTCCTTGTAGGTATGTGGATATTATATTATCACTGACAGCATTTTACTTCAGGATAGATATTGAAACATTCTTTGTGATGATGAATACCACTCCATTCCCCTTCAACTTATCATTCCCGGCATAGTAGATCATATGGCTGTCTGATTTAAAATGACCCAAACTGGTCCATTTCAGCTCACGAATAGTTAGGATATCAGTTTTTATTTATTCCATTCAGTTCTTCACATCTTCCAATTTTCCTAAGTTCATACTTCAATGAATTCCATATTGTGATTATTAATGGATGTTTGTGGCTGTTTCTTCTCATCTTGAGCCATGCCATGTAAGCAAATGGAGGTCCCAAAGCTCTACTTTATCCAAACCATTAAAGTCAGTTCTACTCTGATGAGGCAGCTCTTTCCCAGTGGTATTTTGCATCCCTTCCAGCCTAAGGGGCTCATCTTCTGGCACTATATCAGACAATGTTTCAGGATTATTCATAAATTTGACCAGTAATATATCAGACAGTGTTTCACTGCTATTCCAAAGGTTTTCCCTGGCCAATTCTTTGAGAAGTGGATGGCCTCTTCTTTCTGATTCTGCCTCAGTCTGGAAGCTCCACTGAAACCCACGTACCATGGGAAACCCTGCTGGCATTTGAAACACCAGTGGAACAGCCTCCAGCCTCATAGAAACACGCAAGCAACTACAGTATGACAAACTGACAGTTTGACAAGTTTGTCTCCCTTAGCTGTTCCGAAAGCTCTCCACCCAATTCCTGGCCTTCCCCCTTCCTGTTCCAACCATCAGCCCTAGCTACCACTTCCAGCCTGGGTAGGGACTCTCTCACCCTCCTTACCTGTATCTGCCCATCTGTCTTGGCTTCCTGCTTCCTGCCTGGGTGGGGGCTCTTCCCCCCACATACACACCTGTAACTGTCCATCTGCTCTGGCTTCCCACCTCATTAAATAATAGGGCCTCTAAATATCCTGAGGACATCTTTCCCTGGGAACCTTAAAGGAAACCAAAGTAGAGATGGAATTATCTTGACTAGAATGGTGAGTATGTTTTTTGTCTAATGGTGTGTATACCATTAAGACTAATAGAAAACCTAAAGAAATTTTAAGAGTATATATGGTAAAAACACTGTCACCTTGGACTAATAGGGACTAAGAGCAAAATAAAAACAATATATTGGATTCTTGAACTACTATGAGAAAGGATCATGCTGAGAAAAATATAAGCTGCAAAAATCAGCCATCTGTAATGGGAGGGGGCAAAACAAAACATAACAAAAAGGTAACTCAGGCTGTAGAATCAAAAACCTTGATGGTTGGTCCAAGAGCCATATAGATCATCCCCAGATTATAGGACTGAGCCCTAATTAGAAATTGGCCACATGTACTCAACAGGATTTCCAATTTGGTACAAAACTATGATTTTTGAGTGCCTCTCTTTCCTCTCTGTTTGAATAAGACAGTTGATAAAGTTATCCTAGGCCACTGTGTTCTTGGGTGTGTGTTAATATGCTAGGGGACAGGGTAGATACTTTGTGCTTAGAGGTAACATTTCATCTGGTACAGCAGAACTGTCCTTGAGGAGCCTTACTGGAGGATAGTACTTGAGAATACCTGAGAATCCTCCTTCACATCTGGATGTAATTTGGTGAATGAGATGTTGAACCTCAAGCTTGATCCTGCGTACATAGTAAATAAGATTTTCTAAAAAGCATGAGAAAGATTAAGTTATTTTTATCATAGGAGATTATAAAAATAGATGGCAGATTGTAGGGTCTTTAAAACATGTCTGCAAATTTTTATTGACATTCCTTCCATCAAAAGATGGATTCTCATTCCCCTCCCCTTTGAATGTGATCTGTGTTTAATGACTTGATTCTGATGAATCAAATGCTATGGAGTGATGATATACACTTTCAAAGCAGGCTTCAAAAAAGGAAGTTGCTTCCACCGGCTCTTTCTCTAAAACTTTGTGCTTATTTATGATGTTTTAAGGAATCCAAGGCAAGATGGAGAGGCCAGGTGTAGATGTTTTAACAAATAACCAACCACTAGACATGTGATTCACTTCATAGTTGCAATTTGGAAAAGGAGAAATGAAAGGGGTGGAACTCTGAAATAATGACAACATATCAAGTCATCCAATAGGCACATTGATACTGAAAGAAGAATACTTCAATCAAAAGATTATTAAAATGACAATGACATCTTTCTCCATTACATTAGTCTCCAAGGGTTTAGAGAAGAGATCATCTTAGATAAGGAGAATACAATACTTTCTTTTTCTCCATATATGGGAGTGTCTTGTAATTGTTAGATGCATTCAAGTAGTTTATAACTCTTAGAGATCCTACATACAACAGAATGAAACAATCCTGGTCCTGTGCCATCCTCTGAGTTCATTCCAATAAAGATTCTTTTTTTTTTTTTTGTAATTTTTGAACCTATATTATGAATATTCAGTGAAGTGTCAAAAATACATGCTGTAAAATTGTACCTATACATTGTGGTAGTTGAAATATTATTATTTTTAACCATAATTTAAAACCCAAATGTGTCATAATTATCTAGCATAAAGATTAAAGTGTATTTTAAGTGAAATACATATGCTTCATATTATATATATAAGGAATAATAGGATAAAGATATTTGTTAGTCTGAGGAATATAAACAGAATAACAGGAACTGCAAATTATCATGGGGAATAAAGAATCACTATGTTGTCTAATGATCTGAGGAAAATACATAGAAGGATATAGGATCCTGTAACACACAGGAATAAAAGGTCTGGAAAAGACTTATTGTAAATTACTAACTAGCTTGTAAACTCTTTAATGGAAGAAGGAGGAGGAGGAGGAGGAGGAGGAGAAGGAGAACTGGGAGATTTATTTCCTATATATGTTAAAATACTATAGTTTGCTGTTCAATTGAAAACATGAAACTGCCTTCTAAAATAATCTCTTTTTTAATATTTGTTTCTTATTGTCTCCATTTTCTTTTACCTGATTCATGACCTTTTATTCTCTTTTTCTCTTGTTCTTTTAAGCTTACTTGGTAATATGGCAAAAAAATATATATACATATAAGATGACCATAATAATTTGTGTACGTATGATCTCAAAGGTCTCTTACTTCAGTAGCTTTATACTCCAAATAGTGACCAAAACAATGGACTCAAACACAGCAATGGTCATGAAGATAGCACAGGAGCAGACAATGTTTCATTCTGTTATACATAAGGTTACTATGAGTAGGATACTATTCATCTGCAACTACTAACAACAAATTGTAAATGCTTTCCATTTCTTATTCTGCTTTTATTTGTTGCTGATACAAGGATGATGAGTTTCAAGGTCCTCTAAAAAGTTGCAGCTACATCACTGGAGCAAAACAATAACTGTATATGAGACAGGAAAATGACTGATTTAGTAAAGGACACAGATTTCAGAGTATTAGGAAAATTAAAGTAACATGTTAAACACATTTTTTATCCTCCAAAAATTTAACTCTTTTCCCCAATCCAGCACTATGTTTGTAAGACTTCAGCTTCTTTAGACCTTTGCACTCACTTTTTTTTTTTTTTTTTTTTTTTT
>NW_006921678.1:548235-557867 GCF_000298275.1 Orycteropus afer afer
TTTTTTTTTTTTTTGTAATTTTCCATACCCTGATTTCTACATCCATCATATTCCATTTTTCTGAAATCAACTTATGCACATAATGGTCCAGACTAGGCAATCAATGTTGATTGAAATCAACTTTAAATTGATGCAAGAGGTCTGCTACTGCTCCTAGAACCAGCTGTGTGGGCCCAAGAGAAAGAAAACTGTCAGCTCTTTCCATAATTATGTATTTCTACATTTTCTTACACTTACTGCTATTATAATGACCCACTAGGCACTTGCATTTAAAAAAGAAATCACTGAGTAAACATTATAGGTTATATTTTCAAAACCTCCACTCTGAGATGATATTTGACAAAATAATTTATCCCTGGCTTGTTAGCCTCTCGGAAATGATTTAATTTCTTTAGTTAGATGCAAGAACAAAGCGTCTATCATGTCATTGTGATGCTTGTAGACAGTATGCTGTTTCCAACAAAAGTGATTCCTTTTATGTTGGTATAGATGATGGGCCCCATGTTTTCAATATCTTTCAATCTAGTACACTTCTCATTGCAGCTTGCTGTTGATTTTACAGAAAGGAAGCTCACAGCAGTGAAAAATATGATTGTTTCATTTTTCTCACAATAAGGAATCTATGTTCGGCTTTCAGAGTTGAAACTTAGAAAGTT
Organism: Orycteropus afer afer; assembly: GCF_000298275.1. Lineage (NCBI taxonomy): Eukaryota > Metazoa > Chordata > Mammalia > Tubulidentata > Orycteropodidae > Orycteropus > Orycteropus afer. Next base: position 548,892 of record NW_006921678.1, read on the forward strand.
TCATTACCAACCTTTTCACTTTTTTACCCTGAGGTGAGAGTAAACCATCTTCTTTTTACATGAGAGGTCTTATTTTGTTCTACTTGGTTTCTTCTCTTCCCCTACCCTTACCTCACCAGACATCCCACCCCCACCCCCACTTATCACTACAAAAAAAAAAAAAAAAAAAGGGGGGAGACCTTAAATAAAATAAAATGATGATTTTTTTCTCTCTAGTTTCATCTCAACTTCATAAAGTGTTGTTTGGCTTTTACCTCTGCATCTTGAAAAAAAAAGAATCTTGTATTTTCTGGCCTTCTTGTGCAAAGAATAATTATTATTTTCTCCTTTATTTTCAAAGTTGTGAAGATCAATTTCTTTCACCTTATAAAAACCATTGAATTATCAATGTCACAATAACCAAAGCCTGTGGTTATAGCAAGCACCTGTCACACACACACACACACACACACACACACACAAATACTGTTTGATTAAATTAATAGTGATCTCTGTTTACATGCTGGCAGATGATTGCATACAAGTTACTCAGAAATTTATGAAACTACTAAAAAAACCTCATAACTATTTTTCCTCCAAATAATCTCTCCAGACAGTCCTGTACAGTCTTCAAAATACTGAATCTGACCTTCCTGCTTGATCCTTCTATGTCTCCCCACCTCTTGTTAAGCCATGTATGCCCTTGATTCTCAATAGAGCTCCCCCCCCCCCCCGCATGTCTTAGCCTCTTGCCTGACTTCTTGCCTTGGCTGTGCATGGTATATACCAAAAACCAAAACACCAAACTAACTGCCATCGAGTTGGGCTGACTCATAGTGACACTTCCTTGGGTTTCCGAGGCAGTATCACCACAGAAGTAGACTGTCGAACCTTCCTTCCAAGGAATGCTGGTGCGTTTGAACTGCCAGCCTTCTGGTTGCCAGTCAAATACCTTAGGCATGATGCCACCAGAGCTCCCGTGTATGGTTTATGTCCAGGAATATTCTACTGTGCTTTTATGTGTTATATCCTGCTAATAATTTAAAGCACTTCCTTTAAGACAATATCTTGCTCCAGCAAAACATACAATTGCCAATCTGTCAATGTACTTTTTATAATATTCTTAAATTTTGTGTGTGTGTTTTCAATTTACTACCTAATATTAAAATAAGACTTATTTGTACAGCACTGGAATTTTATATAAATCTTTCAAATGTATTTAATTATAACTTAATAAACATATAGTTTATTTTTGTATTTCTATTTCAATATATGAGGAAACACCCTGACTTTTGAAAATGAAATAATCTACCTTTTGTCACAGAGATTCTTACAGTTAGAGACAAAACATAATCTCAATCTTCTGAAGACTGAATTCTGTAGATCTCTCTTTCGTGTATTTCCTTAGTGTTAAATTATTTAGCACTTGTTTTCTGTTCAGTTAGATAAATTGATAATTCCACGAATGTAAACAGGAATCTGTGAAAAGACTGTGGCACTTTAAATATTTTCTACCACCTATGACTGGATCATAGTCCATCAATGGTAAGCACACAATTAGATAATTTGTTACTTTCAGAATCCTCTGTTAAAATGCCTGGTAGGAAACTCTCATCTATGTAACTGATATACTTAACTGATACAAATTATCTATGTAACTTAGCTGGAGTCCATGGGTGCCACAAATGGTTAAGTATTTGACAACTAGTCAAAAATTTGGTGCTTCAAACTCATAAAATTGACACTCAGAACATAGGTCTTACAGTTTGCTTTGGAAAGGTCACAGCTTTGAAAACCTTATGATGTAGTTCTACTCTGTACACATGAATTCATATGAGTGAAAATTAACTTGAAGGCAACTAACAAAAACAATAACATACTTCAGCAACAATCTGAGCCATTGAGCTATGGATCAGGTATGCTATGGTAGAAGTGACGAAGGTTAGTTAAGAACTTGGGGATACTGCTCTCAGTGGGCAACAAAAGTGAAGTTTTGTGAAGTGTCTCCTGGAAAATATGAAGTTCTGTTTGGTTGGGAAAATAACGAGTGAAAGGTATATGTTGTTATGTGCCGTCGAGTCAGACCTGACTCATAGCAACCCCTCCTTGGGTTTCTGAGGCAATAACACTACAGAAGTAGATTGACCCATCTTCCTTCCAAGGAGTGGCTAGTAGGTTTGAACTGTCAGCCTTCTGGTTAGCAGTCAAATGCCTTATGCACTAGCTATATATATATTAAGCTTAGATAATTCCTAGGTCAGATTTTAAGGTGTGTGTGTGCATGACCTAGGAATTATCTAAGGTTAATATATGTATAGCTATCTATTGACCTATAATATATGAGTCTAAAGAATTAATGGAACTGTGTTTAGCTGTGGTAGCATTTTTAGCAATTCATGGTAATAAGATCATGAAAGTTCAAGCTGAAAAAAAATAAAATGTAAAATTTTCATTTATTTCCATCATTTTCCTGAGGAAGACATACAGACACTAAAATAAAGTTATGTAAATTTGTTCAATGTCAGAGGCAAAACAAGAATCTAGGATTAATTTATTGCCTTCACTTTATATACAAGCTGCATTGAATTACTTGTAGTTACATGAGTCCTGCTTTTCGCATATTCCTGCCTTTGCACTTGCCATACCCTTAGGAATAGTCCTCATGTGGCTCCTGGTTATCTTTGAATATTCAGCTTACATTTCTGTCATCTGTAAAAGCTTTTCAGGGCCCCTTTCCCCAGCCTATGTGATGTGTCAGAGTAGAAAGGTACTGCACTGAGTTTTCAAAGGCTAATTTTTTGGAGTTAGATCACCAGACTTTCTTCCAATGCAGCTCTGTGTGAATTCAACCCTTAGAATTTTCAGTTAGCAGTCCAGTGCATTATTCATTTGTTCCACCTAAAGACTCATTTATAGCTTTTATTTTGTCTACTTACTCTGTTCTAATTTGTCATTTAATGCACATAGTTGACAAGGCTATGGTGTCAATTCTTAGGTCAAATACTAGTCTATACATTGCTGTGAAGCATTATATAGATGTCCTTCACATTTACAATCAGCTAACTATAACAAGTTTACTCTAAATCATATGAGTAGAACTCATGGAACAAGTTTAAGGGCATAGAAAAAATTGGGGGAAGGGTTTGGAAGAGAGTTTCCCAGAGAAGAAAGAATTCTACCTCAAGACTTTAAGAGAGAAATCTGGGTTTCCAAAAGAATGAATAAACAACATGTCTGGGAAGAAATGCAGCCAGAAAGTTTCTTACAAGCAAGGATGGTGAGACTTTGTTCCACATACTTAGGACATGTTATCAGGAGGGACCAGTCCCTGGAGAAAGACATCACGTTTGGTAAAATAGAGGGTCAGCAAAAAAGAGGAAAATCCTCAACAAGATGGACTGACCAGTGGCTGCAACAATGGACTCAAATATAGCAACAATTGTAAGGATGGTGCAGGACCAAGAAGTGTTTCATTCTGTTCTGTGTAGGGTAGCTAGGAATTGGAACAGATTCAATAGAACCTAACATCAACAAACAATAGCATCACAATTATGTGAACCGATTTCTTAAAATAAATACTTCTGGAGTTCTGGTAAGATGGCGGAATAGGCAGGCAAACTATACAGACCCTCTTCAACAAAGAAAAAAGAAGCCAATCAACACAGATACGGAACATATTCCTGGAGCCCTGAGTTTTTTTAAAAAAAAGGATACAGAAGGGGACTAAATCCCATCTAGTAGAATAACCTGTGTGAAAATAGTGAAAAAGGAGATACATGGATCTGCGGTCTGAATGCAATCCTGATGGCATGGGCAGCTTGGATACTGCCAAATGGTTTTAAACCAAAATAAATAAATTAATAAATAAATAATCCACTGCCATCAAGTCACATCTGACTCATATCGACCCCTCCTTGGGTTTCCAAGGCAGCATCACTACAGAAGTAGATTGCCCCATCTTCTTTCTGAGGAGTGGCTGGTGGGTTTGAACCACCAGCCTTTTGGTTAGCAGTCATATACCTTAGGCACTACGTAGTGTTAGGACCTAAGAACTACATAAAAATTGGTCCTGCTAGCCAGGGGCTGCACAAAGGACTGCACTGGTGGCTGGTGAATAAAGGGGGAAGCAACAAAGAGAGAGATGGGCTGAGCTGTGGAATTTTGGCTATCGGGAGGGTGCAGCCATTTTGAATGTTTACAAGTGGTTCAACCATTTTGGATATTTAAAGTAACAACATTATCTCTGATTCCAGGGACCTAAGAATAGGCTCCACTTGCCAGGGAACACAAGGGCATTCTAGACATTCTGGACATTGAGGACTAGAAAGGTGAGACGTTGCCCTTATTTTACCCCACACACTCTTTGTGAACAGAGATGTGGCCATCCCTCTCTCCCACCCATCATTTGGGCCAGCAGGAATTGAAATACAGTCTGTGTACTCTGAAGGATCCTGGGTGCCCTGCCCTGCTCTACTCAGATTTTTTTTTAGTATGTTTGTTTTTGTCTGTTTTAAAATTGTTATTACTGTATCTTATTTTTCTTTTTGCATCCTTTTTTATTACTATCCTTTCTTCTTCTCTTCCCAGGTTCTACTTTTCATCTTTTTATCTTCCCTTTTCCTGGTTCCCTCTTTTTTTTTTTTTTTTTTTTTTGTGGTTCTCTCCATTCCTTGCTTTTCTTTTTGCATTTTTCCCATTTTTTTTTTTTTCTTTTGATCATTCGTCTATTCTTCCCCTCTTTATTCCTCCTCCTGGATATTGTTTTCTTTCTTTTTTCTTATTCATATTTGCTTCAGATTTTTAAAGTATTTCTTTAAATATATTGTCTCATTCATTGCATTTCCTGTTTTTAATTTTTCTTTTTTCTCTTTTTGGTGGTTGTTCCTGTGTGTTTATGTGGTGTGTGTTTTTTGTTCACTTGCTTTTACTTTTTTGATCATTTTTTGATTGTCGTTTTTGTCTCACTGAGTGGGAGACAGTAGCCATGCCAATATGACACAACCACACCCATACTGCCTGTGGCTCCACTTATAGAGTGAGAGCCACCACTTCCTTCTGCACCAAGTGGGCAATGATAAAAGACTATCAAGAAAAGCCTGACTCACCCTTAACTGCTCTTCACAAACAGTTAACAGGGACCTGTGCAACCACTCTCATTCTCTATTACACCCACCAGGAGACAGGTGGTGAGTACATAAGTGCTGCCAACTAATGAATTGAGGAGCACAGTACTCTGGTTACTCAGATACATTAAAAAATTAAAAAGAAAATTAAAATCTTGGGTGAATCACTCCAACATATACCTATCCATTGCAGTGGAGTTGGATCCGACTCATAGTGACACCTCCTTGGGTTTCTGAGGTGGTATCACTATGGAAGTAGATTATCTGACCTGCCTTCCAAGGAGTGGCTGGTGGGTTTGAACCACCAGTTTTCTGGTTAGCAGTCAAATGCCTTAGGTACTATGCCACCAGAGCTCCCACATACTATCAACATTTAAATATAAATACAACAAATTAAAAATGTCTAGGAGACAATAGACCATCACAGTCCACATAAAGAAACAAGATACAGTGGTAGAAACAAGGGAGCAGGATAGAGACCCAGAACACATCCTTGAGGAAGAAGCAGCATTAGGACTCCCTGATAAAGAACTTAAAAGAATTATAGTTGGGTACTGTGGTGATTATGTCTGTTTGTCAGCTTATCTGGGCCTGGTTGAGTGGTTGGTCAGCTGGTGGTAGTTCTTCCCCATGATGAGACTGGAAATCAAGTCCATGGTGGGGTCTACCACAAGCAGTTGAGGAACTGCCTTTGTGATGTGGTCTGCTTTCTGTATATAAGGAGAGGCCTTGGAGATAGTCTCTAGCTCACAGCACACTTGGACCCTACATGTAGCCGTGTCATTTTTCAGCAGCCAGCCATGCTCTGTCTACCTTGGCACTTACAATGGACTTACATTAATGGCCTGCTGTGTGGTTTGGTAGCATCAAGACTGTGCCTTTTTACTTGTCAACCTTGGGTTTGTCAGCCTAAGCAGCCAGCAGCTCTTTAAGTGAAGAAACATCTCTAGCTTTAGTGGGCCAGGAGCAGGAGGCAGAACTGGACCCCAAGGTTGAGGGTCTTTCACCCAGCCTCTAGATCCTGGCACTTTGAACTTGGTCTTAAAGTCTACAAACTGTAAGAGAATAAACTCCTGTTTGTTAAGGCCATCCCATTTGTGGTATAGGTACCTTCAATGGCTTGAGGGACAGATCAAGAAAAACAATGACAAAATTAAGGAAAACACAGACAAAACCCTAGAAAATTTTCAGAAGAAAACACAAGAACAAAATGACAAAATAAATAAATAATTAGAAATGACATAAAATCTACACATAGATGTGGTATATTAATGCTAAGTTTTCAGAAATAGATAACTCATTGAAAGGACAAGGAGTAGAATCAACTCAATGGAAGATAGAATTAGTGAGATTGTAGACAAATATATGAACACTTCTTTGGAAAGGAATCAATCAGAAAAAATGAAAACAAAATGAAGAAAGCCTAAGATTAATGTGGGATACCATCAAAAAAGAATAAAAAAATAAATAAAAAAGGAAAAACTGATTGCTGTCAAGTCAAATATGACTCGTAAGTATACCTCCTTGGATTTCTGAGACATATCTCTGCAGAAGTAGATTGCCCAGTCTTCCTTCTGAGGCATGGCTGGTGGGTTTGAACCACCAGTATTCTGGTTAGCAGTCAAATGCTTTAGGCACTACAACACCAGTGCTCTCTCAAAATGAATAACCTATGTGTAATTGGAATTCTGGGAGCTCTGGTAGCATAGTGCCTAAGGCACTTGACTGGTAACCAGGAGGATGGCAGTTCAAACCCACCAGCCATTCCTCGGAAGGAAGGTTGGGCAATCTACTTCTGTAGTGATACTGCCTCGCAAACCCAAGGAGGGGTTGCTATGAGTAGGGTCCAACTTGACGACACATAACAACAACAACAATTAGAATTCCACAACAGAAAGGGAAAAATAAAATCACTGAGAAAATTGTTCAAGATTTTTTGGAAGAGAACTTCCCTAATATGATGAAAGAGTAGAATACATCCATCCAGGAAGTCCAATGAACTGTAAACAGGATAGACCCCAAGAGAAAATCACCAAGACATATCATCATCAAACTCACCAAAATGAAAGACAAAGAAAGAAAATGAAAAGTTACCTATGGCAGACAACCAATAAGACTAAGCTCGGATTTCTCAGCAGAAACTATGTAGGCAAGAAGTCAATGGAATGGTATATATAAAACTCTAAAAGAGGAAAATTTCCAACCAAGATTTATATACCCAGCAAAATTATCCCTCACATATGATGGTGAAATTAGGAGATTCCCAGGTAGGCAGAAATTAAGGGAATTTGTTAAAACCAGACCACCCTTGCAAGAGATACTAAAGGTTATCCTATGAACAGAGAACCACTAATATGTAACAACAACTGACTATTAGCTTACATGATGACATAAGCCAGAAACCAAAGCAGTTATGGAAGTATATAAAGGAAAATAAGCTTGCATTATTGTAAAAAAGTAACAGAAGACATCAATTGGTAAATGAGGACAACTACAAACCAAAAAGAGGGAAAAAAAATATTTTGTAGTTACTCAACTCATAAATGGTGAGGAAGTCAACAGAGTTGCAAGATAGAATGAACTGTTCTCAACTTGGGAGAAAATTAAAAATCATAGGATACACTCAAAGAAAAAGGATAAACCTTCACATCACAATAAAAAAAAAGGACAAGCACACATATTTAGCAAATATTAAACAACAGCAATATAGGACATGATAACACAATTCATAAGCATAATGAGCTCAGCACAGAAAATTATATGGAATAAAAAACAGGAAACTATGAAAAAACACATAATAAAATGACAATAACAAATTACTTGTTGCTAATTACCCTGAATGGCAATGGATTAAATGCAACACTCAAGAGATAGAGAGTTGCAAATTGGATAAGAAAACACAACCCATTAATATGCTGTCTAGAAGAGACACACCTTAGAGACAAAGACAAAAATAGATGGAAAATCAAAGGTTAGAAAAAGATATCAAGTAAGTGGTAATCAAAGAAGAGCACGAGTGACAATATTAATTTCTGATCAAGTTGACTTTAAGACAAAAACCACCATAAGAGATAAGAAAGGACATTATGTAATGATTAAAGGATCAATCGAACAAGAAGATGTAAACATAATAAATATATATGGACCCAATGAAAGAGCCCCATAATATGTAAATCAGACTTTAACAGAGTTCAAACGGCAAGTAGATAATTCTACAGTCATAGTATGAGACTTCAATACACCATTTTCAATAGAAGATAGAACAATTGGAAATAAATTTAATAAAGATGCAGAAGAGCTAGACAATACAATCCACCAACTTGACCTTATAGACATCTACAGAGCACTTCACCCAACAACAGCACAGTATACATTCTTTTCCAGTGCACACAGAACATCCTCCATGATAGACTATATGTTAAGGCCATAAAGCAAGCCTTAATAAATTCAAAAACTTTGAAATACTGCAAAACATCTTTTCATATCACAGTGCTATAAAATTAGAAATCAACAATAGGAAGATCAATGGATAAAGGTCAAACACATGGAAACTGAATGGCATCTGCCTTAAAAATGACTGGGTTATAGAAGAAATTAAAAAGGAAATTAAAAAATTCTTGAATCAAATGAGAATGAAAACACAACATACCAAAATCTCTGGGACACAGCAAAAGCAGGGATCAGAGGCCAATTTATAGCAATGTGATAGTTGAAGATCTGTCAACTTGGCTGGACTTCACTTGTGAGTGGTGTTTCCCATGATGGATCACATGACTACGTCCTAAGCGGCCGGTCAGTCTAGGGGGAGTTTCCCCAGGGGTGTGGCCTACCTGTAATACTATCCCAGGAACAAACTGGAAAAAACAGCATTCCA
>NW_006921678.1:558192-560391 GCF_000298275.1 Orycteropus afer afer
ATATATATATACTTTGCTGGTTTTTGTGTTTCTCTAGAGAACCCAATCCAACACAAGCAATAAATGCACACATCAAAAAAGAAGAACCAAAATCTACACTTTAAACCAATGTCAGAAAAACCATCAGTCATCCATCACTTAAATAAAAAAAAGGAAAAGAACCATGTGATCATATCATATCTGCAACAATTAGAAAAAGAATAGAAAGAAAAGCCTACAATCAGCAGAAGAAAGAAAATAAAGATTCAAACAAAAATCAAAGAACAGGAAATAGAAAGACCATAGAAAAAATCAACAAGACTAGAAGTTGGTTTCTTCAAAAGATTAACAAAATTGACAACCCACAGGCAAATTTAACAAAGGAAAAGACTGAGAGAATACAAACAACGTGACTAAGAAACAAAATGGGCAACATCACAACAGAAAAACCTGAAATAAAAAGGATAATATCAGGTCACTATGAAGAACTGTACTCCAGCAAATTTGAAAATCTAGAAGAAATGGATAGATTTCTAGAAACAAGCTACTTACCTAAACTAAAAAAGACTGAGGTGGGAAATGGAACAGATCCATAACAAAATAAAATTGAACAGCTCATAAAAAAGTAACAAACAAACAAAATCATGGCCCAGACAGTTTCTCTGGAGAATTCTACCAGTCAGATAACTGACACCAATCCTACTCAAACTATTCCAGAACATAGCAAAGGATGGAATCCTCCCTAACACATTTTATGAGGCAAGCATAACCTTGATACCAAAACCAGGCAAAGACATCACTCAAAATGAAAACTACAGACCAATATCTCTCAGGAATGTAGATGCAAAAATCCTCAAAAAAAAATCCTAGCCAATAGACTCCAACAATATATCAAGGAAATAATTCATTATGAACAAGTGGAGTTCATATCAGGTATGCAAGCATGATTAAACATCAGAAAAACAATCAATGTCATCCATCGCATAAATAAAACAAAGGAAAATAACCATGTGATCATATCAATCAATGCAGAAAAAGCATTTGATAAAATCCAACACCATTCCTAATAAAACTCTCAGGAAAATTGGAATAGAAGGGACATTCCTCAACATAATAAAGGACATGTATGGAAAAACAATAGCCAACATTATTCTCAAAGGAGAGAGACTGAAACCATTCCCCTTGTGAACAAGAAACAGACAGGAATGCCTTCTACCACCACTTCTATTCAACATTGTACTGGAAGTCCTAGCAAGGGCAATAAGGCAAGAAAAGCAAATCAAACGCATCCAAATTGGTAAAGAAGAGGTCAAACTATCCCCATTTCCTAATGATAAAATGCTCTACCTAGAAAACCCAGCAGACTCTGTCACAACCTACTGGAACTAATTGAGAGACTTAGCATAGTGACAGGACAAAAGATCAACATCCAAAAATCAGTTGGATTCCTCTACACCAGCAAAGAGATTGCTGCAAAGGAAATCAATATGATTTACAATAGCTACCAAAAACAAAACAAAACAAAACAAAAATTTGGGAATAAAACTTACCAGAGACACAAAAGACCTGAACAAAGAAAACTATGAAAAACTATTTCACAAAAACCTAAGAGATTTACATAAATGGAAGGACATACCATGCTCATGGATAGGAATATTGAACATGGTGAAAATTCAATTCCACCCAAAGCAATCTATACATTCAGTGCAACCCCCATCCAGATCCTATAAACATATTTTAAGGATATGAAAAAAAAACAGTCACTGTCTGTGATAGTTGGAGCTGTGTGTCAACTTGGCTGAACCACAATTCTGTGTGGTTTAAACTGTTGTAATGTGGTTATTCCCATGACAGGATCAGATGATTAAGTTTTGAGCAGGCAATCTGTTGAAAGGGAGTTTCCCCAGGGGTATGGCCTGCTTCCAGTATATCCATGGACATCCTGGGAAAAGAGACATTCTTCTGTGGATCGGGATTCTGTTGTGCTGCCTAAAACTATCCATGAACGAACAATCCACCATTAGGCCTGGAGATCTTGGATTCGTCATTCATTGGAGTCAACAGCCAGTGTACTGCCAGCCAGCCTTGAGCTCCACAGCCCCTGAAGCTGCAAAAGTCAGGAAAAGCCTCCAGCTTGATGTGGAAAAGCTTCCAGCTTGATGTTTGATCCAGGACCTTTGAACTTTAAGCGTGTGAGCCATTTTCATAAGATAAATTTCT
>NW_006921678.1:562384-586904 GCF_000298275.1 Orycteropus afer afer
ATGATGGGCTCAAGTATAGCAGGGATCATGGAGCTGGTGCAGGATCGAACAGTGTTTCATTCTGCTCTGCATAGGGTTGCTATGAGTCGGACATGACTTGATGGCACCTAACAACAACAACAACATGTTTGTTGCAGCACCATTTAAAACAGCAAAGAGATGGAAACAACCTAGGTGTCCATAAACAGAAAAAATGTATAACCAAACTATGGTACATACACACAATGGAATACTATGCAACCTTAAAGAACAACACAGAATTTGCAAAACACTGCATAATGAGGATGAACTTGGTGAACATTATGCTGAGTGAAATAAGTCAATCACAGGGGGACAAATATTATATTAGTCATTATTGTAAAACATCAAGGAAAGGTTACATATGGAAGGAAACTTTCTTTGTTGTTTAGCAGAGGTAGGAGGGAGGGGAGGGAACACTGCTAAATAGGAAGAGACAAGTAGTGATTTGGGTGAAGGGAAGGGCAGTGTACCAAATGTGAGTGATCCACATGGTGGTATTGAGGAAGAAGAAAACATAGAGAGGTTCATGTGAGGTACAGACAACAAAAATGAATCCTTTTGCACATACAGTACTGAGTTGTCAGTGATAGCAAATATTGATCTATGGGTGGATAGATGAGTGGACTGGCTGAACCATTAGGTATGTCTATGCAGGGGCGAGTGTGACCATGACCATGTATGTACCGGGTTGGCAGACAGTATTTCTACAAGTGTATTTGTATGTTGTGTAAAAATTCCTAGGTATACAGACTGACAAAGTACAATGTTGTAGTCACTTTTTGGCCACAGCCAGCTACCCAGAGGGAGCAAGTAGTTGGACCTGTGGGCTCAGGACCATGGTTGCAGGTGACATCAAGCTCAACTGGTGTAACATACTATACAAAAACATTGTTTCACATCCTACTTTGGCAAGTAGGGACTGGGATCTTAAAAGCTTGCAAGTGGCCATCTAGATACAATGATGGATCTCCCCTCATTTAAAGCAAAGAAGAATAAAGAAAACAAAAGACACATGGAAAGAATTAATCCAAGGGACTGGTACACCATGGTATCCGCATCCTATCTGACTATGAGTCTAGAAGAACTAGATGGTGCCTGGCTATCACTGTCGACCACTTGGAGTGGAATCTATGTAGGAGACCCTGGATACAATCAGAGAACAATGTGGAACAAACCTTAAAATCAGAATAAAACCCCAAAGGGACCAGGTTTGCTGGTCTGACAGAGTCTGGTGGAACCCCTAAGACTATGGCCCTAGCTGTCCTTCAGGTCGGGAATTGAACCCACTCCTGTGACTTCCAGCCAAACAAAAGACAGGCATATGAATTGAACATTGTCATTAGGTAGATATATTCCTTAAAGAGATCAAACATGGGAGACTAGCAGGGCTGTATATACACAGGAGGATAGCTCAGGGGGCAAGTGTGGATGGTAGGGAAGGACACAAGGAAGAGATGCTTATGGGGAGGAATTGGGAGGAGAGTTTTTGCACTGTGGAAATTGCAGTCAATATCATGAGACAAAGTAGATGTGAACTTCTGTACGGAAGATGAATTTGCTCTGTAAACTTTCACCCAAATCTCACTCAAATTTTAAAAAATAATAAAAAAAAAAGTAATAAAAAGCTATAAATAAATAAATAAATATAGCCTTGAGTCTTTCTGAAGAACTCTGACTGATATACCTACCTACTTGGATTCCACGTGAAATAGGAGTTTCTTTATCTTTAATGCTTCCCTCATTGATTAACTTATAGTTGGTACTTAATAAATGTTTGTTGGATGAACAAGAATAAACATTGCTAGAATTCTCATTTTATATACTGTACATTTTCTCCTGTTGTTACTATAATATGGCAAAGTTTATTCCTTTTTATAAATTATGAAATTTAAAATAAAGTTATTTTATATCTACTTGTCATATTTTAAATACTGTGATGCAACTATTAGTTTTACAGGATTCAATAATCTTTCTCTTGATCATCATTACTGAATGAATTTTATAACTGCATTTCATTGTTGCTTTTCTTTGTTTTCTCTCTCAGTTAATGTAATGCTTCTATTTTCATGCCCAGTAACTTCTCCAAAACAGGATAAACCTAGAAGGATATATTGTGTTTTTAATTGCCTCCAACCCTTTATTTTGAAGCCTCATTTATTACTTCTTTAGAATTTTCAGTGAATTCAAAACACAGCAGATATATTAGACATTTTTGGTTATTTCAGCTGTTTTGAATTGAACAAAAACATGTCCATCAAATTAAATGGACATTGTCTGAAAGATAATGAAGGAATAAGTGACTATGGAGGTAAAGAAAAAAAAATGGAAGACTAAACTATCATAATGCCTAAGGCACTTGACTGCTAACCAAAAGGCTGGCAGTTCAAACCCACCAGCCACCCTCAGAAGGAAGGTTGGGCAATCTACTTCCATAGTGATACTAACTCAGAAACCCAAACAGGGGTTGCTATGAATTGGATCCAACTCCACAGCACATAACAACAACAACAAAACATCCATAAATTATCATTTATTAAGTAGGAAAGAAGATGTAGGTATTTTTTCACAGTATGTGACATCTGTTTAACCTTCCATTATACTCAACTGCTTTGTAAAGGAAATTTTGTTTGGTTAATCTTTGGTTAATTTTTGGTTGATTAATCATTTTGGTATTTAAATAATATTCAACATTTTTAATTGTTAGAATATGCTGTATACTACTTGAATATGGGGAAAAAAACTTGTATACAAATTGCACTCCTACATTCTCAGTATATTGAATTTACCTCATGAGATCATTGTCTATTTCAGGTTAGATTTATATTTATTTATCAGTTTAGAGACATGATTTCAGTGTCCATCCATCTATCTCTATAATCGTGGAACATTGCTTTGGAAATATGGTATTATAGATCTATAATTGTATGTATTTATTTGTGTTCAATAATATTATAAACTATGTAGAATATATATCTTTTTGTCTTCCACAAGGGTATCTATTTCTCTGGACTAGAGAATGAGGATCCCTCTTTAGTCCTAATTCATAAGCCAAATTGAACTAATTGAATCAAGAATTTCTAGGGAAAAGTGAGAATGGACTGAACATGTAGGAAGCAGAGGATCAGAATAAGAATTTTAACAGATGTCACAGGGAAATTTTATTAATATAAAATATGACAGTATTAAAGGATGAAAAAAGCAAAAAATCTGAGAAACAGCACTATATGAAGAAGACCCCACGAGGATTGGAGGAAGTCTCATTTAAAACCTGTCATACATAAATGACATAATTTTCTTTGCTGAAATCACAGAGAACTTGAAGTACTTCCCAATGAAGACTGAAGAATACAGTATTCGGGATGGATTATACCTCAACATAAAGAAAACAAAAATCTTCACAACTGAATCAATAAGCAGCATCATGATAAACTGAGAAAAAATTAAAATTGGAAAGGGTTTCATTTTACTTGGATCCACAATCAACACCCATGGAAGCAATAGTCAAGAAATCAAAGGACATATTGCAATGGGCAAATCTGATGCAAAAGACATCTTTAGAGTGTTAAATAGCAAAGATGGTACTTTGAAGACTAAGGTACCCCTGACCCAAGCCATGGGATTTTCAATTGCCTCATATGTATGTGAAAACTAGGCAAGGAATGTGGAAGATCAAAGAAGAATTGATGCCTTGGAATTATGGTATTGACAAAGAATATTAAATATACTATAGACTGTTAGCAGAATGAATAAATCTGTCTTGGAATAAGTACAGCCAAAATGCTGCTTATAAGTGAGGATGTGAGACTTTGTCTGAAATACTCTGGACCTGTTATCAGGATAAACTAGTCCCTGGAGAATAACATCATGCTTGGTAAAGTAGAGGGCCAGCCAAAAAGAGAATTATCCTCAATGAAATAGATTTACACAGTGGCTGCAAAAACGATCTGAAACAGCAACAGTTGTGAGGATAGCATGGGACAAAATAGTGTTTCTTTCTGTTGCATGTGGTGTCATTTTGAGTCAGAAATTACTCAACAACACATAACAGCAACCACAAAAGTTGGGTAAGGAGGCAAAATGATGACACAGAGAATAAATGTAGTAGAGGCAATGGCAAATGCTAGATATAGACAATTCTCAAAGTAGAGGGTCAGTAGATGAATTTAAAAAAAAAATAGAAAAGGAAAATATTACAGATGCAGTGACTTCTTAAACATTTTATTTGGGATATAAGTCACTTTCAGATGAAGGTAAGAACTCACAAGAACCCTTCTTTAGTATAATATATTTAAAAAGTTCTCTTCAGAAGTTGATTAGAACATTGGCTAAAGGACAAAGGAAGAAGAGATATATGAAAGGAATATGAAGGGAGTAGTGATAACTCAGTGGTAATCTCTGTATAGGGGAGGAAAATGATAGCAAGTGAGAGAAATCTAAGAATTGTTGTTGTTGTTAAGTGCCATTGAGTCGTTTCAGACTCATAGTGACCCCATGCACAGCAGAACGAAACACTGCCCGATCCTGCGCCAGCCACACAATCCCTGCTATACTTGAGCTCATCATTGCAGCCACCATATCAATCCATCTCATTGAAGGCCTCCCCCTCTTTTGTCGACCCTCCACCCTACAAAGCATGACATCCTTCTCCAGGGAATGGTCCCTCCTTACAACATGACCAAAATAGGTGAGACGAAGTCTGGCCATTCTTGCTTCCAAGGACCATTCTGGCTGCACTTCCTCCAGGACAGATCTGTTAGTTCTTTTAGCAGTCCATGGTACTTTCAGCATTCTCCGCCAGCACCACAACTCAAAAGCATCAACTCTTCTTCAGTCTTCCTTATTCATTGTCCAGCTCTCACATGCATACAAGGCGATTGGAAATATCATGGCTTGTGTCAGGTGCACCTTAGTCCTCAAGGAGATATCCTTGCTCCTCAGCACTTGAAACAGTTCCTTCGCAGTTGACCTTCCCAGTGCTACACGTCGTCTAATGTCCTGACTGCTCCTTCCGTTGGCATCGATTGTAGAACCAAGCAACATGAATTCCTTGACAACTTCAATCTTCTCTCCATTTATTGTGATGCTGCTCATTGGTCCAGTTGTGAGGATTTTTGTTTTCTTTATATTGAGATGTAATCCATATTGCAGACTGTATTCTTCAACCTTCATCAGTAGGTGCCTTAAGTCATCCTCACTTTCAGCAAGCAAAGTTGTATCGTCTGCATATCTCAGGTTGTTAATGATTCTTCCTCCAATCCTGATACCACGTTTTTCTTCATATAGTCCAGCTTCTCGGATTATTTCCTCATCATATAGATTGAATAAGTGTGGAGAAAGGATACAACCCTGACGCACTCCCTTCTTGATTTTAAACCATGTAGTGTCCCCTTGCTCTGTTTGAACGACAGCCTCCTGGTCAAGGTACAGATTCCTCACGAGTATAATCAAGTGCTCAGGAATTCCCATTCTTCTCAATGTTATCCATAATTTGTCATGATCCACACAATCAAATGCCTTTGCATAGTCAATAAAACACAAATAAACATCTTTCTGGTATTCTTTGCCTTGAGCCAAGATCCATCTGACAACAGCTATGATATCCCTTGTTCCATGTCCTCTTCTGAATCCGGCTTGAACCTCTGGAAGTTCTCTGTCAATAGACTGCTGCAAACGTTTCTGAATTATCTCCTGTAAGATCTTACTTGCGTGCGATATTAATGATATTGTTCTGTTATTTCCACATTCTGTGGGATCACCTTTCTTTGGAATGGGCACAAATATGGATCTCTTCCAGTCAATTAGCCAGGTAGCTGTCTTCCAAATCTCTTGGCATAACTGAGTGAGTGCCTCCAATGGGGCACCTGTTTGTTGAAATATCTCAATCGGTATGCCGTCAATTCCCGGAGCCTTGTTCTTCACCAGTTCTTTCATTGCAGCTTTGACTTCTTCCTTCATTACCATTGGTTCTAGGTCATATGCCACTTCCTGAAATGGATAAATCTAAGAATTACTGAATGGGAAAGGATATAGCTAAATCTCTACATCTCTCTTCTATAATCTTCTCTTATCTGTTTTTATCTCATCTGTGTTTATATCATTTATATGAAGTGATGGATATGAAACGAAATGACATAGGTGAGGGAGTAACAGACGGTAGTGTGGAGGAATGATTTAATGTTCTTTATGGGGTTGGTAACATGGATTAATTTGGTCAATGAGGCATAGTAGTTGAGAATCATACTCATGTTGTGAAAATTGCTTATAGTGTCATTGTTGGAAGGTGCATTTGAGTTGATTCTGACTAATAATGACTTTGTATGATTAAAAAAAAAAAAAAGAAAAGCTCCTGTTGTTGTGATGTGCCCTGGAGTCAGACCCAAGTCATTGTGAACACTCCTTGGGTTTCTGAGGTGGTATCACTATGGAAGTAGATTGCCCAACCTTCCTTCCAAGGAGTGGCTGGTGGGTTTGAACTACCACCTTTCTGGTTAGCAGTCAAGTGCCTTAGGCACTATGCCACCAGAGCTCATCGTTGTATGTTAGAGTTACTTAAAAAAAATGTATATGGGGTCTTCTCTACTGTAGTAAATTTTAGCACAAGATCCAGTAGAGTTCATCCTGTGTTTACTGAGTCTTTTTCAGAAATAGACCTCATACTCAACTCTTACAAAGAATTGTTGTTGTTGTTGTTATGTGCTGTCGAGTCAGACCCAACTCATAGCGACCCCTTCTTGGGTTTCCAAGGCAGTATCACTATGGAAGTAGATTGCCCCATCTTCCTTCTGGGAGTGGCTGGTGGGTTTGAACCGCCAGCCTTCTGGTTAGCAGTCAAGTGCCTTAGCCACTATGCTAACAGAGCTCCCCTTACAAAGAATACAGTTTAGAAAATGCTATATGGCCATTCTAATCTGTCATGTATGGTCACTATGAGTCAGCATCCACCCAGTGGCCCACATCAACACCAACACAAAACCATCTTAGGATAATGCAGCATTATTACATTATTGATGGAAAATGCTTTATGTTCATTAGAGTAGCCTATTGTGAATTTTATATTATTTTTCTTTATGATCCTCCTATAAATAATTCAATAGGTAAAAAGGCTTAACCTATTACCCAAAGATAAAATTATCTTAAAATTACTGTTTAGTGACTAACATATTGCTCTAATAAGTTATCTAAATACATCCAAAACACTCAAAACCAAATCCATTGTGATCAAATTGATTCTGAATCACTGTGACAAACAGGACAAAGTAGAACTGGCCCACAGGTTTCCCAAGACTGTAAACCTTTATGGAAGCAGATTGCCATTACTTTCTCCCACCAAGTAGCTGGTGGGTTAGTATTGCTGATCGTTCAGTTAGCAATTGAATGTTCAATGACTGTACCACCAGAGCTCCTTCCTCTATACATATAATTGAGCATATTTTTCCTTTGAAACTTTTATTGTAAATGTGACTTAAGAAACAAAATGAGAAATTGCTTCATTTTATGATTGTGTGCTTTCATATTTTATTCATAGAATCCCTTATAATTTTTTTATTCATCTGAATATTCTCAAGCAAGTGAGATTAATACAATATGCTATAGAAAGTAACAGCATTCATCAGCACTTAAATTTGTTAGAATTTAAAAACTGTAAACTTTGATTTGTTTTAAGTTTTTAAGACTATTTAAACATAAATACTTATTAAAAATATCATATATCTTAGGAATTCCAGCAAGATGGCAGAACAGCAAACAAGCTACACAGACCCTCTGCAACAAAGCAATGAGAAACCAATTGAAACCAGTATGGAAGATGATCCTGGAACCCTGAGCTTTGAAGGAAAGGATAAAAAAGTGGATTAAATACCATCTAGTAGAAGAATCTGAATGAAAACAGTATGTAAGGAGACAAAAGGAGCTGCAGACTGCCTTGCTATCCTGATGGTACAGACATTTTGAATATTTCCCAGTAACAACCAAGGAATCAGCTCTGCTCACTAAAGACTGTATAGGCAAGGACTTCATTGGTGCCTAACAATCAGAAAGGAAAACAGTGAAGATGGAGACAAAGAGACCTGTGGCCTGCTAGTAACTATCCTGAGGATGCAGCCATTGTGAATATTTGCAAGCAGCAGACACAACCATTTCAAATAATCACCAAGTGGAATTCTTACCTGGTCTGTGACAAAGGAGTGGGCTCTGCTTGCTGAGGACAGCACAGGTAGCTGTACTGGAGGCTGACGATGGAAGAGGTGTGACATTCCCCTTGTTACTCTTATACATCACACACTCTTAGTGAACTAAGGTGTGACCATCCTGCACCTCCCTCCACCTTCTTAACCAGCAGGAATTACATCCTGGTCTGTGCCCCAAAAGAACCTGAGTACTATGCCCACTGCCCACAGTTTTGTTTTTAAAATATTCTTTTTATCTTCTTCCTTTTTCCCTTTTTTCCTCCTCTTTCCCATCTCCGTTCTGTTTTCTTTCTCCAACATTCTTCTGGTTCTATCTTTTCTTTTTCTTTTGGTTCTTTCCATTATTTGTTTATACTTTTGCAGTTTTCTCCTTTTTTCTTTACTGTTCTTTTACTCTTGCTCTTTTTCTCTCATTTCCCTCATTCCACTTTCTCCAGATATTGTGGCTTTTTTTTTCCTCAATGTGTTTGTTTTATCCTTTTTAAAGATATTTTGAAACTTTTTCTTTTCAATTTTTTCATTAATTTAATTAACTAATTATTTAATCAATTAATTTTGCAATTTTTTTTCCTGTTTGGTTTCACAGTGAATTTTTTGTTTGCTTGTTTATGTATTTTTTTTTGGTGGATTGATTTTTTTTTTTTTTTTCTCTGAGTGGAAAACTGGAACTGTTCCAACACAACCAAGCCATTTTTGCACTTCTGTAGCCCCCACCTACTAAGTGAGGGGCACCACTTGTTTTTGCACCAACTGATGAATGGTAGACAACAGTCAGTACCAGCTCAATTCACCTCCAACTGCTCCTTATTAACAGCTAACAGAGATCTGTACACACACTCTGATTCTCTATCACACCCACCAGGAGACTGGTGGTGAGTGCCTGAGTGCTTACAACTAGTGAGGAACAGAATACCTTTCTCACACAGACATATCAAAACAAAATAAAGGAAAAAAAAAAAAAGTCTTGGGTGAATCACAGCAACATACAACAACAAATTAAACATAAATACACACCACCACAATGCCTTGGAGACAAGAGACCAACACAGTCTACACAAAGAAGTAAGATAAAGGTGTAGAAACAAGGAACCAGGATACAAAAACCAGAAAACATCCCTGAGGAAGAAGTAACAATGGAAGTCCCTGCTAAGGAATTCAAAAGAATTGTGTTTGAGTCAGATGGATCTTTGCTCAAAGCAAATGATAAAAGAAAGATGTTTGCTTATGTTTTATTGACTATGCAAAGGTATTTGATAGTGTGGATCATAACAAATTAATTAAGAGACAGATCAAGGAAAACACTGACAAAATTAAAGAAAACACAGAAAACTTTGGACAATTTAGGAAAGCATTGCAAGAACAAATTGAAAAAATAAACAAGAAATTAGAAATGATAGAAAAACAACGTATATAAATCCAGAAGATTAATACTAAGATTTCATAAATAGATAACACATTGAGTGGGCAAAGAAGTAGAACTGAATCAATGGAAGACAGAATTAATACGATTGAAGACAAATACCTTAATACTACTCTGTTAAGGGATCAATCACAAAACATATCAAAACAAAATGTAGAAAGCCTAAGATTCAAGTGAGATACCATCAAGAGGAACGTTGTTGTTGTTGTTAGGTGCCATCAAGTTGTTTCTGACTCATAATGACCCTATGAACAGCAGAATGAAACACTGCCTGGTCCCACGACAGATCCACAATCCTTGCTATACTTGAGTCCATTGCCACAGCCACTGTGTCAATCCATCTTGTTGAGGGATTTTGACTCCTTCTTCAACCATCCACGTTACCAAACATAAGATCCTTCTTCAAGGAGTGGTCCTTTCTGACAACATGATGAAAATAGATGAGACAAAGTCTGGTCATTTTTGCCTCCAAAGAGCATGCAGGCTGCACTTCCTCCAGGGAGATTTGTTAGGTCTTTTAACAGTCCATGGTACTTTCAGCATTTTTCACTAACACCACAATTCAAAAAGCACAGGTTCTTTGGTCTTCCTTATTCATTGTCCAGCTCTTACATGCATATGAGGCAATTGAAAATATCATGGCTTGTGTCAGGTGCACCTTAGTCCTCAAGAAGACATCTTAGTTCCTCAGCACTTGAAAGAAGTCCTTTGTAGCTGACTTGCCCTCTGCTATACATCGTCTGATGTCCTGATTGCTGCTTCCATTGGCATCATTTGTAGAACCAAGCAATGTGAAGTCTTTGACAACTTCAATCTTTTCTCCATTTATCAAATGCTGCTTATGGGTCCAGTTGTGAGGAATTTTGTTTTCTTTATATTGAGATGCAATCCATACTGCAGACTGTATTCTTGAAACTTCATCAGTAAATTCTTCAAGTCATCCTCACTCAGCAAGCAAAGTTATGCCATCAGTGTAGTGCAGGTTGTTAATGATTCTTCCTCCAATCCTGATGCCGTGTTCTTCATATAGTCCAGCTTCTCGGATTATTTTCTCAGCATATAGATAAAATATGTATGGTGAAAGGATACAAACCTGACACACTCCCTTCTTGATTTTAAACCATGCAATGTCCCATTGTTCTGTTCGAACAACAGCCTTCTGGTCTCTGTACAGGCTCCTCATGAGAACAATTAAGTATCCTGGAATTTCCATTCTTCTCAATGTTACCCATAATTTGTTATGATCCACACAGTCAAATGCCTTTGCATAGTCAACAAAACATAAGTAAACATTTTTCTTGTATTATTTGCTTTGAGCAAAGATCCATCTGACTCAAGAGGAAAAACATACATGTAATACAAACTCCAGAACAGGAAGAGACAAATAAAACTACAGAGAAAATTATTGAAGATTTGTTGGAAGATAATTTCCCAAAGATGATGGAAGGTGAGAATATATCCATTCAAGTTCAATGAACCTCAAACTGGATACACCCCAAAAGTAAATCACCAAGACATATCATCAAACTCTCCAAAACCAAAGATAAAGAAACAATCTTGAAAGCAGAATATGAAAAATGAAAAGTTACCTATAAAGGGCAACCAATAAGACTAAGCTCTGATTTCTCAGCAGAAACCATGTAGGCAAGAAGGCAAAGGGATGATATATATATATATATATATATAACTGGGAAAGAAAAAGATCTCTAACTAAGAATTATAAACACAGCAAAATTGTCCCACAAATATAAGGGTGAAATTAGGAGATTTCCAGATAAGCAGAAATGAAGGGAATTTGGTAAAGCCAGACCACCTTACAATAGATGCTAAAGGGAGTCCCTCTGATAGAAAACCAACAACAGCAAAAACAACTGATGATTATCAAACATGATGACATAACCCACAAATCAGCCCAGATATAGAAGTATCCAAAGCAAAATAAGCTTATAAGACTAAACAGGGTGCCAGAGACAACAACTTGTAAATGAGGACAACTACAAAACAAATAGAGAAAGGAAATCATGTAATTGAAGAACTTCTAAATGGTGAGGAAGTTAAGAAAGTTGAAAGATAGAATGGACTGTTTTAAACTTGGGGACAAAATAATAAATCACAAAGTAATCTGAAAGAAAAATAACAAACCTTTACATCAAAAGAAAAAAAGATGAGCACAAATATTTAGCAAATACTAATATAAGGACAACAAATGAGATGATAACATTATTCATAAACACAATGAGCTCAAGACAGAAAATTATATGGAACAGAGAAAACAGAAACAGCATGAAAAAACACATAACAAAATGACATCAATAAATACATACTGTCGATAATTGCACTGAATGTCAGTGGATTAAACGCACCACTCATGACATGGAGAGTTGCAGACTGGATAGGAAACCGTGACCCAACAATATGCTATCTAAAAGACTCATCACAGATGAGAAGCGAAAAATAGACTAAAAATGAAAGGTTGAAATAAGATATATCAAGTAAATGGCAACCAAAAAAGGGTGAGAGTGAAACTATTTAGTTCTGATAGAATAGACATTAAGATAAAAACAACCATAAGAGACAAGGAAGGACATCATATATTGATTAAAGGATCAATTGAATAGGATCAAGAGGACATAATCTTAATAAAAATCTACACACCAAATGAAAGAGCCACAGAATACCTAAATCAGACTTCAATGGAATTGAAAAAACAAATAGATGACTGTACAGTAACAATAAAACCAAACCAAAATCACAGCTATTGAGTCAATTAAACTCAGAGTGACCTCTGTTTGAGTCTCTGAGGTGATGTCTCTATGAAAATAGATTGTCCAATCTTCTTAATGAGGAGTGGCTGGTGGATGTGAACTATCAGCCTTCTGGTTAGCAGTCAAATGCCTTAGACACTGTGCCAGCAGAGCTCCCACAGTAATAGTAGGAGATGTTACTACAGCACTTTCATTAAGAGATAGAACAACTTGAAGGAAACTCAACAGTGATAGAGAATCAACCAATTTGACTTCATAGACATCTTCAGAGCTCTTTATTCAACAGCACAATATACATTCTTTTCCAACACACATGGAACATTTTCCAGTATAGATCAGGTGTTTGGACACAAAGCAAGACTCAATCAATTTTAAAACATTGAAGCACTGCAAAGCATCTTCTGAGATCACAGTACTATAATATTAAAAATGAACATTAGGAAGACCAATGGAAAAAGAGCAAATACATGAAAAATGAATACCATCCTCCTCAAAAACAACTAGGTAATAGAAGAAATACAAAAAAAAATAATAATAATACTTCTTGAATAAAATGAGAATGAAGACATAACATACAAAAATCTTTGGGACACAGCAAAAGCAGTGATCAGAGGGAAACTTATAGCAGTAAATGCACATGTCAAAAAACAAGAGAGTCAAAAGCTACAGCAATTAGAATGACAACAATTAGAATCAACAATTAGAATATTCAACAACTAGAAAAAAAAGTAGCAAAAAGGCATGCAGTCACCAGAAGAAAAAAAGAAAAGAAAAAAAGAAACATTTGAGAGAAATAAGTGAGATAGAAAATAGAAAGACAATCGAAAAAAAATCAACAAGGCTAGAAGTGGGTTCTTTGAAAAGATTAATAAAATTGACAAACTATTGGCAAATTTAACAAAGGAAAAGAGGGAGAGAATGCAAATAACACAAATAAAAAAAAGAAATGGGCGACATAACAACAGAACCAGCTGAAATTTAAAAAAAAAAAAGATATTATTGGGATACTGTGAAGAACTGTACTCAAATTTGAAAAACTGGAAGAAATGGATAGATTTCTAGAAACACCCTATTTGTCTAAACTAACACAGACTGAGGTAGAAAACTTGAACAGACTCATAACAGAAGAAGAAATTGAGCAAGTTATAAACAAATTACCAACAAAACGAATCCTGGCTCAGATGGTTTCTATCAATCCTCAGAGAAGAGTTGATACCAATGCTACTCAAACTATTGTAGAACACAGAAAAGGATGGAATTCTCCCAAATTAATTTTAAGAAGTAAGCATAGCCCTGATACCAAAACCAGGCCAAGACACCACTAGAGAAGGAAACTACTGACCAATATTACTCATTAATATAGATCCAAAAATTTTCAACAAAATTTCAGCCAACAGACTACAACAACATATCAAAAAAATAATACACCATGACCAAGTAGGATTCATACCAGGAATGTAAGGAGAGTTTAACATTAAAGAAACAATCATTGCAATCCATCACATAAGTAAAATAAATGGAAAAAAAAAAATATATCACATGATCATATCAATAGAGGTGTAAAAGACATTGACAAAATCCAACACCCATACCTGATAAAAAAACTCTCAGAAAAATAGGAATAGAAGGGAAAGTCATCAACATAATAAAAGGCATATATGCAAAACCAGCAGCCAACATTATTTTCAACAGAGAGAGATTGGAATCATTCCCCTTGTGAAAAAGAAAGAGATAAGGATGCCCTTTATTTCCACTCCTACTCAACATTATATTGGGAGGCCTAGCCAGGGCAATAAGTCAAGAAAGGGAAATAATATACATCTAAATTGATAAAGAAGAAGTAAAGCAATCCCTATTTGCAGATAATATACTATATATAGAAAACCCAAGAGACTCAGCAAGAAAGCTATGGGACTTATTGATTTAGCATAGTGGCAGGATACGGGATCAATATACAAAAATCAGTTGGTTTCCTTTACACCAGCAAAGAGGTCTCTTAAAAGGAAATAATGAAATTATACCATTTACAATAGGTACCAAAAAGATAAAATACTTGGAAATAAATCTTTCCAGGAACACAAAATACTTATATAAAGAAAACTACAAAACACTACTTCATGAAACTATATAGAGATTGACATAAATGGAAGAACATATCATGCTCATGGATAGGAAGATTGAACAATGTGAAAATGTCAATACTGCCCAAAGCAATACATACATTCAATGCAATGCTGACCCAGATCTCATCAATGTTCTTTGTTGTTGTTAGGTGCTGTCCAGTCAGCTCCAACTTACATTGACCCTATGCAAAACAGAACAAAACACTACTTGGTCCTGAGCTGTCCTCACAATCCTTGCTATATTTGAACCTATTGTTGCAGCCACTGTGTCAATCCATCTCATCGAGGTCCCTCCTCTTTTACAGTGACCCTCCACTTTATCAAGCATGATATCTTGGAATCTCAATGGAATGGTTCATTCTGACAACATGACCAAAATAGGTGAGATGAAGTCGAGACACTTTAGCTTTCAAGGAGCATTCTGATGGCACTACTTCCAGGACAGATTTGTTAGTTCTTCTGACAGTCCACAGTACTTTGAGTATTCTGTGCCAACAAAGAAATCAAAAGCATCAACTCTTCTTCAGTCTCCCTTACTCATTCTCCAGCTTTCATATGCATATGAAGAGATTGAAAATACCATGGCTTGGAGTAGGTGCACCTTAGTCTTCAAAGAAACATCTTTGATTTTCAGCACTTTAAAGAGGTCTTTTGCAGAATATCTGCCCAGTGTCTGATTTCTTGATTGTTCCTTCTGCTCATGTTGATTGTAGAACTAAGTAATATGAAATCTTTGACAACGTCAGTCTTTTCTCCATTTACTGTGATACTGCTTGTTGGTCTTACAGTAAGAATTTTCATTTTCTTTATATTGAGGTGTGACCCATAGTGCAGACTGTAGTCTTCAATTTTCATCAGTAAATACTTCAAGTCACCTTCATGTTTAACAAATGAAGTTGTGTCTTGTGCTTATCCCAGGCTGTTAATGAATCTTCATCCAATCCTGATGCCACCTTCTTCTTCTAATATACAGTCCAGGTTCTCAGATTATTTGCTCAGCATACAGATTGATAAGTATGGTGAAAGGATAGAACCCTGATTCACTCCCTTCTTTATTTTAAACCATGCATGCCATATCCCCTTGTTCTCTTCAAATGACAGCCTCCTGGTCTATGTACAGGTTCCTCATGAGCACAATTAAATGTTCTGCTATTATTTTTCTTCTCGATGTTATCCATAATTTGTTATAATCTACACATCCAAATGCTTTTGCATAGACAATAACACACAAATAAACATATTGCTGGTATTCTTTGCTTTGAGCCAAGATACATATGATATCAGCAATGATATCCCTTGTAACCCATCCTCTTCTGTATACAGCTTGCTTTTCTGGAAGCTCTTGTCAATATACTGCTGCAAACATATTTTTAATCATCTTCAGTGAGATTTTACTTGCATGTGATATTAATTATATTGTTTGATAGCTTCCACATTCTGTGGGATCACCTTCCTTTGGAATGGGTACAAATATGGATCTCTTCTAGTTAGTTGGGCAGGTAGCTGTCTTCCAAATTTTTTTGGCATAGATGAGTATCTCCAAAGCAGCATCTGCTTATTGAAACATCTCAATGGGTATTCTGTCAATTCCTGGAGCCTTGTTTTTCTCCAATTCCTTCAGTGCTACTTTGACTTCTTCCTTCAATGCCATTGGTTCTTGATCATATGCCACCCCCTGAAATGGATGAACATAAATCAGTTATTTTTGGTACAGTGACTCTGGATTCCTCCCATCTTCTTTTGATGTTTCCTGAGTCATTCAATATTTTACTCAAAGAACCTTCAATATTACAACTTGAGGCTTGATTTTTTTCTTCAGTTCTTTCAGCTTGATAAATGTTGAACATGTTCTTCCTATGTACCTTTCTAATTCCATGTCTCTGAACATTTCCTGATAGTAATTTACTTTGTCTTCTTGAGCTGTTGTTTGAAATGTTTTATTCAACTATTTTTTCTTGCTATCTCTTCCATTTGCTTTAGCTTCTCTCTTTTCAAGAGCAAGTTTCAGAGTATCTTCTGATACTCATTTTGGTCTTTTCTTCCTTTCCTGTTTTTCTAATGATGTTTTGCTTTCTTCACATATGATATTCTTGATGTCATCCCAATATTTATCTGTTTTTCAGTCGTTGGTGTTCATTTGCATCTAATATATTCTTTAGATAGTCTCTAAATTCAGGAAGGATAAAATCAAGGTCATATTTTGGCTCTTGTGGACTTGTTTTAATTAACTTCATCTTCAGCTTGAACCTGGATATGAGTAATTTATGGTCTGTTCCACAATCATCTTCTGACCTTATTTTTGCTGAAGATATTAAGCTCCTCTTATGCTCCTTTCCACAGGTGTATTTGATTGATTCCTGGGTATTCCATATGGTGAAGTCCAAGTGTATAGTCACCATTTACATTGTTGAAAAAAGGTATTTGCAATGAATAAGTCACTGGACTTGAAATCTATCATGGACTCTCCAGCATTTTTTCTATCACCAATGCCAATTCTGGTAGTGCATCTTTGTTTCCAGCTTTTTCATTCCAATCACCAGTAATAATCAACACATCTGGATTTTATGTTTGGTCCATTTCAGACTGTAGTAGTTGGTAAAAATCTTCAGTTTTCTCATATGTGGCATTGGTGGTTGTTGCATAAATTTGAATAATAGTAGTATTAACTGGTCTTCCTTGTAGATGTATGGACACTATCTAATCACTGACAGTATTGTACTTCATGACAGATTTTGAAACATTCTTTGTGACGATGAATGGCATGCTATTTATCTCCAATTTTTCATTCCTCTAAGAGTGTAACATGTAGTTGCATGATTCAAAATGGTCAAAACCAGTCCACTAATGCCTAGAATGTCTATCTTCATACATTCTATTTCATTTTTACAACTTCTAATTTTCCTAGGTTCATACTTCATATGTTCCATGTACCAGTGGCATAGCCTCCAACTTCACAGCAACATGCAATCTACCACAGTATGACACACTGACAGATGAGTAGTGATAAACATTCTTTATAGACATGGAAATCCAATCACAAATTTTATATGGAAAGAAAAGAGACCTTGGGTAAGCAATGCACTACTGAAGAAGAAGTACAAAGTAGGAGGTCTTACACTCCCAAATCTCAATACAGCCACAGTTTTCATAACAGCCTGTTATTATTACAATGACAGACACATAGACCAGTGGAACAGCATTGAAAACCTAGAAATAGATCCATTGACCTATGGCCAGTTGATCTTTGACAAAGGACCTAAATCTATTTAATCAGGAAGAGATAGTCTCCTTCAAAAATGGTGCTGGCAAAACTGGATATCCATTTGCATTAAAATGAAATGATATCCATACTTCACACCATACACGAAAGCAAAATCCAGAAGGATCAAAGACTTAAATGTAAAACCTAAAAGTATAAATGTCACCAAAATAAATAGATAAATAAAAACAGGAGCAAACTTGGCATTAATTTATGGCATGAATAGACTATCAAGCATATCACAAGATGTACAAACTG
Source organism: Orycteropus afer afer (assembly GCF_000298275.1). Taxonomy (NCBI): domain Eukaryota; kingdom Metazoa; phylum Chordata; class Mammalia; order Tubulidentata; family Orycteropodidae; genus Orycteropus; species Orycteropus afer. The sequence goes on from NW_006921678.1 coordinate 580,417, forward strand.
CAGGTGATAAATGGAAGATTGGGATCTTCTAAAAATTAAATTCTTGTATGCATCAAAAGAATTGTCCAACAGAGTAAAAGGAGAACCTAGAGAATGGGAAAAAATATTCACCAATGACATATTGGACAAAGGACTTATCTCTTAAATTTGTAGGAAGCTCCAACAACTCAATATCAAAAAGAAAAAATATTCCAGTTAAAAAATGGGCAGAACATGACATGAACAGACATGAACAACACATGAACAGACATTTCACATTCAAGAAGTTAAAAAACACATGAAGAAACGTGTTTGTGATCATTGTTGTTATGTGCCATCGAGTCGGACTGACTCATAGTGACACCTCCTTGGGTTTCCGAGGCAGTATCACTACAGAAGTAGATTGCCCAACTTTCCTTCCGAGGAGTGACTGGTAGGTTTGAACCACCAGCCTTCTGGTTAGCAGGCAAGTGCCTTAGGCACTGTGCTACTAGAGATTCTGTGATAATTAGCCATTCAAAAACAAAAACAAACTCACTGCCCTCAAGTCAAATCCAACTCATAACGACTCCTCCTTAGGTTTCTGAGTAGGTATCTCTACAGAAGTAGGTTGCCCAGTTTTCCTTCCAAGGAGTGGTTTGTGGGTTTGAAACACCAGTCTTTTGGTTAGCAGTCAAACACCTTAGACACTATGCCACCAGAGCTCCCCATTAGCCATTGCAATGCAAAAGGATAATAATGATGACACAACATGAAAAATGTCATCAATGTGCCTGAGTGGTAATGTGAAGGTTGTTATGTTGGTGAATGTCCTGATGTGTATGCTTTCACTACAATAAAAGTGAAGAAAAGAAAAAAAAAAAGTTGAAAGTGAAAAAAGCAATGACTGAATCAAGAGTGAGAAAAAAAAAAAATCATGTGTCTTTAGGTAAACTTACTTGAAATTAGCTCCCTAGATGATGCAAATGGTTTGAGCTCAACTACTAACATAAAGATTGACCACTGGAATTCACCTAGCTACATTATGGAAGAAAAGCTTGTCAATCTGCTTCCATAAATATTATAGTCAAGAAACCTTATGGAGTAATCCTTTTCTGTAACACATAGGGTCATTATACAACGGAATTGACTAGATGACAATGGGTTTTACCTGAAATTAGAAAACATTTCATCTGACATTTTCTACTTTATTTGCTTATTTTTTAAATAATCACACCAGATAGCTGACAAATATAAGTTTTAAGGTTCAACAATTTTTATTATTCTATATCTAAAATAAGAAAATATACTTACACAATAATTTTTTGGGAAAAAAAGAGAATTATGTGGTTAGAAACTAACAGTTCCACATTAAACTAATGTCTTTACCTAATTCTTATATCTGCTGAATGAAGTTCATTCAGCTTTATACACTTTTATATTCATTAGAGTAGAACCTTTTGAATTTTGCATTTTTTAATGATCCTTTATAAATAATTCAATAGATAAGAGGGCTTAACCTACCACCCAAAGATAAAATTACCTTAAAATTACTGTTCCAACATTATAATCTAAAAAATATTATCTGCCTGTCCTCAGAGGATTTGCATAAACTGAAGATAACCATCCTGATGTGAATCATACCAAAAAAAAAAAAAGCAAACCAAAACAGTTGCCATGCAGTCAACTCTGATTCATGTCTACCATATATGACTGAAAAAACAGTTGCATAGACTTTCTAACACTATAATATGGCCATAACTTACTCCTACAGGGAGGCTGCATACCTTTTGGTTAACAGCCAGTGCTTTAACCATGGTGCACCAAAGAATCTGATAAATCAACCTAGGTGTCCTGTTTAGTAGTTCAATATATATTAACTGTCTTCTATTAATTTGCTAAGTAGTTACTATTCCAGGCACTCTGTAGGGGCCAGGCATAAAGTGGTGATCAAAGGACAGTTGGTTATTTCTCTTTTATAGCTATATAAAACTAAATCACCCACCAGTCGTCTGTCAGTTTGTTGTATCTGGGTGGCTTGTATGTTGCTGTGATGCTGGAAGCGAGACTACAGATCATTTCAAATGCCAGCAGGGTATTTGACAGGTTTAAATGCAGCTTCCAGTCTAAGACAGATTGGAAGAAGAAAAAGACAATCTATTTCTGAAAGATACAGCCAGTGAAAACTTTATAGATAGCAGTGGAACATTGTCTGATACTGTGCTGGAAGATGAGCCCCTCAGATTGGAATGTACTCAAAATATGACTGGGGAAGAGCAGCCTCCTCAAAATAGCTTCAATGTTTATCAAATGGGTGAAGCAAACTCTTTGAGCTCTTCATGTGCTGTTGTGACATTACAAACATTGAGAAAAAGTAACTATAAATATCCATTTATAATCAGAACATAGATTGTATAAAGTATTCATCAAGGAAACTTCAAAGTTGTGAATATGAAATGACACACTTGAAGATCAATGTTCTATGCATTAGTGAACTGAAAGGACTCTTATTGGCCATTTTGAATTGGACAATCAAATGTTCTACTATTCTGGGAATGACAATTGAAGAGGAATGGCATTGCATTTATCATCAAAAAAAGAATTTCAAGATCTCTCCTACAGTGCTACCAATGATAGGACAATATCCATAGCCTACAAGGCTTATGCAAGAGATGAAGAAATGGAAGATTTTTTTTTAATCAACTTGTGCAATTTATAATTGATCAAACACATAATTAAGAAGCACTGATAATTACTGGTGATTGAAATTTTAAAGGTGGAAACAAAGAAGGATCGGTAGCTGGAAACCATCGCTTTCATGATAAAAATAATACCAGAGATTACATGATAAAATTTTGCCAGACCAATGAGTTATTCATTGTAAATACCTTTTATTCAGCAACATAAACAGTAACTATACATGTGGACAATAGCCTGAGATTGGAGGATACTCAAAATACTACTGATGAAGAGCTACATTTTTAAAGTAGAGTCAACCTTAATGACAAGGATTGAGTAAAGCTTTCATGAGCTTTATTTGCTATCTGTTGATGTGGCATGAGGAGCTCTAGTGGTGCAGTGCCTAAGGCATTTGACTGCTAACCAGAAGGTTGGTGGTTCAAACTGACTAGCCATTCCTCAGAAGGAGGGCTGGGCAATCTACTTCCATGGTGAAAACACCTCAGAAACCTAAGGAGGGGTCTCTACGAGTTGGGTCCGACTCAGTGGCAGTGTGTTTTGTTGTTTGATGTGGCATAACTCGTTATGAGAGGAAACAGCTGCAAACATCCATTAAAATGTTTGGAATGTGGAACACAAGTATGAATCTAGGAAAATTGTAAGTTGTAGAAAATGACATGGAATGCAGGAAGATCAATATCATAGGAATTATTGAGCTGTAATGAACTGGTAGTTGTTATTTTAAATCAGATAATCACTGTTCTGGTTACCTGGTGCTGCTCTGACAAGAAATATACCACAAATGGGATGGCCTCAGCAAATGGGTTTATTATTACAATTTAAAGGCTTTAAGTCCAAGTTCAAAGTGCCAAGCTCTAGGGGCTGGGTGAAAGCTCCTCAACCTCGGGGTCCAGCTCTGCCTCCTGCTCCTGGCCCACTGGAGCTACAGGTGTTTCTTCACTCAGACAGCTGCCGGCTGATGAGGCTGAGAAGCCCCAAGGTTGACAAGTAAAAAATCACAGTCCTGATGTTACCAAACCACATGGCAGGCCATTAACTTAAGTCCATTTTAAGTTCCAAGGTCAGCATAACATAGCAGGCTGCTGAGCAATGACAAAGCTACATGCAGGGTCCAAGCATGCCATAGGCTAGAGACCATTCCCAAAGGCTTCTGCTTAAATACAGGAAGCAGACCACATACCCAAAGGCAGCTACTCAGCTGCTCCCAGTAGATTCCACCATGGAGTTGATTACCAGTCTCATCATGGGGAATACTACATCCAGCTTCCCAGCCATTCAACCAGGTGTAGCCAAGTTGACACACAAACATAACCACCACAATCATATAGTCCACTATGCTGAAAATGATGAATTGGAGAGAAATGACATCACATTTTTTACAAAAAGAGAACATTTCAAGATCTGAAGAACATTGATAGGTTGTTCAACTGATGGGCTAATATCAATACACCTGCAAAAAAAAAATCAGTTAATATTATTTTTTTCAAATTTATGAACCAATCAAGAAAGCCAAAGATGAAGAAATTTAACATCTTTACCACCTTGTCCAGTCAGAAATTGTCCAAATATGCAATCAAGATTCATTGATAACTATGGGTGATTGGAATGAGAAAGGTGGAAGCAAACCAGAAGCATCAGAAGTAGGAAAATAATAGTTTTGGTGATGGAAACAAAGCAGGAAAATGTATGATAGTGTTTTGCAAGACCAATGACTCTCTGCTACTACCTTTTATCAACAACAAAAATTGCAACTGTACATATGCACTTCACCAGACAGAATATACCAGAATCAAATGTACTACATCTGTGGAAAGAGGCAATGAAGAATCCCAATATCTTCAGTTAGAACAAGACAAGGGTGGAATGTAAAACAAACCATCAATTACTCTTATGAAAGTGTAAGAAAATTTTAGCAAGTCCAAAACCAAACCAAACCAAACTCACTGCCATCAGGTTGATTCCAACTCAAACTGACCCCCACTAAGTTTCCAAGGCTGTAAATCTTTATGGAAGTAGATAGTCTCATATTTCTTCCATGGAGCAGCTGGTGAGTTCAAACCACTTACCTTTTTGGTCAGCAGCCAAATGCCTTAACCACTACTCCACCAGAGCTCCAAAAACAAGTCCACAAAAGCCTATATGTAACCCTGAGTATATCCCATGTAAAGAAGAGATTTGACACATTCAACACCAATGACCAAACACCAGGTGACTTGTGGTGTGATTTAAAAATCATACACAATGATAGCAAAAGTTCGCAAAAACACAGGAAAGAAAGAAAAGATGAAAATTGATGTCGGAAGAGACTTAGAAACTTGCTTTTGAATATGGAGTAGTTAAAGTGAATCGAAGCAATGAAGTAAAAGAGCTGAACAGAAGATTTCAAAAGGTGGCTGGGGAAGACAAAGTATAGTATTAAAATGGAATATGCAAAGACCTGGAGTTAGAGAATCAAAAGGGAAAAACATACTCAGCATTTCTTAAGCAGGAGAAACTAAAGAAAAAAATTCAAGCCTCAAGCGGCAATATTGAATGATTCTATGGGCAAAATATTGAATGATGAAAGAAGCTCAAAAGCAGATAGAAGGAATTCTCTGTCACTGTACCAAAAAGAAGGAGTTCTGGTGGCATAGTGCGTAAGGCATTTTACTGCTAACCAGAAGGCTGGCAGTTCAAACTCATCAGCCACTCCTCAGAATGAAGATTTGGCCATCTATTTCCGTAGAGATATTGTCTAAGAAACCCAAGGAAGGATCACTTTGAGTTGTTATCAACTCCATGGCAGTGAGTTTGGGTTTTGGTTTTGTACCAAAAAGAACTGGTTGGTGTTAAACCATTTCAGGAGGTAAAATATAGCCAACAACCAGTGGTAATGAAGGAAGAAGTTCAAGCTTCACTAAAGGAAATGATGAAAAACAAAGGTCTAGGGACCGACAGAATAGCAATTGTGATATTTTAACAATGGGGTGAAACATTAGATGCACTCACCATCACAGTCACTGTATCAATGCACCTTGTTGAGGGCCTTCCCCTTTTTTGCTAACCCTCCACTTTACTAAGCATGATATCCTTCTCCAGGGAATGGTCCTGTCTGACAACTTGATCAAAGCAGATGGGATGAAGTCTGACCATTCTCACTTCTGAAGAGCATACAAACTGCCCTTTCTCCAAGACAGATTTGTTCATTCTTCTAAAAGTCCATGGTACACTCAGTATTCTTCATCAACACCACTATCAAATACATCAATTCTTCTGTCATCTTCTTTATTCATTATCCAGCCATCACATGTGTCTGAGGCTATTGAAAAAGGCAATTGCTTGGGTCAGGCGCACCTTAGTCTTCAAAGTACTATCTTTGCTTTATAACACTGTAAGAAGGTCTTTGTCAGCATATTTTCCCAAGGCAATATGCCATTTGATTTGTTGTCTGCTACACCATGGAGTCCGGAAGTCTGGGGGAAACGGCATTTTAGCACGCCGCTTGTCGCCCCTTACCCGACAAAAAGCCCATTTCAGGCAAGACAAAAAAGCCCATTTTGGGCGATAGAGAATATTAATTAGCCTTTGGAAATTGTTTTATCCTCCCCCACACACAAGAGCAGGAGAAAAGGGATAAAAGCCTTGATGACGGACAGAAGAGCAGTCAGCCCCAGGGATACAGGTGAGGAGAGACAATTTAGGGACGCCAAAAGAAGCAGGCCAGAGAGTAGGAGAAAGGGGATTAAAAGCCAGGAAGCCAGACAGAGGAACAGTCAGCCAGGTGAGGGTGATACGAGAGGTCTCCAACAGCAGGACAAACTTGTCTGTCGGTTTGTCCTACTGTGGTGACA
>NW_006921678.1:589798-595918 GCF_000298275.1 Orycteropus afer afer
CAGACTTCGTCTCACCTATTTTGGTCATGTTGTCGGAAGGGACCATTCCCTGGAGAAGGATGTCATGCTTGGTAGGGTGGAGTGTCGACGAAAGAGGGGGAGGCCTTCAAGGAGATGGATTGATACGGTGGCTGCGATGTTGGGCTCAAGTATAGCAGGGATTGTGGGGCTGGCGCAAGATCGGGCAGTGTTTCGTTCTGCTGTGCATGGGGTCACTGTGAGTTGGAAACGACTCGACGGCACTTAACAACAACAACACACCATGGACATTGATTGTGGATTCAAGTTGATTGTGGATTCAAGTGAAATGAAATCATTGGCAACTTCATTTTTTTTTTCTTTTTTGCTTTTATAGGGGTGTTGTTTATTGTCCTGTAGTGAGGATTTTTGTTTTCTTTATGCTGAGATGTAATCCAAATGGAAGCCTGTAGTCTTGGACCTTAATCCATAAACACTTCAATTCTTCTTCATTTTTAGCAGGAAGGGTGTATCATCTGCATATCACAGGTTGTTAATGACTCTTCCTCCAATCCTGATGCCAAATTCTTCTTCATATAGACAAGCTTCTCAGATTATTTGCTCATCATAGAGATTGAATAAATATGGTGAAAAAATAATACACACTTTCCCTGATTTTAAACCATGCAGTGTTCCTTTGTTGTTTTCAAATAACTGCCTCTTGGTCTATGTACAGATTCCTCATGAACACAGTTAAGTGTTCTGAAATTCCTATTCTCAGGGTTATCCACAGTTTGTTATGATTCATACAGTCATGTTATAGGAGAACTGTATTATAGTGAATAAATTAAATTCAACATCATTTATGCTTGATAAAATAGGCTGAACAAAGATAAATAGAGTTTATACGTAAACTACCATGAAAACAAAATATTAATTACCATCTTAAAAATGCTTTTAATATGCACTAATTTTTTCAGCTGCATTGTTTTCAATAGGTAGGGCATGCTTCAATGAAAATGTTAATTTATGATTGGTTATTTGAAAAAAAAAGGATAGTAGATTCAACTATCTGATACTTAGCAATTCCTGTGCTTTATTTATCACAAGTTAAATGTAAAAGTAATTTCATTTAGTATATATCAATGAAATAGCATGATTAAAATATTCTATTTGTCTAAAATTCTTTATCTCTTAACAACTAACTAAATATTCATATAAATGCATATTTAAGTCTGTATGCAAACATGTTATCATTCCATCTTCTCAGTGGATGGATATGGAGTGATATTTGTTAAATATTTGTTTATCAGATATTAATTAATACATTCTAAATCTCAGTAGCTTAAAATAAAAATAATTTGTATTTCTTATGATGGTTATAATGGTTGGGTGATTCTGTTGATGTTTTGTCTATCATTATATTACAGCTGCTTTTATCAGAGGGTCAGCTGGAATGAAATATTTCTAATACCTTCACTCACTCTCTGGCAATTAGTGTTAAGTATTAGCTGTTGTGTATTAGCAGATGAGGGTTGGTTTTCCTCTAAGTGAACTGTCATGAGCTAATAGCCTAGCCAGATTTCTTATGTAACACTCTCATTGCAGCACTCTAAGGGTCAAAAATGCAGATGATGAAAGTTCTTTTAAGACCTAGGCCCAGAAGAAAAAACAATTTAGACAAGTCACCAAAAAAAGCAAACAGATACAGGAAACACTAAGAAATAAAAACAAGCCCTACAGAGGAGGAAGAATATAATTTCCATCCTTATTACATTATCATATTTGACTATAGTGTTCAAATGAAAAAGATAAAGTAGTCAAAGGCACAAGAAATTATGGCCCATTCACAGAAACAAATAGCAGAATCTATCCATGAAGAAGCATAGATATTGGACTTAAAATGCAAAGATTTAAATAAACTGTCTTAATTAAAGAACTATGGAAACCAAGGGAAAACAACTAAAGGAAAGCAAAAAAAGGTGTCTATCAGAACATTAGGAGCTCTGGTAGCATAATGCCTAAGGCATTTGACTGCTAATCAGAAGGTTGGCAGTTCAAACCCCCCAGCCACTCCTCAAAAGGAAGGTTGGGCAAACTACTTCCATAGTGATACTGCATTGGAAACCCAAGGAGGGTTCGCTGTGAGTCAGGTTAGACTCGACGGCAGTGAGTAGCAGAATATTACATTTATATTTTATCAAAGTATCTATATATTCCCATAGAAGGAAAATGATCAATTCCTAGAAGAAATAAATTAAATGAATATTTATATAAAATTATATAACCAAAAATAAATAATAATAATAAACCAAACTCACTGCTGTGGAGTCAGTTTGACCCACAGAGACCCCTTCTTGGGTTTCTGAGGCAGTATCTCTATGGAAGTAGATTGCCCAATCTTCCTTCTAAGGAGCGGCTGGTGAGTTTGAACCACCATCCTCTGGTTAGCAGTCCAATGCCTTAGGCACAATGCCACCAGAGCTCCCATAAAGTTGTATAATTATATAAATTATTTACCATTTCCCTTCAGGTTGACTTTCTTTTAGGAAATTGATCATAATTGTTTTAAAGAAAGTTGCATCATGGAGAGCTAAGATTCATACACACGTGTGTGTGTTTGTGTGTATGTATAATATATATACATACATACATACATATATGAGCCAAAGTGACATTGATTATATCTCATGTGAATTTAGAGACCATCTGATGAATAAAACAATGGCCAAAAGCCAGATAAATTGCGGGTTGACATCAAGAACAATATACATGAAGAAAGCAAAAAGTCATTAAAGACAGGAAAAGAATAAAAGGACAAAATGGATGTCAGAAGTGACTCTGAAATTTGCTCTTGAACAGACAAGTCCAGCAAAACCGCACAGGTTATGAAATGAAGTGACACAAAAGGATTAATGGTTTTCATTTTTATTTAAAAGGAACTATATTCTGCAAGAGCAAGAACTTGATGCCTTTGTTCTACTTTATTTATATGTATGTACATGATTACATCATTAGTCTTGGAATTCATACAATCAGCTTATTCTCTACAAAGTTAAAGTTTTACTCCTCTACATGCTCAAGGACAACAGGTGCTCATTAAAACAATCACAGAAGTCTCCTCAGGAATAAGGAGTGTAAAACAATAAATGTTTACTAGGACACAACGACCCAAAGTATGAAACATCCCAATAAGATAAAAACATGAACTACTGGAATAACATCTAAGTTTAATATTTTGATGTTTTGCCAGTTAAGCATTTAACAGTGAGAGAGAACTTGCCATCTCTAAAAGCGAATATTCAACCACAGAGAGGCCTTGCTATCTCTTCATTGTACTTAAAACATGTGCCTTGCAATTGTGTTATTTTGGGGGTCTTTTTCTTGGTCTCCAAAATTGAACAGAGAGTAGCTAAAATAAATGGAAGAAATGACAAGGTAAAATACTGAACAGAAGATTTCAATGAACTGCTTGAGAAGACAGTAAAATGTTATAATGAGTTATGTGAAGATCTGGAGCTAGAAAGCCAAAGGGAAGAACATGGTTGGCATTTCTCAAGCTGAAAGAGAGTACTGAAAGAACTACAGTAAAACTTCAAGCTTTGAGTTGCGATATTGAAAGATACTTTGGGCAAAAGCATCAAAAGAAGATGGAAGGAATATATACAGTCAATGTAAAAGGAAATTGGTCAACATTCATCTATTTCAGGATGTGGAATATGATCAAGTATCAATGGTATTGAAGGAAGAAGTCAAAGGTTCATTGAAGGAATTTGTGAAAACAAGTGTCTAGTAATTGATAGAATACCTATTGAGATGTTTGAACAAACAGATGTTGTATTGGAAGCACTTATTCATCTATTTCAAGAAATTTGGAAGGCAAATCTCTGGCCAGCTGACTGGAAGAGATCCATATATGTCCCATTCCAAAGAAACGTGATTCAAGATAGTGTGGCAATTATTGAGCAATATTATTAATATCACACTCAAGTAAAATTTTTTTGAAGACAATTAAAAAATGGTTGCAGGAGTATCTTCTAGAAGAGGGATCTTCCAGAAATGCAAGTTGGATTCAGAAGAGGACGTAGAATGAGGCATATTGTTACTGATGTCAGATGGAGCTTGGCTGAAAACAAAGAACACCAGAAGTATGTTTACCTGTGTTTTATTGTCCATGCAAAAACATTTGTTTGTGTGCATCATAGCAAATTATGCATAACATTACAAAGAAAGAGAATTAGAGAGTACTTACTTGTGCTTAAAGGAACCTGTACATAGAACATGAGGCTGTTATTCAAATAGAACATGGAAATATCACATGGTTTAAAATCAAGAAAGTTGTGTGTCAGGGTTGTATCCTTTCACTATAATTATTCAATCTCTATGCTGAGCAAATGATCTAAGAAGGTGGACTATATGCAGAAAAATGTGGCATCATGATTGGAGGCAGAGTCATTAACAACCTATGATATGCAAATGACACAACCTTGCTTACTGAAAGCGAATATGACTTGAAGCACTTAATGATGAAGATTAAAGACTACCATCTGCAGTGTGTATTACATCTCAACATAAAGAAAACAAAAATAACTGGACCAATAAACAGCATCATAATAAATGGAGAAAAGATTGAAGTTGTCAAAGATTTCATAGTACTTGGTTCTACAATCAACACCAATGGAAGCAGCAGTCAAGAAGTCAGAGGACATATTTCACTGGGAAAATCTGAAAAAACCACTTCTTTAAGGTGCTGATGAGCAAAGATGTCTCTTTGAAGGTGTGCCTAACCCAAGCCATATTATTTTCAGTTGCCTGATATGCGTGTGAAAGTTGGACAATGAATAAAAAAGAGTGAAGGAAAGTTGTTGCTTTTGAGTTGTGGTGTTGGTGAAGAATACTGAAAGTACCACGGACTGCCAGAAGAACTAACAAATCTTTCCTGGAAGAAGTGCAGCCAGAATGCTCCTTGGAAGTGAGAACAGCCAAACTTCATCTCACCCACTTTGGTCATGTTGTCAGAAGGGATCATTCCCTGGAGAAGGATGCCATGTTTGGTAGTCAAAGGTCAGCAAAAAAAGGGGAAGACCCTCAACAGGGTGGATTGACACAGTTGTTTCAACGATGGGCTCAGGTATAGCAAGGCTTATGAGAATGGCACATGACCAGACAGTGTTTCATTTTGTTATACATAAGGTCACTTTGAGTCACAGCCAACTGGACAGCACCTAACAACAAGAATTTATATGTTTATGTGAATATATATATGTGTGTGCATTCATGTGTATATATGTGTGTGTGTGTGTGCATTCATGTGTATATATATATATATATATATATATTTTTTGGGCCCAGGACTGGGCATTGTTTTCTTCTGTTATATATAGAGTCACTATCTATGAGTCAGAGCCAACTGAACGGCACCTAAAAACAACAACAACATACATATCTGCATGTATATATCTTTGAATTATGGTGTTGGTGAAGAATACTGAAAATATCAGGGACTGCCAGAAGAACAAACAAATCTGTCCTGGAATATGTGTACGTGGAATGCTCCTTCAAAGCAAGAATGGCCAGATTTCATCTCGCCTACATGGGTCATGTTGTTAGAAGGGATCATTCCCTGGAGAAGGATATCATGCTGGGTAAAGTAGAAGGTCAGAGAAAAAGGGAAAGACCCTTAACAAGATGGATTGATATAGTGTCTCAATGATGATCTCAAGTGTGGAAAGAGTTGTGAAAGTGGTGCAGGATCTTGCACTGTTTCTTTTGTTTTATATATGGTTGCTATGAGTCACAGCGGATTCAACAGCACCTAACAACAACAACTATATATATGTATGTGTGTGTGTCTGTGTGTTTGTGTGTGTGTATTTATACAACTCACATATCCCATCCAAATGCATGAGTAATCAGAAGAGGGGTCCCATGGATTATCAATGTTTCAGATCCCCACATACCTTAATTTGTTCACAAAAAAAAAAAAAAACACACTGTGTGGTCCTGAGCCATCTTCATGATTAGTTGTGGAGGATCAGACTGTTTTGATCCATTGGATTTTCATTGATTTATTTTTTTTAATGCATTCTATTGAAATATAATTTATGTACAGTGAAATACACAAAACTAAAGTGACATGGGTCAATGCATTTTTTTTTTTTT